>NC_133138.1:55170409-55485571 GCF_048418815.1 Hemitrygon akajei
AAAGATTTCAATGACAGAATTGATGGATTGTGGCCAAGTATTGCAGACAATATGAAGATAGGTGGAGAGACAGGCAGATTTGAGGAAGTAGAGAGGCTTCAGAAAGACTTAGACAGATTAGGAGAATGGGCAAAGAAGTAGCAGATGGAATACAGTGTCAAGAAATGTCTGGTCATGCACTTAGGTCGAACAAATAAAAGCATAGATTATTTTCCAAATGGAGAGAAAATTCAAAAATCTGAGGTATAAGGGGACTTGAGAGTCCTCATGCACAATTCCCTGAAGGTTACTTTGCAGGTTGAGTCACAGGTAAGGAAGGCAATGCAATGCTAGCATTCATTTCCAGAGACTAGAATTTAAAAGGGAGGACGTGAAGTTGAGGCTTTATAAGACACAGTAGAGGCCTCACTTGGAGTATTGTGATCTGTTTTGGGTTGGCTATCTGATGCACCATCAATAACTCTCGGAGATGGGAGGCAAACGATAGGCTTTTATTAGCAGCAAAACAGAGCACAGCATCTCTGAGACTGAGGGGGGAGCAGTGCTTCCAATCACCTTTATACAGGGGTCTGTGGGAGGAGCCACAGGAGCAGTCAGCAGAGGGGCGTGTCTCTGTTTTGCTGCTAATAAAATTGATGCACCATCAATAACTCTCGGAGACGGGACGTGAACGATATGCTTTTATTAGCAGCAAAACAGAGCACGGCATCTCAGAGATTGAGGGAGAAGCAGTGCCTCCAATCGCCTTTATACAGGGGTCTGTGGGAGGAGCCACAGGAGCAGTCAGCAGAGGGGCGTGTCCAGACAGGTATACATAGTTTACTACACTATCTGAGAAAGGATGTATTGACATTGGGAAGATTTCAAAGGAGATTCACAAAAATGATTCCGGGAGTGAAAATCTTATCATATAAGGCGTGTCTGAAGGCTCTGGGTTTGTTCTCATTGTAATTTAGAAGAATGAGGGTGATCTCATTGAAACTTATTGAATGTTGAAAGGGCTTGTTAGAGTCATTATGGAGAGGATGTTTCCTATGGTGAAGGAGTCTAAGACCAGAGGATATGGCCTCAGAATAGAGGGATGCCAATTAAGAATGGAAATGAGGAGGAAGTTCTTTAGCCAGAGAGTGGAGAATCAGTGAAATTTATTGCCGCAGGTGGCGGTGGCGGTCACGTTATTGGGTATATTTCAGGCAGAGGTTGATAGATTTTGATCGGTCAAGGTGCGAAGGGGTACAGGGAGAAAGTGGGAGATTGGTTCTGAGAGGGAAATGGATCAGCTATGATAAAATGGTGGAACAAATGGCCTAAATCAGCTCCTATATCTAATGGTCTTATGGTCTTATTTCCTCTATTACTAAGCGCCATGCACTCAATCCCATCTGCCCAGGCAAAAGAGAGGTAATATTGCATTAGTGCTCAGCTTTTAGCCTCCTCATCCTGCTACAACAGGATCCAACCTCCAGTCACATTTTGCCATTTCTATCCTTTTCTGCATTCCATGGTGTCCACTCTCTCTCTACATCCCTGTTTCACTCATCCCTGCCTATCCATTCTTCACTGATCTCTGGCACTTTCCCCTACAAACACAGAAGATGTAAAACTTATCTCTGCATCTACTCCCTTATCACCATCCAGGATCATTTCCATATGATGTTGAAGGAATGTTCACATGGACCTCCTCCTTTCTTCCCTACTGCACCTCATATTCTGGATGTGGATTCCTCTACATCAGCAAGCCCAAGTATCCACTAGAGGTACCAAAGATACAGGAAATGGAATCTGGAGAACTGCTGGCTGGCATAATCAGTGGCAACTCATTAACATACTGAGTTCCTCCGTAAGTTTGTGCACACTAGCAACGTTTTGCGGAACATCCTTACCTGCTGCAGTTGTAAGTTATTTTATCTTCCCTTCCCATTTTGACATTGAACCATCTCTTCCCAGCCTTCCCCAGTAACAGGATGGAGCAAAGTGCAAACTAGCAGAGCAAAACCTCATATTCCACCTGATAGTTAACAACTCAGTGATATGGTCTTTGACTATTTTTTCAGTTATAAGTAACACACACTCCCTGTGCCCTTTTCTTTTTCCTTCTGATCTACCGAAGTTCATCCAACCATTTTACCCAGCACCCCAGCCCCATCTCCCAGTTTTGTTCTCCTCTCCCACATGGTTTTGCTTGCCTATAACCCACAACCTTAAGCTATCAAGTCTCCTCTCCCTTCCAACAACTGCTTCCGTCTGTCCATCATCCCTTCCTTAGTGGATCCACTTAACAGCTTCCTGAATTATCAGATTCCAGCACCTGCAGCCTCTCATGTCTTTATGTCAGCTCCAGCATCTGTCTCTACCTCCATCGTCCCCTCCCCCTGCCTCCATCTATCCCTCTTTTTCTCATTATCTGTCTCTCTTCATCATCGATCAGCCACTGTCTCCCCACTATCTCCCAAACCCTCCATTTTCTGGCTCCATCTGCTCATCATCTCCTTCCTCACCGAGTCCCACTTACCATTCACCAGCTCCTGCCTCTCCCTGTCCTCTCACCTCTTTATACTGGCTAACTCCACTCCATATTTCAGGTTCTGATACAGGGTCTTAACCCTTTTGGCTCTACCAATGCTGCTTTACCCATGGAGTTTCTCCTGCAATTCGCTCTGTGTTTGCTCGAGATTATAGCATCTGTAGTTTCTTGTACCCTTTAAATTCAATCATTTTAGATTACTCTTTACACTTTCTCATTTTACTCTGCTGAGAATTCCTACTGGAAAATAGACTTTCATGAAAAGAGGCTTCACTGATAAATAGATTCTGCTGTTATGGCCATGAGTTCAGAAGTGATTTATTATTGGTTGAATTAAGTGAAATCTGCTCAACAAAGCGTGGGAAGTAATTCAGAGTAAAGTTTGCTAACAATATGCTGAGGGTTGATGCTGAAGTGTGCTTGAGAAAATATTAGGAAGATCATCATCACAAAGCAATTAAGTGATGAAGCTCATGAATAAAACTCCCAGAATGTGTTGAAGGTCAAGCAGAAAAAAACACTTCAGTACTCACATTCTGAAATGACTTCTGCAGTGCTGATGAAGTGAGATTGCTCTTGTTGTTTAACATCACTCTCCAGTTTTGCTTCTAACTTCTTCATAAAGGGCATCATTAAAAGAAACACACCGATTCCTGTCAGATTGTGATGGTTAGTCAAGCAATAAGTGTGATGTAATCCACAGAAATTACAGGTTCAAAATCACAAGAATGCGTTGCTATTTCTTTTCAACTTTTCCATCTGGAATAAATTAAATTTTAATAGTGAATTTACCATATAAATAGTTTAATATGATGGTATAGAATGACTTGACATTTGATAAATAATACAAATGTATTTCCATTAATCAGAGCAAAGTGATATGCAGGCAAAGAAAAATAAGGTCTTAAACTACATTTCAAAAGGTGTTTATGATTGAAGCCAACAGGGAATTAAATCAACCAAATACATACTGCACAAAGATATCAGGAAAAAGATTCTACTCGCATTAAATTGATAGGTAGATAAAGTGAAAAAATTGCAAAACAACAATATATTGGAGCAGTGGATCCCTCAAAACACTTATCCCGTTAAAAAGAAAGATGCTCAATTTGATATTTTGCATATCAGTTGTTCCAGCATTCCTTTGTGAAAAAATACTATAATTACTAACTTCTCAGAAAGATATATAACAAAGGAAATCATATTACAAACCATGTTCAACATTATTTTCCATTTTACCTTCATTTCAAGTATATCTAAAAAATAACTTATCTTCCATATTGTAAAGAATGTCAAACTTGGTTTTTAGAGATCATATTAAATCAGGATTAATTCTTACAAACCTAAAATGGCTAACACATGGAATAACCATTGTTGTAACCATTATGTGTTTATATATTATATATTTATACTGTTACTATTATAGTACTATTATACATTACTATTATAGTAATGTAGTATGATAATGAATTTGCAAGGTGGACTTGGAAGCTGGAAGAATTCACAATACAAATGTCAAATTTATTGAAGGAAGTACATTTCTAAAATAATTTGCATTGCTATTGCATACTTAACTTTTCAGAATAGATTTGATCATTCTGAGAGAGAAGCTTATGAGGAAGTTTATACACACTGCCAGCAGAATCCAGATGCAATATATGAAGCTCTGCAAAACAGCAAGATCCCAGATGCATTTTTTAAACTAATTGCAAAATTGCTGAGGTCATAGTTACAGATGAAGTGCCTACTTGGGAAAGTGGGTAAAGAGTCATGTATATCTTAAGGCAGAAGAAACATTCAGCTTTACCTGGGGAAAAACAGAGAAAGTACTGAAGAAACCTCAGTTGGGTTGTGATATCTATTGGGGATAGGAGTTCATCATGTAGGAGAAATAAAATGTGATAGTAAAACCCAGAAGGAGTAAAGACCCAAGGTGAAACAGGTCATGCTAAAGAGCACTGTTAACAGGTAATTAACAAGGACACAGAGAAAAACACACATATTGAGTACTGTATACAGATAAGGGGAAAGAAAATCTAAACTAATAGTTTGTATAATGATGTCTGGAAGGAATTTCTAGTTCAAGCCAATCTGTTGCTGGAATTCACATGGATGATTCAAACTGGGCAAATCATAAAAATTACGAATATCCAGGTTCTGCAGATAGAAGGCAAATGCAAAGGAAAGTGAAAATTTTAAGTTATTTTAGCTTATTTGTTCATTATTTTTGTTTTTCAATTGATGTTACAGAAGGTATCAGAGGCATGAACATGGTTTCAACATCTATCAATGTAATGTTTGTAAGTGTTGAGTTGGAGATGCTGTTGGTTGAGAAAATTATGTGGTTTGCAAGGCTTTCAATAATGTAATATTGTCACAGTTGGTCAAGCACATTTTATCTGTAACAAAATACTAAAAATGCACCACACAAATAGTTTAAGAATGCAAGTAAAATAAATCAGCACCTCTTTTGAATTGTTTACCAGCGCTCCACATGTTATGGCTGTTTATGTAATAGCAATTCACACTTACAGAATTCAAGACACTACATGAGCATCTGAGATACGAAATAAAGTTTTCTCTTCCAGAATTTAAGTTTAAAAAATTAATAAATAAATGCAATACATTTTCAATTTGTGTTTCTTAACACATGTGCAGATGACATGGCCTGTCATTATGCAGAGTTGTTGTAAGGACCGATTTCTGGGATTAACCTGAACTCCTCCCTCCTGTGATGCAGGGGTTACCAGTTTTCTAAAGTACAGCACAATAAGAAACTAAGTGATTTAAAGGATTCAAAGGTTCATTTATTATCAAAGTATACAACTCTGAGATTCTTCTTCTCCAGATCGCTACAAACCAAGAAAAAAAGAGAACAGCAACACAATCATCAACACTCCCTACACCCCACGTCCCCTGAACAAGACACCACAAGAACATCAGCCTCCAAATCCCCCCCTCCCCACACAAAAAAATGAGAAAGAATCGGCGAAAAACACAGAATATACAAAAAAAACTATAAGACTGAGAGAAAGTCTATAGTCCAGAGTCTGAAACCATATCCATATCAGTATCCACAACACAGAAAACTTTGGTAACATCCTTTAGGCACAGTAGTAGGCCACACAGTCTCCCTTCTCTGGCAGCAGAGCGATTCCACCAGCAATCAAAAGGCAGGCAGTCGGCATTCACCTTCTGCATTCGCTTTGATGTTTCAATCTCCCCCATCGCTTTAATTGGCAAAAAATGGAAGCTTTATTCAACAAAATGGAATGGAACATCAGCTTACACAACCCCCCTGCCCCCTGCCCACAGCCTTCTTGCTCAAGGCTTGTGCTTGCTGCCTGCTGGAATTCTTTCAGAGACAGCAAAATGCTGGATCACCCAGATGACCTCCAAATTGCAAATCACAGTCTCCAGTTACATTGTTCATAAGAAATTTATGAGTTCCTTGTGACTAGGTGCATTTTTGTCCTTCATGCAATAGATTATTTTGTGGTTTGGTTAAAAATGCCAAAGCCATTGTTCACACAACACCAGACATGTGAACGTGTATGTACATTTGTTGGATTAATGGAAAAGCATCTAAAATGCTTGAGATTTTTGGTACACAATTAACTAGTATAGCTATAGTCCAGAATAAGACAGCTGTAGCAAAATCCAAAGATATGAAGCTCTGGCCAAAGTATACTAGAGAGTGAGATGTTATGAAAATGTTCCATAGTAAGTAGGTCAGAAAAGTATTCCTGGGGAAAGAGTTTCTAGTCAAAATGGCACTGAGCTGTGATGTCTGCTGAGGTTGTGGCTCAGTCTTAGTTATGTTTAGGTTCATAGGGATGGTTTTGAGTACAGCACAAAGGGATAGGTTTGGGGTTAGGATTTAGTGATAGGGACGAGGGAAAGTTAGAGGTCAGGGGATGTAAATGAAAACCTGGGGCAGAAGCTGGCAGTTGGAGCCCAGAATGGAGGGAGCACTCCATAGTCAAAGGCCAGTGATTCCTGAGATCGGGCCAGCAGGAGCTGAGAAAGTAGACCAACGATCCCCCATGGCCAAGGACTGAGGTCAGCGGGCTTTAGAACAATAAATCTCAAGGATGGAAGTCCAGATGGGGCGTCTAGAAGCCTGGGTTCATTTGGCAGGTCTGATGTCGGATTCTAGTGATCTCCAAGCATGGAAGTCGGGTCGGCAGGCAGGCATCGATGATGAAAACCTGCAAGCCCAAGCTCAGAGACTGTGGCCGGTGGATCTGAGGACGAAGGTTGATGATCCTTGATAGGGGCAGGGGATTAGGAAAGTGCTTATTTTGAAGTTGTTGTGACTGATTTACTGTACTTTGGCTGTGTGTTGTTCTGCTGAACATTGTGGGCATGGTATGTTGATGCTGGAAGCATGGTGATACTTGTGGGCTGCCACAGGCACATCCTCATATTGTGTTGGTTGTTACACAAATGATGCATGATTCTTCGTACATGTGATTAGTAAATCTAATCTAATCCGATTTAAGCAGAATTAATTTTTAATGAACTACTCCCATTATCTTTTCTCCCTTTGACCTCATAATCTGTTCCAAGGGATCGCAACCTAAACTGAAATAACATTTCATCTAATATTTACAAGATTACAGTCACCAAGATTCAAAACTAAATTTAACATTTCCACGTCACTAGCCTTTTCAGTTTGGTTTGAAACAGGCTAAGCCTGATGATAGTTAACAGTACAGGTTGATGAACTCAGATTCTTTTTCTCCATAGATGTTGCCAGACTTCCTGAGAACTTTTAATTCTATTTAAGAGTTCCTACATTCACAGTTGAACAGCT
This sequence comes from Hemitrygon akajei, assembly GCF_048418815.1. NCBI lineage: Eukaryota > Metazoa > Chordata > Chondrichthyes > Myliobatiformes > Dasyatidae > Hemitrygon > Hemitrygon akajei. The sequence goes on from NC_133138.1 coordinate 55,177,753, forward strand.
TTGGAGCAAATAATGACAGGTACCCCGGAAGACCATATTGGCACAGTCAGCATTGGAGGACAGATCATAGCTGACCTCAGGTTTGCTGATAACATTGATAGCCTGGCAGGATGTGAGGATGAAATGGCCTGCCTCGTGAACCATCTGGACAATACCTCTACCAGATAAGGCATGGAGATCAGTGCATAGAAAACCAAATTGATGAGAAATAGTGAGGATCCAATCATGACAAAAATCACAGTCAGTGGATAAGAACTATAGATTGTCAAACCGATCAAGTATCTTGGCACCATGATTGACCAAGATGGATCAAATTCTGAACTTCTTGCAAGGACAGCCCAAACAACAACAATGCTGGCTAAACTAAAACTAATCTGGAGAGAAAATAACATTGCTCTCTGATCCAATTTGAAACTCCTGCTCTCCATCTTCTTGTATGCATGCAAAACATAAAGTTTGACAGCAGATCTGCAAAAGAAAATCCAGACAGTAGAAATGAGATGCTTCTAAATGCTCCTTGGCATCTCCTATACAGACAATGTCTCAAACAATAAAGTACAAAGAACCATCGCCCAACACATGAGACACTGTGAAGATCTACTGTCCTCAGTAAAGAAGAGGAAACTGAAATGGTACGGTCACATAACAAGATCAAGTGGACTGTCAAAAGCCATTCTTCGGGATACAATACTGGGGAATATAAAAAGAGACAGACAGTAGAAGAAATGGACAAGTAACATTACAGGGTGGACCTGAAAGAGCTTTGTCGCAACTCAGGCACTTGTCCACAACTGTAAAAGATGGAGGCAACTGGTGCTGCACTCATCTGTACAGCACCCTATGATCCAGGTGGATCCAGGTAATGTAACCGTAACACTCATTGTATTTGATGTACCAGTTTCATGTTTCTTTTCTCCTCCATTTTCATTCATTGCTATTTGAATTGTCAGCATGATTAACAATCTTTCACCATTCCTACTTTCTTGCACTATCAACTTTTTTGTCATTCAGTCATTATCTTTACCCTATAATAAATATTCCTACTTCTTCTCTCTGCTTGTCCCCCTTCTGTGCACCTTAATACATCTCCAAGTTTAGATGAAAGCACATCAACCTTATTTTTCTCTCTTAACACATGCTGACTGACCCACTGAATACTTCAAGCAGTTCCTTTTTTATTTTAGATGTTTTGCCATTTTTTCCATAAATTGCAATTGTTGCAATAGTTATTACTCAACACACTTGGTTCAGTTCAGAAAATAAATATTACGTTTTGATGGGCTGTGCATCCAAGGCTAAAACGAGAATTCAGTGGCAATTTGAAAATTTAAAAGTTTGGATATCATTTCATGTAATATTTGATATTGTATAGTAACTACAACACAAGCAGAGATGGCAGTTTACAGACCTACCTCAGTGGAGATTTTAATAAGTAACCAGGCATTGGCACAGAAATTAAAACCACTAAAGCCTGTTAAATAACCAACTGCAGAAAGTGCCTTTGATATGCCCTAGTAATAGATTATAATCCACAACTGATAATGTTACATCCTGAATCAGTGATATCTACTATGGCAATATCAAGCATGCAAAGTGCAACCATTCAACTGAGTAAAGTGTATTGAAGTAAAATACATTGGTTTATTCACTACTGTTGAATATATTTAAGCTGAACTAACGTCTTCATGTGTATGCCATAGCTTAATAGAGAGCTTGTCTCTGTCAATGACAGTCAGGTTTGATTTGCTCCATTCACATGTTTCACACAATGAGATGGTATCAAACAAATAGCTGTTCCTTCATATCAAATGAAAAATCCACAACTTCAATCTGAATTGTTAATGTATTTATATGAATTTATTCAAAATTCAGCATGAAGAATTATTTGGACAATACCTTGCTGAAGAATAGAACAAATCAGCACACCATGGTGTACTGTAGATATGTATAATTCTTAAAATAAGTTTGAAACACACCTGATATTTGTTCAAACAAATTTCATTCCTGGAATCCAGCAGAAAGAAATGAGTGATAATATGATTGTGACATTCCAATCAAGAAAAAGCATTTCAGGATGTATATTGCATACACTTCTCTGACAATAAATGTACCTTTGAAACCTTGAAACTCAGCAAAACATCAAGAAGGTGAATTCCTTAGTGTTGGAAAGGAGGCAAGCATAATTGCCATATATAGAACCAAGGAGTATTTGGTTTAAACTGATGACATAATTGAGTGAACAAGTAGATCAAATTACCTTCACTAGAGTTGAACCACATCTCAATGTTAACACTCTGATCATGAAGTTATGGCTACTGCAAATATTGGGAAGTCAAACCCAAAATGTAAACAAATCTCACAAAGCAACAGAACTTTCTTTGAGTGAAATTTTGAACCAAGCATTCCAAAATTTTATTCAATACCAAAAATTGTAGGATTTAGAAAACTTGACTAATTAATCACTAAACTAGTTCATCATTGTTATTCATTGGTGGTGCATATTCATGTTGTAAATACGTTGCTGTTTGTTTTTAAAAATGTGGAAGAGTATGCTGTATCTCCAAGCATGAATGGGATTTTCTGTCTGTAGCAATGTATGCTCATACTGTGATGTTATTGGGTCATGTGATATGTTTACTGTGCAACAATATAGTGTTCTCACTGCGTCTGAAACACTGAGCCTGCACCAGCTCCTTAAAGACTTGGCATAATAGGTAACTAGTTTAATGCTTTTGTAAATGAAAAAAAAGCATATTTCAATGCATTAACAGAAGCATTATATATTTGTTTTAGTTTTTAAAATATGCTTTTGCAATTCTCGTGTATTTTTCAGCTTTGGTTGAAGATAATGCTTCACCCCTAGTCTTGTCTTCTGTCAGAAGTCATCAGGGATAACACTAGAACAGTCCACTCTGCTAACTGATACTAAAGGCAACTCATTACTAGATTCCAAAAAATGCAGGCAAGGGGGCCAGGCCTAAGAGAATAGGCCTTTTGCTTCTGGCTCACATGCAGTACAGCTTATTGAGACATCAAGGCAGCAAATTGTGTCGTTTGTGCAATTTGGTTTTTTTCTGCATATAGGGTGGGCGGGGTTGATGTTCTTCTTTGAACAGGTTCCATGGTTTTTGTTGTTTCATGGCTGTCTGGAGAATATGAAGCTCAGGGTTATATATTACATACATACTTTGATGATAACCTTGAACATTGGACATCCAGGTCATACTCTCTTCTTGCTGCTGCCATCAGTAAGGAGGTACAGGAGCCTCAAGTTCCTTACCATCAAGTTCAGGAACAGTTAGTACCCCATAACCATCAGACAAAAGGGGATAACTTCACTCACATGAACACTGAACCGACTGCATGTTCTGGGCTCACTTTTAAGGACTCTGCAACTCTCAATATTTATTGCTTTTATTACTATCATTACTACTTTTGTCTTTTATTTTTGTTTGTTATCCTTTGCACATTGGTTGTTTGCTTGTCTCTGTCATGTGCAGTTTTCCACTGATTCTATTGAGTTTCCTTCTACTTACTCTGAGTGTTTGCATGAAAATTAGCCTCAGGGTAGTATATGGTACCATATATGAATGTTGAGAATAAATTTACTTTGAACTTTGCTATAGACAATGTGCCCCCTGAGCCCACTTCTCCATCATATACGTCACGGCAGATTCTATGTCTCAGCTAGCTTCTCCAGCTGATCCCCAATGCAGATATAATGTTTGAAGTCTGAATGATGATAGTTGAGTACAGGATTATGATGATATAACTGTATGGCACATGGTTGTTGGTATTTTTATGTCACTATGCGTCAAGATGCATGGACGTCAGTCAGAGTTACCCATTCTGATTGCGTAAAATAATGGATTTCGATTCTGTTGAGAGAATATTTGCACCTTAAACTTGGCCTCTGGAACAGTTCACTGAATATGGTTTCATTAGAAAAGATGAATTGATTGCCTTTTCAAATCAGAAGTAGAATTTAAAAAGCAGGAAACTGGAAAAAAACAAAAGTGAGAAAAAGTGATCCAAAAGATGTATTAAATAGAGTAACACTACAAACAGATCACAAACAAGAGAACATCTGCAGATGCTCGAAATTTGAGCAACAAAATGCTGGAGGAACTCAGCAGACCAGGCAGTATCTATGGAAAAAAGTACAGTCGACGTTTCGGGTCGGGACGCTTCAGTAGGACTGGAGTAGATTTAAAAGGTGGGGGAGGGGAGAGAGAAACACCAAGTGATAGGTGAAACCTGGAGAGGGAAAGATGAAGTAAAGAGCTGGAAAGTTGATTGGAGAAAGAGACAGAAGGCCATGGAAAGTAAAAGGGGGGGCAGCACTAGAAGTTTGAGAAATCAAATAAAATTGGGTGGCCTTTGGGAGATGCTGCTTGTTCTGGGACTTTTTCTGCCAGAACAAACGGGATTGCCAAGTGGCATCCCATTTTAATTGGACTTCCCATTCCCATTCCAATAACGTCCACCCATTGCCGTGATGAGGCCACACTTAGGTTGGTAGAATAACACATTATATTCTGTCTGAGTAGCCTCCAACCAGATGGCATGAACATAAATTTCTCAAACTTCCGGTAATACCCCCAAAACCCCTCCTTCACACTTTCCCATCCCTTTTTCCCTCCCTCACCTTATTTCCATGCCCACCCATCACCTCCCTCTGGTGCTCCTCCCCCCTTTTTCTTTCTTCCATGGCCTTCTGTCTCTTTCACCAATCAACTTCCCAGCTCCTTACTTCATTCCTTCCCCTCCATGTTTCACCTATCATCTTGTGTTTCTCTCCCCCCCCCCCCACCCATCTTTTAAATCTACTCCTCAGCTTTTTTTTCTCCAAGTCCTACCGAAGAGTTTCAGGCCGAAACGTCGACTGTACTACAAACAGCTGTTCCCTTTGGAGAACAAGAGACCTGGTGGAAAAATTCATCCAAATACTAGTTAAATGTTTTCTTAGTGATGTGAGTTCAGATAATTACAGTGGTCCAAATGCATGACTGTCTGCCAAGTGACCTTGTACTTTAGTAGATAATTTTTAATTACATTTTCATTTTTATGAGTAAATGATGTGTTGCATGATTATCCAGGTTTGGAGCAGTATTAAGTCTTGTTATGCGGGTTTGAAGTTAGCAAAAATGATAAAGTTCCCACCTCTGAGGGAATACAGAAATAATGGTCAGGAATTCTTAAGAGCTGCTTCTGCCCTAATGTACAGTACTGTGACAAAGTCTTAGGGTCCCTACCTATCTAATATACAGTACTCTAGTAATTTGATGTGTTGCACTGTACTGCTGCCACAAAAAAAAAACAAATTTCATGACATACCTGAGTAATTATGATGTGGTTTTCCATAGTTGACTGCAAATGGTAAATGGGCAGGGAGAGGGGAATTATGACTGGGGAAGAAAGGGGAAGGGAGAGGGAAGGGAGTTGGAAGCTATTCTGTAATGGCAATATACCAACTGTCTGACATTTAATGACGTTACCTGGTGTCTCAGGACTGAGCGCATCTGCACCCTCACCACAGCCCACCTCTGGCAGTCACTCTCTGTTACATGTCTCACACCCCTCCCGTGTTGCTCCACCCTCACCAGTCCTAACATTCTTTGCTCCTGCCAGATTTAAAAACTCACTCTCCGCTCCACATTGACAAGTACAGTACTGTGTAAACGCCTTAGGCACCCTCACCCTCGCCCACCACACACACACACACACAACATTAGACATTGGTACAGCACTGTACACATAGATAGGTTCCCTGTACTTTCATTGGAAATAGGAAGAACACCAAGGTATTTCCTATATGCAAGGAGTTGGATCAGAAAATAAAATAGCTTACTGTTATAAAACATTCATTTTTTTTACACTGTAGGGTAAGTAATCTGAATAATTTCCATACAGTGGCAATAAACATTGTTCTATTGCACAGAAATATGGAAGCCTTCAAATTCAAGTTTATTGTTGTAGACATACATGCCCAGGATATACAGTAAATCACATGAAAACAATTTTTTTGCAGCAGCAGCACCGTACATCACAAGTATGACAAACATGAGTTAACATAATCTTAAATTAACAGATCAGAATGTGTAAACAAGACTCTCAAAAGCAAATTGGGTTGGAGTTAAATCACTTCTGTGCCTAATAAGTGATTGTGAAAGAAAAACAGAAAATCCAGGGAATCTTGCTTTCAATAGAAATTTTAAATGTAAATATAAGCATATTGAGGGAGTGTTTTTTTTAAAAAATGGAAAAATACAGAAGAGTTTCCAGGTTTTAAAAACAAATTATATCTATTTCACTATTGATGTCAATGGTGTACATAAGACATAACCTCCCCTCCTTTAAACTGAAAATGTGTTGGGAAAATGTTAAGATTTTTGTAAGGGCTATAAATATAATTGTCATAATGGGAAATTTTATACAAAGGAAATAAATAGAATCTGTGAGCTATTTTGTCACAGCTTTGCATCAGTTCACTAACTCAGGAAAACATGATTACATTGTAGCTGGTCTGGAAAATGATAAACTGCCGAAAATGTTTCAACTGAAACCTAACCATACACATGAGAGGGCAAGACTGCAGGCAAGACAGATTGAAACTATTTAACAGCAACAGGGACTACTTAAAAGCCAGCTTGATGGGAAAGCAAATGTAAATTGGAAGAAGGCACACAAAAAAAAAACAATCTACAAGAATCTCTGCTAAATTATCCCCTGGTGTTGAACTTCAATTGGAGAAAATCTTTAAATAAACGAATGCCCATAATCATTGATGAAATTCCTCACTGCACCAGAGAGGATATATCTCAATCGAGATTGATGGTAGATATGTCAGTGTGGGCATTTCTATGCTATTTACTGGTAGTAGGAAAGAAGCCAACAAATACTTGTGGAGACCTATTCCTTGTTCTAATCATGCTCTGACTGAAGGAACCTGTCCTTTCCCTTTCTAATTCTCATAAAACCACAAAATAGATGCCTCCTTGTTTTAGATGCTATGGTTGCCAGACCATGTATTCTCCAAAGTTTTTCTTATGTTTTCTATTATTATGAAATCTAACAAGCCAATTTTTAAACCAGTTTATTTCCATTTACTTTCAGTGTTGTTCATAGACACTAAAACTCCGTCTCCTTTCACCATCTGTACTACCCTTCACATTACAGGGAAGTACCAGCTGGTGAGAGAGAAAAAGTGGATGAAATTTCATCTAATACTCCAATTATGGCTGCTCTGATGGTTTATGGAGATCAAATGTCATCATCTATATATATTCACAAGGAAAACCATTGTTCATGAAGTCACATTTATTTTTAACTGCCTTTTCCACCTGTATTGCTAGAGCAGAATACAACCAGAGTGCAGGTGAAGTAAATGCATTTATTATGGAGCAAATACGGGGAAATCTGCAGATGCCGGAAATTCAAGCAACACACAAAAAATGCTGGTGGAACACAGCAGGCCAGGCAGCATCTATAGGAAGAAGCACTGTCGACGTTTCGGGCTGAGACCCTTCGTCAGGACTAACTGATAGGAAAGATAGTAAGAGATTTGAAAGTAGTGGGGGGAGGGGGAAATGCAAAATGATAGGAGAAGACTGCAGGGGGTGGGATGAAGCTAAGAGCTGGAAAGGTGATTGGCAAAAGGGATACAGAGCTGGAGAAGGGAAAGGATAATTTATTATGGATCTTATTCTGCTCTCACCCATCTTCCAGACCCTCTTCTCTGCTTCTGCCATCTTTTACTAAGTCTGGAATATCTAATGTGTTGGCCAGAATAAAACCAGGATAAAAATAATCTCTCCAAATCAATGTTCTGTCATGCATACAAGATCTGAAAGCTAATTTAATAAACAACTGAGAGTCGGCTATGAAGGCATCAGGCAGCAAAATCTGATGATACAATAAAAAAATGACTTAAATAATAAGTGTCAAACCAGAGCCACGAGCTCAAAAGACATGGCCAAGTTCTTTTGTTCCTAAAAACAAAAGCAATTGCTAAGTCTTTTCATCCATTTAATTCCCAACCAAAGTAAGCTTGTCTGAAAATCAGCACGTTAATTAGCACAACTGTTGGGTGTCAGAAATCTGGTGAATAAATATCCCAGCTTTTGATGTTCTATTTTTCACCACCTCATGCAATACTATAGGACTGATACTAGCTCTTACTATCTTTCCTTTCAGTTAGTCCTGATGAAGGGTCTCAGCCCGAAACGTTGACAGTGCTTCTCCTTGTAGATGCTGCCTGGCCTGCTGTGTTCCACCAGCATTTTGTGTGTGTTATAGGACTGATAGCTCAGTTGGTATTTCCGTTTGGTTCTGAACTTTAAAATATTTGTAATCAGTAAGGGCCAGGATTCCCTCTGCCATTATTAAGTAGTTGGTCTGCGTAATATCCAGGCAGTAAACAAATAGCACAGGTAGTAGCTACATATCGATCATGCTATAACAAGGAGACAGCAGCAATTTGATATGTTGACTGAATCAGTGAAACAGGAAAATGAATCAGACACTTTACCTTTGATTTTTTGTGTTCATTATTTTCTACCACATCAAAAGATCATTGGGGTGCTACATCAGCATAGCAGTTAGCATAGTGCTATTAGTAAACACAAAGTACACTGCAGATGCTGTGGTCAAATCAACACATACAAAAGCTGGATGAACTCAGCAGGTTGGGCAGCATCCGTTGAAATGAGCAGTCAACAGATGCTGCCCGACGCGCTGAGTTGATCCAGCTTTTGTAAGCATAGTGCTATTACAGCTCAGGGCGTCAGAGTTCAGAGTTCAGAGTTCAATCCTGGCGTCCTCTGTACGTCCTCTCTGTGGGATCTGTAGGTTTTCCCCGAGTGCCCTGGTTTCTTCCTACAGTCCAAAGACGAACCGGGTGGATTAATCAGTCATTGTAAGTAGTCTTGTGATTATGTTCAGGTTAAATTGCTGTTGTCAGGGATTGCTGAGTGGTGAGTCTTGAAGGGCCAGAAGAGCCTATTCCATGCTATATCTCTAAATAAATAAATATTAAACGACATCTGAAATTAGTCTTGGGTTTAGTTATAAACCTTCATATATTTGGTAAAATAATATAGACTCACTCAAATCATTACAAGCCCCAGGCATTTACAAGGTTCAAAATGATAAACAGTGCACATCATAAAGAATTTTCTTAGAGCTGAAACCGTCACATTTGGACACTAAGCTACTCCAGTGGTAACCTTTGCAGAAACACTGATCAGCAAACAGGAAGAACATAGCATACAATTTCCAGTTCCCTTCCTCACTGTTCCTCCTCTCCATAACTGTTACTGACTGCCGTCATAAAGTTCAGACAAATGATGGTGATGAGCGCATTATTATTTATTTTCTCATTGCCAACATTCCAGGCCTACACAAGTGACAGCAGATTTACTGCTTGCAGTTAGAGACACACATAGCTGGATTTGTTCAGGGATGATATACCATATGCTTTGATGCCAGTTATACACAATAGTAATTTAAAATAAGTATTAAATATCAAGTCCCTGGAAATCTTCACTGCTACATTTTATCTAGTTAACTGAATTTTACTTTAATATTACATGTAGTGCTAATTGTTTGAATGACTAATTAATTGTTTTTCAATTGATATCAGCGAGGTGTGTTTTTAATTGCACCACCACTCTGTGTAAAAACAACTTACCTCTGACAGCCCCCTATAGTACTTTCCTCCAATCACCTTAAAATTATGCCCCTTGTGTTAGCCACTTCCACTGTGGGATGATATCTCTGGCTGTCCATTCATTCTACGGCTATATGATCTTGTATACCTCTACCAGGTCACACCTCAACCCCCATCACTGTAAAGAAAAAAGACCTAGCTCACTCAAACTATCCTACTATCCAATACAGGCAGCATCCTGGTAAATCTCCTCTGAACTCTCTCAAAATTTTCCATATCCTTCCTATTGTGAACAGTATTGTGAAGGACTCCATGCGCCCCTCACACAATCTCTTCTCCCTCCTGCCATCTGGCAAAAGGTACCGAAGCACTCGGGCTCTCGCGACCCGACTGTGCAACAGTTTCTTCCCCCAAGCCATCAGACTCCTCAATACTCACAGTCTAGACTGACATCTACATCATTTATTATTATATTGTAATTTGTCCTCTACAGTGTCTATTGTCTTGTTTATACAATTATTGTACTGCCCTGCACTGTTTCGTGCACTTTATGTAGTCCTGAGCAGGTCTGTAGTCTAGTGAAGTTTTTATGTTGTGTTATGTAGTAGTGTAGTCTTGTGTTGTCTCACAGACTAGCACAGTTTAGTGTTTCATGTAGCACCAGGGTCCTGGAGGAATGTTGTGTCGTTTTACTGTGTACTGTACCAGCAGTTTCTGGTTGAAATGACAATAAACTTGACTATAATGAGGCAACCAGAAATAAACACAATATTCCAAGAGAGGTCAATCAGAGTTGCATAAAGCCACAACAACTCACAACTCTTGAATCCAACCCCCATAATAACAGAGTGCTGGAAACACTGAACAGGGCAGGTAGCAAAGAGAAATTAAGTTAACTTCCTTCCATCCTGCCTCCTGTGAGGACTCTATTCCATTATCCTAGCTCTTTCATCTCCTTTAGTCCAGTGGTGAAGCTCATCACAAATATTTCTACTTTCTGAACCATGGCTTCCCCTCTACCGTAGGTGACAGAGCAGTTGACCATTTATCTTCTTTTTAGCACACGTTTATTCTGATTCCTTCTCCAGAGCATTAATTGACTTCCCTTGATGCTTAGCTTCAACCCCATCAGTCTCTACTTCCAATAGGTCATCCCCTGCAATTTCATCCAATTCCAATGAGATTTCATCATTCAACACACCTCTTTTCCTTCTCAACCTTCTCTCTGTTTTGCTTATCTGCCTCAATCAAACAGTCCATTGATGGTCTAAACTACCCCATGCATTGCAGGAGAAATAATGCCTATTTATTTACCTCTTTCCTTTTGCAAGCCAGGAACCCAGCTGAAACAATGATTTCCTTGGACCTTGGCTAGTCTAGTATACAGCATTTAGTTTTTGAAACACTGTATTGTCTCCTCAACACTGGAGAAACCAACACAGACTGAGTGAACACTGAGCTTCCTGTTGCCTGGTCCATTTTTATCCAATCAGTCATAATGAGGGCCAGCGTAAGCTGGAGGAATAGACCCAGCCCATTCATCTGGGCAAATAGAATTTTGCAAATGAACAGAACTCTCACTGTCTGTATCAGAACTCACCACTACATGAATAACATTGCCTCATTGTTTTTTCCCTCTCTACAGTAACACGACCTAACCTGTTGAGGATATCCCACAAATCTGCATTTCACAGCTCGTATAATTATTTGTTCTCACTATCTAACTGTGCTCATCAGGATCAGAATCAGAATTAGAATCAGGTTTATTATAACCAGCATATGTCATGATATTTGTTAACTTAGCAGCAGCACTTCAATGCAATGCATACTATAGAAGAAGAATTAGTAAAAAAATAATAAAATAAAATAATACCAATAAATAAATAAATCTATTACAGTATGCGTATGTTGAATAGATTAAAAATTGTGCAAAAACAGAAATAATATATATTTAAAAAGTGAGGTAGTGTCCACAGTTTCAATGTCCATTTAGGAATCAGAAAGCAGAGGGGAAGAAGCTGTTCCTGATCGCTGAGTGTGTGCCTTCAGGCTTCTGTACCTCCTACCTGATGGTAACAGTGAGAAAAGGGCTTGCCCTGGGTGCTGGACATCCTTAATAATGAACGCTGCCTTTCTGAGACACCACTCCCTGGGGCCTTTATGTTTCTTTGTTCAGGTTCTCCTTCTATTTAATTGTCCCTAATAATCAATGGTAGCTTACTTGCTGGTTAACCTTCTGTTATTTTCATCCCTCCCTTACACTCTCTGCTACTTTAAATAAATGTGATATTTTCTATTTCTGACTTCTGATAATGGGTTTAAAGACCTGAAACATTAGTTCTGTTTTCCCTTCCGCAGAGGCTGCTTGACCTGCTGAATCTTTCCAATATTTACTACTTTCACTCCAAGCCTTTAGAAAATATTCTTGAATGTATTTCATTTGGAAAGTGTTATTAACTCAATAATCTGTTTTATCTTTAACATGTAGCAAAAGTAAGTTTTCTTTGGAATAGCTGCGGTATCTGCATCTGAAGATTGACTGGTATTAAGCCAGTGCAGCAGGAACCTTTGAGTCAGGATTAATGGCCACATACACCATATTGTGAACTTCCTGGAACTACAGGAAGTAACACACTTAGCACAAATAAGTTTCTGATCATGTTTCAGTCTCTAGCACCTGTAGCAAATGTTGTACTTTATAAATGACATTAAATAACTTCCACATCTCTTGTGCCATATAATCCAGCACCCACTGATCTTAAGCACAATTTAAGAAGCCACTCAACTAATGTGCAGCACTGTTGATAAAAAAATGCAGAAAGTATTTTCAATGTGATGCCCATTAGCTAAATGTTATGCTGCTCAGTCTGGTCTGAGCAACTACTGTTATTTTTGAAGAAAATGGTAGAGTATTAAACATAAAATATCTTTCAAACAACTTGGACATGTGAACATTGATTGTACACAAGACCACTGAAATAATTTGGTGTTTTCTGCAGAGAAATTTAAGTCTAAATTAAAACTAGAAGTTTATGATCTCATGAACTGTCATATTAACCATTACATTAGTTCATGATCATGGCATTTACATCTTGAAGCTCTGCTTTAAAATCGTCAATATAAAGTGCCCAGAGAAAATATTACACAAATTTGTGATCCACTGTGGTGTACTTATTGAGAATTCAGAGGAAGAGGGAAACTAATTTCAGCAAGACCAGGGAAATCAACAAAAAGTTGTAGGGGTTTGGAGTTGGACTGTACAACCAAAATAATGGAACTTTTTCTTAACTAATGGTAGAGTGCTACCACCAACTGTATCACACCATATCTAAATTCCCTTCCCCAAAGATATTGTCTTTCATTCTAGTACAACAGTGAAGGGTTCATTTTTGCCAACTGCTAACTTAATATCCAACACCATAACAAAAAAATATTATTTGGACACAAGTGAACTTAAATGCATTTGAATCTTTCCTCGCTTAGAGAAATGTCTGAGAGTGTAGATCACTCTGTTACTTTATATTGGTGAATTAATTGCAGCAAAAATTGCTGAACAAACATCAGTGTATGTGGAAAGCTAAGGTATTAGATGGAGCAATACAAGACTCAAAGGCAGAACAAGCAAGATCGTCTATCCTTGAAGTGGATGGTTAAGGAAAGACTAGGCAGAGAGAGTCAAATAACTTGCCATAATTTTCCACTAGAATAGCCAAGAGAGTATCTTAGTTCAAGGAATGGTATAAAGTTATTTCAAGTAACAACTGTCCAGCCAGTTTAACATCATTGCCACATACAAAATGCTGGAGAAACTCAACAGGTCAGGCAGCACCTATCGAAATGAACAGACAGTAATTGTTTCAGACCCTTCTTCAAGAACAAGAAGTAAGGGGGGAGATGCTGGAATAGAAAGGTGGGAGGAGGGGAGGGTTGCTAGCTGAAAGGTGATGAATCAGGTAGGTGGGAAAGGTCGAGCTGGAGAAGAAGGAATCTGATAGGAGAAGAGAGAGGACCATAGGAGAAAGGGAAGGAGGAGGATGCCCAGCAGGTACTAATAAGTGAAGTAAAATGTCAGAGAGGGGAATATGAGGGTGGGGTTGAGACGGTGGGAGAAAATTGTTTAGTGAAAAGAGAAATTGATATTCAAGCCATCAGGTTTGAGGCTACCCAAACTAAATATAAGGTGATGCTCCTTCACCCTGAAGGTGGCCTCAGTTTGGCACAAGGGAAGGTCATGAACTGACATGTTAGAATGGGAATTAAAATGTTTGGCCACACAGGAAGTCCCACTTGTGTTGAATGGGCCAGAGATGCTCAATGAACCAGCCCCTTTGTGCCTCAGATTTCAGTATTTACAGTCCAGTTAGAAAATAGTCAAGCCTTATATTTCCTCTACTGAAGTGCATGACCATATAGTTCCAACACTGTATTCCATCTGCCACTTCTTTGCCCATTCTTCTAACCTGTCTAAGTCATTCTGTAACTCTCTAATTCTTCAAAACTACCTGTTCTTCCACCCACCTTTGCATCGTCTGCAAACTTTGCAACAAAGCCATCAATTCCAACATGCAAGATTTAGTCCCAACACAGACGACTGTGGAACACCACTAGTTCCTGGCAGCCAAACAAAAAAGGTTCCCTTTATTCCCATTCTTTGCCTCCCACAAATCAGCCAATACTCTATCCATGCTAGTATCTTTGCTGTAATACTAAAGGCTCTTAACTTGTTAAGCAGTCTAATATGTGGCAATTTGTCAAAGGCCTTCTGAAAATCCAAGTACACACCATCTACCAATTATCCTTTGTGTATCCTGCTTGTTATTTCTTCAAAGATTTTTCCTTAAGGAAGCCATGTTGACTACTCCCCATTTCACGGTGTGCCTCCAAGTACTCTGAAACCACATCCTTAAACAATCAACTCCAAATTCTTCTCAACCATTGAGGTCAGACCAACTGGCCTATAATTTCTTTTCATCTGCCTCACCCCTTTATTGATGAGTGGAGTGATAAACAAAATTTTCTATTCCTCTGGAATCATGCCAGAATCAATTGATTCTTGAAAGATCATTACTAATGCCTTCACAATCTCTTAAGAAGATGCATGAACTTAAGAAGATCTATGCTGTGTTGATCTTCATTAGTTGGGGGTTTGAGTTCAAGCATCATGTGGTAATGCTGCAACTCTATAAAACTCCTGTTAGACCCTTCACTTGGAGTATTGCATTCAGTTCTGTCACCTCATAAAAGAAGGGATGTGGAAGCTTTAGAGAGGATGCAGAAGATGCTGCTTGAATTAAAGGACATGTCTGATGAGGAAAGTTAAGCGAGCTAGAACTTCACTCTTTGGAGCGAAAGAGGATGAAAGGCAACTTGATAGATGTGTGTAAGATGATAAGGGGCATAGGTGATATGATAAGTTCTTATGATACATAGACAGCCAGCATCTTGATCACAGGGCGGCAATGGTCAATTCCATCATCCAATCATTGACATTAATGTAAAAAGTATCAGTCTGAACACAGACCCCTGTGGAACATCACTAATCAACAGCAGCCAACCAGAAAAGGCTGCCTTTATTCCCACTCTTTTCCTCCTGCTAATCAGTCACTGCTTTATCCATGCTAGAATCTTTCCTGTAATAGCATGAGCTCATAGCTTGTTATGCAGCCTCATGTGTGGCACTTTGTCAAAGGCCTTCTGAAAATCCAAGAACACAACATCCACCAGTTCTCCATTCTCTATCCTGCTAGTTATTTCTTCAAAGAATTCCAACAGATTTGTCAAGCAAAATTTTCCTTTGAGGAAACCATGATGAGTTTGGCCTATTTTATCACGTGCCTCCAAGTACCTTGAAACCACATCCTTATCTCCAATATCTTTCTAGTCACTGAGCTCTGACTAACTGGCTTATAATTTCCTTTCTTCTGTGTCTCCCTTCTTGAAGAGTGGAGTAACATTTGCAATTTTACAGTCTTCCAGAACCATTCCAGAATCCAGTGCTTGACTCCGGCCGAGAGGAATTATAATGTTGGGAACCAGGAGCTTCTGGCTGTCAAGGAGGCCCTGGAGGTTTGGCAACACTGGCTGGAGGGGGCGGAGCAACCATTCTTGGCCTGGACAGATCACAAGAACCTTTGCTATATTCAGGATGCTAAGAGACTCAACTCTCATCAAGCCTGGTGGGCTCTCTTCTTCACACGGTTCAATTTTGTCCTTGTGTATTGTCCCAGAAGCAAGAATACAAAGGCCAACAATCTCTCCCAGCAGTTCGATGGACCTGAGGACAATGCCGATCCAGAACTCATTCTTCCTTGCTCGTTTATCATTGCTCCAGTGATCTGGGGAATAGAGGCAGAGGTGAGGCCTGCCCAACAATCAGATCCAGGCCTGGATGGGGTTCCTCCCAACCTGCTGTTTGTCTCTGCTGTGGTGCATTCCAAAATATTGGAATGGGGTCACTCCTCCCGTCTGGCTGAACATCCGGGAATTCAATGGACTCAGGAGTTTATAAAGAAACAATTTTGGTGGGCATCTATGTCCCAGAATGTCCACGACTTTGTATCTGCCTGTTCTACCTGTGCTCAGAACATGAGATGACGCCAGCGTCCTGCTGGTCTGTTATGTCTACTGCCTGTGCCCCACTGCCTGGCTAGCCTCTTGTCTGGCTTCTACCGCCAATCTAATAGCCAGCCTGAGAGAATGAACCAGGAGTTGGAGATAATCCTGCGCTATCTTGTCTCTTCCAACCCCACGTCCTGGAGCTCCCAAATGGTTTGGGCAGGGATCGCCCACAATAACCTCCAGTCGTCGACCACTGGTATGTCTCCCTTTGATTGCCAAAAGGGATTCCATCTCCCGCTCTTTCCTGATTAGCAGATTGACGTAGGAGTTCCTGCTGCTGAGCAGCTGATCCAGTACTACAAGCGCAGCTGGAGACAAGCCAGGGCTTCTCTGCTGCGCGCCCAGAAACAGCATTCCCGGCTGATCGGCTCCGTCAACAGGTAAGGCAATTCGAGCCAGGAGAGGAGGTCTGGTTGGCATCAAAGGATCTTCCCCTGAAAATCGCGAACCGGAATTTGGCACTGCGCTACGTGGGACCGTTTGTAGTGAAAAAGGCTGTCAACAATGTGTCCTATAGATTGCATCACTGCCAACATCACTGAAGATCCACCCAGTATTCCTTGTTCCCCACCTCTCCCCAGTCACCCCACCTTCCCCTCCTCCCCGCCTGGTAGATGGTTCCCTTGTCTGTACTGTGTGGCGCCACCTGGCAACTCGCCGGGTATGTGGTAAGGTCCAGTACCTTCTGGACTGGGAAGGGTACGGCCCAGAAGAACGTACAGGGTCCCAGTGAAGGACATCTTGGACAAGTCGCTGATCCAGGACTTCCAGCGGACACAGGTCTGTGGCACCTCAGGGGCTGTGCCTAGAGAGGGGGGCCCTGTCACAACCACGGATTCGGCAGCGCAGTAGATATGGAAATTGCGCTTGTGAATTTGCACATGTCAGCTAATTATTACTTCATTGTGATAGTACTTACCTCCATCCTTGTCATCGTAGTGCTTGTTGAGACTTGGACAGAGCATAGCAACGCTTTACTGCTGTTTTGCATTCGGCCTTCCCTGAGATATTGGACTTTCAAGTCAATTGACAGTGAAGTCTAGCGGTATTTGTTTAATGTTTCGAATTTCTTTTCAGCTGCAGTGTAAGCTTTGTTTTCCTTTTGAGAGTTTTAGTTAACAGCCCTGTTTGGTCTAGTGTTTATTGTTTTATTTTCCCTTTAACACTGTTCGTATTAAAGTCTGTGAACTATCGACCTGTTTCAGTGTCTCTCACTCCACACTTGGGCCATATCTGAACCTTGTAACTCACTCTTTGGCTTTTATGTTGGCTTTGATTTCCCTTGTTAGCCATGGTTATGTCATCTTGCTTTAGAATACGTCTTTCTCTATAGGATATCTATGTCCTGTGCCTGCTGAGTTGTTTCCAGAAATTCCAGCTATTGCTGCTCTACTGTCATTCCTGCCAGAGTTCTTTTCCAATCAGTTCTGTCCAACTCATTTCTCATGTCTCTGTAATTTCCTTTACTCCACTATAATACTGATACATCTGACCTTAGGTTCTCCTTCTCAGATTTCAGGATGTATTGATCATATAATGATCACTTTCTCTCCCAGCGTTCTTTTACCTTAAGCTCTCTAATGAATTATGGTTCATTGACTCACACCCGGAATAGTTGATCCCCTAGTGGGCTCAACAAAACCCATTTTGTAGGCATTCTAGAAATTCCCCCGCTTTGAATCTCACACTAACCTGATTTTCCCATTTACCTGCATATTGCGATCCCCTATGCATATTGTAACATTGCGCTTTTGGCATGCATTTTCTATTTCCCAACGTAATTTGTAGACCACATCCTTACCATTTTTGTGGGTCTGTATATAAGCCCCATCAGGATCATTTTACCCTTGAAGTTCCTTAGCTCTATCCATAATGATTCAACACCTTCTGACACTATGTCATCTCTTTCTAATTGGTTCATTCTTGGTCTTGGTTCATTCAAACATCAGTACATCACCAGTACATCACCTCACAAGCTCTATGTTTACATTTTTCCTCATCAAGATGCCTTTTGTGTATCTTCTTGTGCATGTCCTTGCATAGTGATTCTGGAATCCCAAACTTGTTCCCTTGAAGACCATATCTTTCATTACTGACAGTTCAGCTCTCCATGAACAATTACCCCAGGTACACATTGGACAGTCATTCTTAGCTGCTGGCCATCCTTTCCACATTGTATGTATGAGTTCTTTCATTGTTTCATCTGACCCTGCTGCTTTCCTAATCTGCTCTGTTCTAACAGGAGATACTGGAAGTGAGGTTACAGTCATGTCAAAATAGGCCTGTACATTTACATTAACCTTTTGGTCACTCTATTCCCAGTGTGTAGATCATTTTCACATCATATTTCTGCAGCCTTATCAATATGTGTTGTATCCTCAGGCGTCATGCGTTATGGTTTGGACATAATTGAGACCAATGTTTTATGGTCTGTCTCCACTTCAAAATCTAGTCCATTGATGTGCTGATGGAACCTTTCACATGTATATGTGCTGATGAGAAGCTCTTTCTCTATTTGTGCACATTTGGCATCCGCACTTGTTAAAGCCCTTGATGCATAGACCACAGGTTGCCATGTGTCATCGTGCTACTGCAGTAGTACTGCTCTAAGGCAGTACGAGGACACATCAGCCATGATTCTAGTGCACCTTTCTAGATCATAAAACTTCAGCATGGGCTCTTCAGTTACGACTCCTTTCAGTGGCTGGAAAGGCTCTTCCTGCTCATGAGACCAAATTCACTTATTTCACTGCTCAAGGAGTGACCTCAGTGTTGCTGACACAGTAGATGGTTGAGGGATGAACTTAGCCATGTAGGTCACTATCCCTAAGAAATGTCTCACTTCTTCTTTGTTTTGGGGCCTCTTCATTTTTTCAATGGTTGATATCTTTCTCAGATCGTGCTTCACTCCTTCTTTCAGACATGAGATCTCCTACGAAGGTCAGTGTCTTAACACCAAACTCAGATTTCTCTTTATTTAATTTCAAATTAATATTCTGTGTCATGTCAAGATCATGTCTTAGTTCTTTGTTGGTGGAACCCCGGACTGATGATGTCATCCATCATGGTCTTGACACCAGGAATGCCCCTCAATCATCATGTGGATGGTTTAATGGTAGACTTATGGTGTAGACAGAATCCCATATAGTAGTCAAAGAAAGTGACACCTTCTCTGTGGTGTGTTAACTACACAATCTCAAACTTGCCTCATCAAGCATCATCTGCTAAATCCCAAATGATGCATCAAATTAGCTAAATTACTTGGCACCTACAAAGTGGGACATGATCTCCTCCCATGTTGGTGATTTAAAATATTCTCTCTTCATGGCTTTATTGGGATCTCTTGGGTCTAGACATATCCACAATGCTCTATTTTTCCTTTGCACAATGACCAGTGAGCTCACCCAATCTGTTGGTTTTCAGTTTCCTGTATGACAGTCATCAGTTCCATATGTGCTAGTTCTTGTTTAAGTTTGACTCTAAGTGGAAATGGAACTCTCCTGCATGCATGGAGAACAGGAGTCACCATCTCATCTATATGAATTTTGCGTACAACAGATAAGCATGCAAGCCCCTCAAAGAGATGAGTGTCGTGTGGACATCTTTGGTCTGTGAAGCTACTATGGAAATGCATTTCATCAGGATGAGCTTTTCACAAGAATTCAGACCTAGTATTGGCTGTACTCTCTTTTCAACAATCAGCAGCTGTGCCTATAGGTGCTGTCCCTTGTGCTTTAAGGTTACTATACAGCCTCAATTTACTGGAATGTTCTCTCCAGTGTAGCCTGTTACTTTAACTTCGCTGGGTAAATCTTGCTCATTACTGTGAGAGTCTTGTAATCATCCATGGATAATAGATCCACCTGAGCTCCAGAGTCAGTTTGAATGGAATTACTGTCTCATTCATGATCACTGGAATGACCCATTCTGTTTCACCAGCACCAGCAGTCTAGAAAATCCACAAAGAATTCCTCAATCTCCTCATCTTTCTCTTTGCCACCTTGCAGCACATTGCAAAATGGTTCTTCTTCCCACAATTATTGCAGGACTTTCCATAAGCAGGACATGTCTTTGAATTGTGACTACCTCCACATTTGCTGTGTGAGCCTTCCTCTTCACTTTGCTGTTGCTTTGGGAAACACCTTGTCTGCTGCTCCTCCATTTTCACACCATGCTCTGCTATGCCAACCCTTGCAACTCCTTAGCTTGTGCCCATGTGGATTCTGCTGCCCTACCTATATTCGCAATCTTTTCTAGAGTCAATTTGTTTTCATGTAGGAGTCTATCTCTGACTCCAATATTGGGTAATTCCCCAAACTATACTGTCTCTAACTAATGAGTCTCTCAAATCTCCAAACTCATAAGACTTACTCAGTGTGTGTAGCTTGGCTAGGTCGAGGACAACACCTTGGTTCTGGTTGCTGGAAAAAAACTTGCATCTCTCAAACATGACACTTTTACTTGGGACAGGATACCCGTCAAATTTTGTCATCAGAGTGTCCAACGTAAAAGCTGTCTCATCAATTTGAAAGCTATTATAAATGTCCAAAGTATCTTCACCAATTACATGCAGAAATGTAGATGCTTCCAATTTTTCATCAGTGCCTCCCGCTCTGCTGACAGCTAAATATATATTGAATCACTGTTTGAAGTGTCTCCAGTTATCAATTAGATTGGTGGTAAACTGCATAGGTGCTGGAGAACTTAGCTTATTCATGACACAAACATTTAGCCTCTCACCTGAAACTTTCTTGGTGAATCCGGTGACAGCTGAACTTTGAGAACAATGTGCTGTCTTGCCTCATTGGCCAGCTTCTCTCTGTTGCAACCGACCTTACCTGCTGTACCTTAAGTACTCATGCAGTCTCTTTCTCACACATTTACTCTTGGTGGTTAGACCTCACTGTCTACTGATACAATGTTATGTTTGTTCTTAATAAAGACAAACTTGGTATGGGTTCACGTTAGAACATTTTATTATCCATCTGCTGCTCAACCCTGTGTGTGTGCAACTAGGTCACCATCATAGCTTACAGCTCTGAGTGAACCCATCATTGTCCACTGGGAACTGCAGTCCTTTATTATGCACACATAATAACACATCAACCAATTATAACAATACATAGAACGGTATGGACAGACAAGCAGTAGATGGAATTTAATGCAGAGCAGTGACAACAGTTGCATTTAAGCAGAATAGCTGGGGAGGGGAAATGTGGAGGTAATGGCACAGTACTAAAGATGCTGCAAAATCAAAGAATGTTCATTTGAGATGACAGAACACATTGAGCAGCAGCTAACTAAGCAGACTAGAGCTACTGTCTTGGCCTGAAACATCGACTGTACTCTTTTCCATAGATGCTGCCTGGCCTGGTGAGTTCCTCCAGCATTGTGTGTGTAGACTAGACCTTGAGCTTTAACAATACAGGAATGAAACATAGAAACATAAAAACACAGAAAACCTACAGCACAATACAGGCCCTTTGGCCCACAAAGCTGTGCCGAACATTTCCCTACCTTAGAACTACCTAGGTTGACCCATAGCCCTCTATTTTTCTAAGCTCCATGTATCCATCCAGGAGTCACTTAAAAGACCCTATCATTTCAACCTCCACCACCACCGCTGGCAGCCCAGTCCACGCACTCACCACTCTCTGTGTAAAAAAACGTACCCCTGACATCTCCTCTGTACCTACTTCCAAGCACCTTAAAAATATACCCTCTCGTGTTAGCCATTTCAGCCCTGGGAAAAAGCCTCTGACTATCTACATGATCAATGCCTCTCATTATCATGTACACCTCTATCAGCTCACCTCTCATCCTCCATTGCTCCAAGGAGAAAAGGCCGAGTTCACTCAACCCATTCTCATAAGGCATGCTCCCCAATCCAGGCAACATCCTTGTAAATCTCCTCTGCACCCTTTCTATGGTTTCCACATCCCTCCTGTAGTGAGGCGACCAGAATTGAGCACAGTATTCCAGGTGGGGTCTGACCAGGGTCCTATATAGCTGCAACATTACCTCTTGGCTCTTAAACTCAATTCCACGATTGATGAAGGCCAATGCACTGTATGCCTTCTTAACTACAAAGTCAAACGGCGTAGCAGCTTTGAGTGTCCTATGGCAGTAGAGTTATGATGAACCTTTATAAAACTTCAGTTAGGCCACGACTTAAATATTAAATCCATTAGAAGGATGTGAAGGCCCTCGAGGAGCTGCAGAGGGGATTAAGCAGAATAATTACAGAAATGAAGGATTTTAAAGTTAAGTTTCAAAACTGAGATTCTCCTTGAAGCAATGGAAGTTGAAGAGAGATACTGCAAAAGTGCATGAAATTTAGAAAATATAAACGAAGTAAAGCTGCTTCTTTGTTCAGAAAAGAGGGGACTCCTGTGTAAGATTTGGCAAGGGATACAGAAAAAGTGTAAGGAGGAATATTTTTAACGTCATGAGGGAAAATGAACAGGAACTCACTGCCTACAACAATGGAGGACGAGGTGATTTCCAAAAGCAAATGGGTAAGGGACTTGAAGGGATTAAAAAAAAGATACAGATGTCTAGGATTGAACAGTGGCTTAAAACTGCCTGAATTCTTCTGTAGATAGTTAATGTGAGCCAGAGTCCTTCTGAGTACTTCAGCTACTCGCTCTGCTTGTTTTTACCTACATTGATCAGTAGTATTCTTCAATTATGAGTGGAGTTCTGCAAAACGACACCCATGCTAACACTATTAAGATCAGTGAAGCTATCCTCCTCTCATTGAGATCTATACTATAGTAGGCAACTCTTGTAATGCAGCTTCAGGCCTCTATGGCAGAAACAGGTTTATTGATAACAGCTGTTATGACTATTAGGGCCCAAAAACAGAAAACTACTGTGCACATCTTTTGAAATGATGCATTTTCTATTATACTGTCTAGTTCTATAAATCTGTGCCTATTTTATTCAGCGATCACATCCTGACATTGCAATTGTGCAAAAGAACATCAATGGCATTGTACATTTTTTGCAAATTTTTCTGGATTTCACATTTCTGACCAGCAATGTTCATTTGAATATTTATACCCAATATAAGTACTGTAGTAAGTTCAGTTAATTTTCAGCATCTTAAATAATTACACAGCATACTCCTTTTCTGACAAAAATCTGGTCAAATTGTCTTTGAGAATCATTAAATATAAAAGAACAGAGAGAACACAAGCTGAATTCTAGGAATATTTCTAGCAATTCATAATGGAAAACTTATGTAGAAGCCCTGCTGTCCCTAACCATGGATTCTATGAGTCTATCATTCTCAAATTTGTTAGCAAAATACAATTAACTAACATTTCCTGACATGAGAAAAAAACAAGGATAAGGCAATAGATAATAAATTTTATTTTGTAAATCAAATATTGTGAGTTCACTATTACTACAATTGCAGTGGCTTTCCTTAAATAAGAAATCCATTAATTCCCATACTTTAATAATAACATTGATTCTGACTAAATGGAATAAATAATAGCATGGCAGAACGGTGTCAGCTGCAGCTGACCTACTAATCATAGGTTTAACTTTTACCATAAAATATGGAAGAAATCTCCTTGAAAAGTGTATATATAAGTCCTAGAAGTGTAAACAATCAGGGATTCACAGACTCCTCTTAACTGTATTTCAAAGGTTTCAAAAGTACATTTAATGTCAGAGAAATGTATACAATATACATCCTGAAATACTTTTTCTCCGCAAACATCCACAAGAAAAGGAGTGCCCCAGAAGAATGAACAACAGTTAAATTTTAGAACCCCAAAGTACCCCCCCCCAGCTCCCCTCCCTCCTGCGCGTAAGTGGAAGCAAACAAAAATCCCCCCTCCTCCCACCGGCAAAAAAAAGCTTTGGCACCCACTACCGAGCATTCAAGCGTGAGCACGGCAACAGCAGAGACACTGACTTGCAGTACTCCAAAGACTACTTGTTCACTCAGCATTCGACGTAACACAGGCTCTCTCTCTCTCTCTCTCCTGAATAAGAGAGAAAGAGATGCCTCCATTTCACAGCAAGAAGGGAGACATAACAAACAACTCGCTGGTTTATGATGTTAGAAGTCCATTGCGTCGCTTTTACCAAGCTCTGTGGCCAAAGATCTCAGGTCCCTGGGCACACAGCCTTAGATCTTCCATCTCCCATGGAACTCCAGTCTTCTGCTCGGACCCCGACCTCCAATGCCCCCTGTCTCCAGAGCCAGGAAAGCTCAGTCCTCCGAAGGTGAGTGGAGCTCTTAGGCCGAGCCCTTGCTGTGCAACGGCCAGTTGTGAAACCCCGAGAGCGGGTCCCATTCCTGCAAAGAACCATAGTCAGCATGTAACTCCAGGTCAGGGTCTTCAAAAGAACCCTGAAAGGGAAAAATAGAGATATTAAAGATGGAAATATTTGCTAGCTCCTTCATACCCTAGAGCATATACTGAAATTTCTACCTTCACAGTTTCCATTATTATTTTATTTTATAATTCTTAGAATTGACTAGTTTACTATGCTTTTTATGCATAATGTGGCACATTGTCTATCTTTTCAATAGATGCTCTACCTGATTTAGAAATAAGTTCTAACAATTTATTTACTGATCCATCCCAATTCATAAGGAAACAACTATTGCCAATTTTCAATCACTTTGTATCATGTTTGAAAAGAAATTGCCATAACAAAAATTGCCAACTTCCTGTAAAATAGGTTAAGAGTCATTGTAATAGAATAAAGAGATGTTACACTGCATAATTTCCACACATTGAAAACCCAAATGCATTTAGTTCATCTCTGGAGTTAATTATCTCAATTAAGGTAAATACCCATGGCTAAATGTTGTAATGAAAATTAAATTAACATTGTTTTAGAAATTAAGGTAATTATTATGAAATATTTGGGTGCATGGGATTCGACCTTACCATGTTCAATGTGGAAATAACATCACGATTTAACTGGGATGAATTTTTTGTGGATTTTTTATCCAAGAAAACTGCTTTTATAATTGGCAGAGTTGGGTATTGCTTCCTGGCAGCTGCAGTTGTCATTGGTGGTGGTTGTCTGTCATATCCAATGTTGACGAAACCTGTGAGGGAAGGTTTTTAAAGTAGCAAAGTCATTGAACTGGGGCAATCCCACTCTCTTGCTATCAGATGTCCTGGTCCAGTAGTGTGTGTAGTTGTCATAACTGGGGCTCCCTTGGTTGCAGTGGTTGACCATGACTTCTTCTGTGCTTTGTCATGCCTTTGCTCTCCTAGAAGCATTTCAGCACCGACTTCCTGGCCACTGGATCTCACTGAACGATCTCGTCTGCCCAGTCGACTGCAACTGACTTTGCCTACTAGGAACAGGTATGACCCTAACTTACTGGGGATATAAGTCCCACTGGTCATCGTCACTTGGTTTAAACTGGTGTGCAGGGGTGTGACTGCTTTCACATGCTAACAACCGTTGGAGCCACAGGTGATAGCTCTGAGTTCACGATGGGGAGTGAGCTGCCCAGAATGGACATGACAAGCACCCTTCACCAGAGGTACTGCCCCTCCCTGGATGCCCCATATACCCCAGCTGGCATTACTAAAGTGATATAATAGCCTCTTTCTTGAAAATGTCTTAGCATTAGTAATTATAGTTGGTGACCAACAGTGGAATTACATTATTTAAAAAATCCAGTGGTTTATTGGTTCCCTTAACTTACTTTGTTCTCTGTTTTGCAAATGATCAGTACCATCATTTCTAGACAGATCAGAAATAAATTATAACAATGATATAGAACAATTTTATTTCTCATTTGCATTATAATTATTTTTTAAGGAAAAGTTAAAGCTGCCCCTGAAAATGTTTCCAATAATATGTGCTGTAGAAAGAAAGCCCCATTTCCTGGCAAGAAATTGTTTTAATGCTAACCATGACACTGCTCATAACTCACTTGTCATTTCCTCCTTTAAAGATATTCAGTTAACATCCCTGATGGAATATAAATCATATTCCTATTTCATTGCCACAATATATCCTCTTCCATGTGCATGTAAATCCTTTGCTCCTGGCATATTTGGAAAGTTTCCCACATTGTAAAATCCCTGCTTGACTCTGCATGTTGAGCTTCTCCCTGTGAGAAGCTGATAAACTAGCAATTTTTGTACAAATCTATAATTTTGGTCATAAATATTTTGTTAATTTTGATTGCCCCAGTAATGTGTCTTAATTATTAAAGCAGTTAATCATTGAAAACTGGTTCAGTAGAGAAAAAAATGTCAGAAGTTTTCAAAAGCTGAGTATTTTACCAATAGATCAGTAATATCTAATATTAATGGATCCTAAACAAAAATACCTAGGATTAACATCTATATAAGAGTACTTATGTCATGAAGGGATTGCATACTCAGATGATCAAAGCCAATATTTCAAGGCTTTCTTCAAGGAAGTGATTGTATTTACCAGTGCCTTGGTTATTTACTTTATTTCTCAGTAGTCTAGGTGATACCTGAACTCTTGACAATGCAGCCACTGGTCAATGATACACAGGTCAGCCAAGATAGATTGGAGCTATGCTATGAGTGAGGCATGTTCATTGAGCATGGTTAGTATATTCCTGTGGAGTTTTGTCTGATTTAAGTTGCCTGCAAACCTTTCCTTACAAGTAAAAATATTTCATTTTCAAATTCTAGTACAGAGATTCATCATAGTGCACATTTCTTGTACAAAGAGAGTTAAACTCCAGACTGTAGATTATCCAGAGCCATGGCCTTTCTTTACCATTATCTTTACAAGGTAGAGCAAGTATAATTAAGTAAATATTCCTCTCATTATTTCATGAATCTTCCATTTTTTTTAATATATCCCCAGTGTCATCTTCAAACACTAAATCTGATTGACAGGCCTCTCAAAGGAGCTTAAGTGGCAAATAATACATTAAGCTTTGATGCTTTCAGCATCTATCAGTCCATACTGAAGCATCATTATCAGCTGCTTATGATATTCTCAGATGGAGTCCATTCCAGAATAGATTCATAATTCTCTAGAGATCAATGCTGAGAGCAGATTGATCTCATTTTCTTTATCTCGGTTCCTTTCAAAGGAAGATTATAACATACAGAATAAGTACCAAATCTTTCATTCCATCCTCCGTGGTATTTTGGGTCTAAAATTCATGGAAAGAAATGGGAGGAAATTCAAGAATTTAATTTCCAGTCTTGTGATTACTATTGGTATTTTATTATAAATGTTTTAAGGTTGTAGTTCTATTTTACTTTTTCAATCTACACCAGAGACTAGCTCTATTCTTTTTATTTTCCTTTTCTTCTCTGATATCAGTGAGTAACAAATACCCTCACAAACTGGCTGATAAATTTCTCATAGAGGACAATTGGATTGCAATTTATTATTTCTCAATCCGTATACTAAAAGTGAACTAATTGAGGAATAAATGAATATCATACAACATACCTGCTCTTCCACCTTTGAATCATTATTGTGCTTGATAAAATTTAAGAAGAATTTTGGATGTTGAGCTGAATTTTCCATTTATTTTGAAACTACAGTTCAGAAATATAATGGATTACATTTGTGGAGATAAATCCTCTGAATAGGACAATTGTCTGTCTCAGCTGTACCGGAAAACAGTTTTCTGATCATAAAAATACTCCATGAACCTACTTTGTATGCTTTTATTGCACATTGCATTAAATGGAAATCCATCATTTTTCATCTATTGAAATGGGAACAATAACACCTGGATTTTCTTTTCCGAATCCACCTACTTTTGGTTTGGTAAATAAAACTACAGTAGTGAATTGTGTTTGTGTTTTGATGCTAAAGAATAATTGTCACAATTCTTCTTCCATGCCTTGTCACAGTGTTGTGCTCAAAGATAAAAATACAACTCTAATTTATGCAGATGAAGGCAGAGCATATAATTCATCCATCCTTGGGAATTCTCTACTTTCTGCTGATATGTAGTGTTTCAAGATTGAGAAGGGCAGATACTGAACAGCACTACATTGGTTGGATGTAACTTATGACAAGCAAATCACCATATGGAAAGGTGCTCTATGAATAATGTTGGCTCCAGGCTACTGTGAATGAACAGATGAAAGACAAGACAGTGTATTGCATACATGTAAACAAACTCTAGCCAGCCCTCCCAATACACATCCAAATAATAAGGCAAAGCTATTGATGTTAATTCATAGAATCAGAATTCAACAATACCTATATGGCTTGTTTCAGCTCATGTCCCCCAAACTGACATGATGATTATTCCACTCTAATCCCATTTGCCTGTATTAGTCTTCTATCCATCTGTGTCTTACTTATCCAAATGACTTTTAAATGTTGTGATTGAATCAACCTCAAACTCCTCCATTGGTAGCTTGTTGCAGTTAACTGCTGCCTTCTCTATGAAAGCTTGCCCCTCAGATCTCCTTCAAATTTCTCCTCTCTCACCTTAAACCCTTCCTCTCTATTTCATGTCTCTAAAAGGTCATGCTTCACCCTCCTATTTTGCAGTTAGAATACACCCCACCTATCCAATCTCTCCTTATTTCAACAGCCCTCCATTCAGGGAAAATCCTGGTGAAACATTTCTGCAACCTCACCATTGTTACTACATCCTTCCTATAGAGTGATGAAAGAAGTGTACTTAATACTCAGGATGTAGTCTAATCAATGTTTTGTGCAACTGCAGTGTGATGTCCCAACTTTATGCCTCAATCTACGAAGGAAAGTCTTTCCTATGCTTCACCCCCATTCATCTACTCAAGTTGTCACTTTCATGAAGATCTGCACCCTGCATTCTCTCTGTATATCAATGCTTCAAATGTTTCCCCTATTTATGCTGTATGTCTTATCAGAATTTGACGTCACAAAGTGCATTACCTCACTTTTCCCACTGTTCTCCCCAACTTTCCAGTGCATTGAGGTCTCACTGTGTCAGCCCTGCACAGGCATGCAGTTTCCAGTCTCCACTCAGCTAAAAGGAATCACCTGCCACTCCTTTCCAACTCATCACCTGCAACCTATTTAAACCCAACTTGCAACCAGTTGTTCCCAGCCTTCAGTTACCTAGTAGCCTGTGAATTTAGTATCTGTTCTCTATTGTTTTGTGGCCCCTTGTGTCTTGTTATACGGCAGTTTATTATTAAAGCTATTGCTCACCACCTAATTATTTCTGCTGCTCTGTTTTCGGGTTAACCCTCCGACACATTTCCTGACAGGATGGGTGAATGATTGATCAACCTCGCAGAGTACTCTTGCCTAAAGGACATTGCCTCTTACATTGAGCAGATGATCCAGAAGCAGCAGGAAAATGCTGACCACTTGTTTGTCACTCTCTTCCAACTGTTTGTCTTGGTACAGCAACCCTGTGACAGTCAATCTCCACCCTCCGAGCACTGGATTCCAGTGCCCGAACACTTTGATGGATCCCCAACCTGTTGTTGCAACTTCCTGTCCCTGTCAATCTTAAACCAACCTCCACCATCTCTGTTTTCTACAGACTGAGGCAATCTTGCCTTCATCATCTCTTGTGCTCAGGTGAGCTCTGCCCTGGCTCGTGACTAACTGGGATAATAAAACCACCATTTGTAATAACTATGAGGAATTCATCACTGATATACACCAGGTTTTTGACTACTTGGGAAGCAGAAGAGGGGCAGCGAATCAGATACTTCGCCTGTGTCAACAATCAAGATCGTTGTTGGATTACACCGTGGATTATAGAACCATTGTGGCAGAGGTTTCCAACCTTTCACTGCTATGTGAAGAAATTCCCACTTGCTTCAAAAAGGCAACAATTATACCAGTACCTATGAAGAGTAATACGAGCTGTCTTAATTACTGTCATCCTGTAGCATTCACATCTATGGTAATGAAATGCTTTGGGTGGTTGGTTATGACTAGACTGAACTGCTTCAGTAAGGACTGGAACCCATTGCGATTTGCCTATCACCACAATAGGTTATTTAGTTCTTTAAATTGAAGTAAGAGGTGAAGAGGGAAGAAGTAAAGGCATCTCGGAGAGAAGCCGTTTTTTTAACTGATTGGGGAAAAGAGGCTAGTCTGTGCAGGCGCGTGACATAGCGCACCAAAGGTTAAAAAAAAAGACCGCCATATACAGCGACCATCATCATAGTGGCCATTGTCGGAGTGGACTGAAGCAGAGTGGGACAGCTTTGGCTTTGGCTCAATCAGGCTTTGGCAAGGACAGGCAGAGGCGAGGTTTGAACAGGGCCTAAATTCATCTAGCAGGTAGCTGTACACCTCAGAACTCAGCAGAGATACCAGTACACTGAGCACCCTCTAGTTGTCCTTTTGGATAAGCCTCTATTAGCTCTGCACAATGTGATGGAGCAAGATTTGCCCATTCCTTGTAAAATTGATCAAGCTGTTTCAGGTTATTTGGGGAATGGCAATAGACAGCAACCTTGAGGTCTTGCCGGAGATATTCAATTGGGTTAAGATAAGGACTCTGACTGGGTCACTCAAGTACATCCATTTTCTCCATTTGAAGACGATACCATAAAGATGTGGTGAAAGGTCTTATGGTTGAATGAAACTAAAGTGGAACTTTTTGGCTTCAATGCTAGGTGGTGCGTGTGGCATAAAACTTATACCTTGCATCAGCCAGGTTACACCATCCCTACTGTAAAGCATGGTAGAGGTAGCATCATGCTATGTTGATGTTTTTCAGCAGCAGGGACTGAAATTCTATTCAGGGCTAATGGGAAGATGGATGTTGTGAAATGCAGAGAGAACCTACATAATAACCTGCTAGCCTCTACCAGAAGGTTTAAACAGGGGAGGAAGTTCATCTTTTAGCAGAGCAACAACTCAAAGCACACTGCCAAGGCAACTGTGGAATGGCTTCAAATGAAGAAAATTGATGTCCTTGAATGGCCCAGTCAGAGTCCTGACCTTAACCCGATCAAACATCTCTGGCAAGACCTCAAGGTTCCTGTCCATTGCCACTCCCTACCTAACCTGGCACAGCCTGAGCAATTCTGCAATGAATGGGCAAGTCTTGCTCCATCGCATTGTGCAAATCTAGTAGAGACTTATCCGAAAGGATGAATGGCTGTAATAGCTGCGAGAGGTGGTTCAACTAAATACTGAACAAAGGAGGATGAACACTTTTGAACTTCCAGCTTTTGAAATTTAGTATTTCTTACTTAACAATTTTCCCCATTTTCACAAATAAAAATTCTCAGTTAAATTGATCAAAATCCCTGTTTGTAATATTCACTTATGTGAACAAAAGGTTAGAGGCTAAATACTTTTTCCAGGCACTGCTATATTCAGGCCAGTTCCTGAAAATCTTTTAGAAGTATGAATAATCCTCTATATAGAGTATGACCAGGAAACAGGGCCAGCAATCACTACAAATTTTCAATGATATCACTGAAGATACATAATCACAAACAGCCTAGCAACCTGTTCTTCAGGTTGATGATAATCAAATATTTCAGTTTCAATGACTAAAACATCATGAATTCTATTGTAATTGTATGCTCTTGCATCCTGTTCTGGAGTCATATAGCAATACTGCACAGATACACGACCTTTGGTCCAAAAAATCCTTGCCAGCCATAGGGCCCACTTAACTGGTCTCAATCTCCTGTGTTTGGCCTATATTGTTCTAAGCCCCACCACTTGATGTTCTTACCCAGGTGGTTCTTGATTAATTTTGTAGTTCATGCCTCAACTACATCTTCTGGCAGCTCATTCTATGCACTCACCATCCTCTATGTGAGTTGCCCCTCAGGTCTCTTTTAAACCTTTCCACTCTCAACTTAAATCTACACTCCTGAGTTTTGGTCTCCCCTACATAGGGGAAAAGACTGTTTAACATCCATCTTATTTAAGCCTTTTCATATGGTTGCCCCTCTTTCTCCCAAGTTCCAAGGATTAAAGACCTATGTTGGCCAACCTCTCCCAATAACTCAGGTCCTTTTGTCCTGGCAAATCACTTCTGCACTCTCTTCAGTTTAACCATGTATTTCCAATAATAGGTGATCAAAACTGTACACAGTACTCCAAGTGCAGCTTCAGCAGTGACTTACACAATTGCAACATACTGTAATGTACCAAATCCTATACTAAGTGCCATGACTGATTGAAGACAGTACGCTGAACATGTTTACCACACTGTCTACATCTGCTGCTACTTTCAATGAACTATGCATGCAAACCCCTCAGTTCCTCTGCTCCATTATACTCCCTGGTGTCCTATCATTTATTGTATAGGTCTTATGCTGCTTTGACTTTCTAAAATGTATTACCTTAACTTGCCTGTATTGAAATCCATTTGCCACTGCTTGGGCCACTTCCCTAACTGATCAAGATCTTCCTGTAATCGATGATGACCTTCTTCACTATTAACACCTTCCAACATTTTGTCATCCACAGACTTACTATCAACCCTTGTGCATTTGAATCGAAATAATATAAATAATGAATAACAATGGTCTCAACACAAAATTCTGTGGCATATCATTAGTCACCATTCTCCTTTCTGAGTCAATTTTGAATCTACCTAACTAGCTCCCTGTAGATCCCATGGGAGCTAAATTTTTAGACCAACATACCATGCTGGACCTTGTTGAATACCTTGTTAAAATCCAAATAGACCTTATCCACTGCCATACCCTCATCTACCTTATTTTTAACCTTTTCAAAAAACCTTAAAAAGAAGCATCAAACATGGGTTTCCACACATAAAGCCACATTGAGTCTTTCTAATCAGACTTCATCTATCCAAATCCAGGTAGCTTCTGTTCATCAAGATTCCCTGTATAATAATGTTTCACTGTCAGGCTGACAGGCTGATAATTCCCTGCTTTACTCTTGCTGCTTTATTGAAGCATCGGAAAATATTAACCACTTTCAGTCTTTGGGAACTTCATCCAAGGCTAACGATAAAACAAATATATCTGCAATTTCTTCCCTAGGCTCTCATAAAGTCTGAGGATGCACTCAATCACGTCCCGTAGATTTATCCACCTGATTTCATCGTGCGACCGCAAATACTTCCTCCCCTGAATGTGAATGTCCTCCAGATCATCTCCACGTGCAGGAATCCCAGAGACTTTGACAATTTAAACAAAACAGAAGATTTATTACAGAAATTAACCAGCAAAACTAGCAATGACTCAGGCAAACTACACAGAATCTTCAAGAACTGAAATCACTCACAATACACAGAAGAACGGTCTGAGTTTCACCAGACAAGGATCCACAATGACTGAGCAAAGAGGAGTTGGCATGCCCCTTTGAAGCATGTAGGAATTCAGCACCAATCAGACAGCCCCAGTGCTCAGATAAAGCATTAACCCCCAATGGCAATAAGAGATTGAAAATCCTGTGCTAATTCAATCACCCCAAATAGAATAAAAGTGATAAATACAAAGAGAGTTTAACAATCCACATGTTCCCAAATGAGATACGTGCAACACAAAGTGAAAACCCAGAGCTGATGCAAAGACAAACAATGAGACATAAAAGGTAAGCAATCCAAGGAAAACTGTATATCCACGAGGTCACAATGAGAAAACACAATCCACATACTAACTGAAAAAAATCTTTTCTTTTTCTCTGAAAATGACCCTTGGTTGTGACATTCCCCTTATCCTTTGAACAACCATAATTTTCTCCTCATTAAGCTCCGAGGAAAAATACTTTTTAAAAATCTCATCCACCACCAAGGGGACATACTGCTTGCCACCCTTCTTACTCTTAATGTAGCTGTAGAACTTCCTAGAATTTTCCTTAGCCTTACTCGCCAAATCCATCTCATACTTTCTCTTTCAGCAGGGTGGTAAAACTGGAAAAACACATTGAAGACCTGATTCACTAAAAACAAATATTTCTTGCATATTTTGGATTCCAGTAGTGATCCTTGGTAACCAGAACCACATGCTGCAAACATTATAATTGATAATGATAATTATAATAATAATTGAAATTCATGTAAATTAATGGTCAGTAAATTATGTGGCATATCTGCTTAAATTTTCTATTCTTACTCATAATATGCAAAGCTTCCAACTGAAAGCACAAAACTGCATGATGCCCAATAAACATTTTTTTTACTCAGGTACATGTTCCAAGTTACAAAAATGATTAAAGTTTTAAGGTATGTTATTTTGAGACCAGTTTACTGCTGACAAGAAGCAAATCATTCCTAATTGTAATCTAGTTAAATAATGTTAGCTCTTTCATCCAATTAATGATACATTTTAATAAGCATAATTCATAGGAAGTTGTTGAAATATAATTATAAATTTCACCAGGCTCCTGGCACAGAGCTTTTACTCATTAATTTTAATAAGCAGGAAATTTGGACCAAGCATTTTGTCAATCATGCTTAGCATGTCAAGTCTAGAGTCATGAAAATGAACTCATAAAGGAAGATAACAGGCAGACTTCAATTTATATGGTTTCTGTGCTAATTCCAGGATGTCTCACATGCTGTAATGGCAATACATTGTTTTTGATATAAAATCACTCATATAATAAAGAAGAATTAAATAAAAACAAGTACCACAAAGACCAATGAGATGATAAACAAGCAATCTGATGGCTGGGGGACAAACTTGCTTAGAAATCACTCTCATGCTTCTAAAGGGAGATGGTGCCTTGCTTTATCATCTCATTCTGAAGGTATTCTTGATAACACAATATTCACTTAATATGAGACTGATGTTCTAATGAAGATAATGTGTTGAAATCTGTGGAATGGGATTTGAACTCATAAATCTCAGGTTAAAAAACAAAATTGTTACCAATCAGCTAATGTCTCCTTACTTTATAATAAATGTTGTCTTATCTTGGAGTACTCACATGAGACCGCTTTGCCTTTGGGCATCTTGCATGCCAGATTATTTCACGGTAAGGTGTTGGCATGTAGTTTGATTGTGAAAGTTTTTACAGGCACTAGGAATACATTTGTATATCTGAAGTGCTATAAACTGTTTAAAACACATAATTAAACATTTAGAGAGGGCTGTAAACATTTGTGCTGAAGTCTAAATAAAAATACTGCAGATGTTGACAATTTGAAATAAAAAAAATTAATGGAGGAAATTTTCATTGAGTCAGATGACACCTACAGACAGTGAAAAACAACAACAGTTCATCAAGACTGCAATAAATTTAAAATAAAACAATTGTAGTTGAATTAATTATAGCAGCAATGAAAATTGGGAAAGGCAAGGGGGTCGAAGGAGAAGATCAGTAATAGGGCAGATATTATAATGGAATTGGGCTTGCTCTCTGTGAAGTTCTGAAATCAGATGGAGATATTAAGCCATATCTGGTATAGATAGCTCCGGATTCTTCAAAGGCTAGATCACATCCCTGATTATTCTTCATGGTGAGTTCAGCTGCCAATACTCACTATCTGAGCAGTGGGTCTCCCCTCCCTACCAAAAAGGAGATACCTCCAGCTAACAAAGTAGTATAAACACTCTTCATTTATTTTTGCTGCTAGATAAAATTCTTAAAACGTGTTTAAAACCACAGGGGTTTTATATTTTGTAAAAAAATTCCAAATTACAAATGAACTCTAATACACGAAGGATTCCAAAGCACAGGTAAAATTCCTATAAGCTAAAAAGGTACACCAACGAGTTACAAACAAACGAGTCATCTGTCACAGAAATTGAAGGGAGGGGAATTGATTCTAGACACCACATTTGTTTGTCATTCTTCTTGTTCCTTAACCATTTCTAACAAGCCTAACTGCTTTTTTACAATTATACTTTACTATATTTTTGCTACTTAGTGACTTCACATGCATGTGATAGGTTTTCAGAATTCTTTGCCAGGAAATGCACATAGATAGTCCAAAAGCTCTTGGGGATAGTGATACCAGATGCCCAAAATTAATGCCGTGAAGGCTGACTCTCTGAGTAAATAAATCTCTCACCTGCTGATAGATCAGCTATTTAATGTGCTAAGTGATAGTATCAGTCTGGTCAGCAGGCTTCCTTGAATTAAATAACTTAGCCAATGATGTCTGGTTTGATGCTGGTCCGACCAACATAACCCCATTGCCTTACATTGTATCTTTTCAGCAGCCAGCCCTGTGCTGTGAGCCAGCAACCCATGCTCTATAAAATGTGCTGTTTGCTTGCAAAGTTGTCCTTTTAAGTTCAGATTAATTATTGCTTGTAATTTACATAAAGAACTGAAGACTTGTTCTTGTTTACAGCAAGAAGCTGAACACGGAATATTGGTTGGGAATTTACCTTACTCAAATCAACTTTTTTACCCTGGAAGAGTTAGCTGCTGTGCTAGAAAGATGAGGTTGACAAAAAGGGGGCTTCTCAGCCTCTAGTGAGTGAACAACTGTAATATAAAGTGGGGCTGACTAACTTAAAGAGTTTTGGCATCTGTTGAAAGAGGTGAGCAGAGGTTAGTGAATAACAGAAGAGGATTTGTAACTTGGAAGCAATTAAATAAAAAATTACCACAAGAGTAACACAAGTGTAATGAAAACTTATTCTGGAAGTAAAAGATAGAAGGCTGGAATGGCTAATTACATGTAATATTATAATTCACCATTGAATACTAAAAGATGTAATATTGCTTGGGCTTAGGTTGAACTTTGCCAAAACAGTGCGGATAGCCAGATAGAGATAGCTAGCATGGCTACTCTTGTTCTTATTTCTTATGTTCTGTGATTGGGTGAGTATTTTTCAGAACATGTAGCTGGGAGCTTAATGTCCAAAAATTCACATTATATCAAACAGACAGACAGGAAGGCACAGGGGGTGGTGTTACTCTGTTGGTAAAAAGTGAAATTAAGTCATTAGAAAGAAATGACATAGGGTCGAAAGGTGGCAAATAGTTGTGAATAGAGCTAAGGAACTGCGGGTAAAAAGACCCTAATGAGAGTTATATGCAGAACCCCATACAGTAGTAACGATGTGGTCTTCGATTTACAATGTGAGATAGGAAATGCATACCAAAAGGGCGATGTTACAATGCAGGATTTTAATATGCAGGTAGATTGGGAAAATCAGATTGCTGCTGGAATGCCTATGAGATGGCTTTTTAGTGATTCCATTACAGGATCAGCTATTCTGGATGGGTGTTGTGCAATGAACCGGAATTGATTAGAGAGCTTAGGCTAAAAGAACCTTCAGGCGAAAGTGATCATAATATGGTCAAATTCACACTGAAATTTGAGAAAGAGAGGCCAAAATCAAATGTATCAGTACTACAGTGGAGTAAAGGGAATTACAGAGGTATTAGCGAAGTGTTTGCCAAAATTGATTGGAAAAGAACACTGGCAGAAATAATGGCAGAGCAGCAATGGCTGGAATTTCTGGAAGCAATTTAGACGGTACAGGATACATATATCCCAAAGAGGAAGAAGTATTCTAATGGCAAAAAGACACAATCACAGCTAATAAGAGAAGTCAAAGGCAACATAAAAGCCAAAGAGAAGGCATTTAATAAAAATTAGTGGGAAGTTAGAGGATTGGGAACATTTTAAGATTCTCAGAAGACAAATAAATATGCACAGGGAGACAAAAGGATGAAATATGAAGGTAAGCTAGCCAATAAAATCAAAGGGGATATCAAAGGTTTTCTTAGACATACAATGAAAAGAATAAAAGAGAGGCAAGTGTGGATACTGGATCACTGGAAAATGATGCTAGAGAGGTAGTAACAGGGACAGAAAAATCGTGGACGAAGTGAAAAAGAATTTTGCATCAGTCTTCTCTGTGGCAGACACTAGCAAAATGGTGGTGACAGGGATCATGAAGTGTGTGAAGTTACCATTACTAGGAAGAAGGATCCTGGGAAACAGAGAGGTCTGAAGGTAGATAAGTCACCTGGACCAGATAGTGTACTCCCCAGAGTTCTGAAAGAGTTGGCTGAAGAGATTATAGAGGCATTAGTAATGATAGTTCAACAAACACTAGATTCTGGAATTGTTCCAGAAGACTGGAAAATGATTCCAGAAGTGTCACACCGCACTTCAAGAAGGGAGAGAGGCAGCAGAGAGAAAATTATAGGCCGGTGAGTAAGTTCAGCATTTGTGAAGATGTTGGAGTTGATTGATGAAGATGTGGTTTCAAGTTGCTTGTACATGATAAAATAGGCCAAAATCAGCATGGTTTCCTCAAGGGAAAATATTGCCCTGAGAAATTGGTTGGAATTCCTGTGGTAAACCATGTATATAGGTTGTAACTGGGTTATCTGTCTGGACATGCCTGGATACGCCCCTCTTCTGACTGCTCCTGTGGCTCCTCCCACAGACCCCTGAATAAAGGCGATTGTGTCACTGTTCCTCCCACTGTCCTGGACATACATACACCATGGATGTGGATCCATTATATTGTTAATAAAAGCCTTACAGTATTTACGCTACTTCCAGTCTTTTTGAGTAATTGATAGTGCATCAATTCCTTGAAGAAATAACAAGTAGGATAGATAAAAGAGGATTGGTTGATGTTATGTACTTGGATTTTCAGAAGGCCTTTGACAAGGTGCCACTATGAGGCTGCTGAAGAAACTACGAGCCCATGGTATTACAGGAAAGATTCTAGCATGGATAAAGCTGTGTCTAATTAGCAGGACACAAAAAGTAGGAACAAAGAGAGCCTTCCCTGATTAGCTTCTGGTGACTCGTGACATACATTATATTATTATTACATTATATGTCAATGATTTGGAGCATAGAATTGATGGCTTTGTTGCAAAGTTTGCAGATGATATAAAGATAGGTGGACAGGTAGGTAGCTTTGAGGAAGTAGAGGGGTTGTTGAAGGATTTAGACAGATTAGGAGAACAGACAAATAAGTGGTAGATGGAATAGACTGTTGGGAAGTGTATGGTCATGAACTTTGATGGAAGAAATGAAAGAGTAGGCTATTTTCTAAATGGAGAGAAAATACATAAACCTGAGGTGCAAAGGGACTTTGGAATGCTTGTGCAGGATTCCCTAAAGGTTAATTTTCAGGTTGTGTCTGTGGTGTGGAAGGTAAGTGCGATGTTGCATTCATCTCAAGAGGACTAGTATATAAAAGCAAGGATGTAATGTTGAGGCTTTATAGTGCACCATTGTGGCAACCCTTGGAGTATTATGAGCAGTTTTGGACCCCTTATCTGAGAAAGGATGTGCTGAAACTGGAGAGAGTTCAAAGGAGGATCACAAAAATGATTTCAGGCTTGACTACCTTGTCATATGAAGAGAGTTCGATAGCACTGAGCCTGTATTCACTAGAATTCAGAAGAATGAGGGGTGACCTCATTGAAACCTATTGAATGGTGAATGGCTTTGTTAGAGTGGATGTGGAGAGGATGTTTCCAATGACGAGAGAGTCTAAGACCAGAGGACACTGCCTCAGAATAGAGGGGCATCCTTTTATAATGTAGATGAGGAGGGAACAGATTGCTGAGCCTCTGGCTAGGATCCTTATCCTCGTTGTCCATGGGAATGGTACCGGAGGATGGAGGGAAGTGAATGTCGTCCCCTTGTTCAAAAAAGGTAGTAGGGATCGTCCAGGTAATTATAGACCAGTGAGCCTTACGTCTGTGGTGGGAAAGCTGTTGGAAAAGATTCTTAGAGATAAAATCTATGGGCATTTAGAGAATCATGGTCTGATCGGTGACAGTCAGCGTGGCTTTGTGAAGGGCAAATCATATCTAACAAGCCTGATAGAGTTCTTTGAGGAGGTGACCAGGTATATAGATGAGGGTAGTGCAGTGGATGTGATCTACATGGATTTTAGTAAGGCATTTGACAAGGTACCACACGGAAGGCTTATTCAGAAAGTCAGAAGGCATGGGATCCAGGGAAGTTTGGCCAGGTGGATTCAGAATTGGATTGCCTGCAGAAAGCAGAGGGTCGTGGTGGAGGGAGTACATTCGGATTGGAGTGTTATGACTAGTGGTGTCCCACAAGGATCAGTTCTGGGACCTCTACTTTTCGTGATTTTTATTAACGACCTGGATGTGGGGGTAGAAGGGTGGGTTGGCAAGTTTGCAGGTGACACAAAGGTTGGTGGTGATGTGGATAGTGTTGAGGATTGTCGAAGATTGCAGAGAGACGTTGATAGGATGCAGACGTGGCCTGAGAAGTGGCAGATGGAGTTCAACCCGGAGAAATGTGAGGTGGTACACTTTGGAAAGACAAACTTCAAGGCAGAGTACAAAGTAAATGGCAGTATACTTGGTAGTGTGGAGGAGCAGAGGGATCTGGGGGTACATGTCCACAGATCCCTGAAAGTTGCCTCACAGATAGATAGTGCAGTTAAGAAAGCTTACGGAGTGTTACCTTTCATAAGTCGAAGGATAGCGTTTAAGAGTCACGGGGTAATGATGCAGCTCTATAAAACTCTGGTTAGGCCACACTTGGAGTACCGTGTCCAGTTCTGGTTGCCTCACTATAGGAAGGATGTGGAAGCATTGGAAAGGGTACAGAGGAGATTTACCAGGATGCTGCCTGGTTTTGAGAGTATGCATCATGATTGGAGATTAAGGGAGCTAAGGCTTTACTCTCTGGAGAGAAGGAGGATGAGAGGAGACATGATAGAGGTATACATGATATAAAGAGGAATAGATAGAGTGGACAGCCAGGGCCTCTTCCCCAGGGCACCTCGGCTCAATACAAGAGGACATGGCTTTAAGGTAAGGGGAGGAAAGTTCAAGGGGGATATTAGAGGAAGGTTTTTTACTCAGAGAGTGGTTGGTGTGTGGAATTCACTGCCTGAGTCAGTGGTGGAGGCAGATATACTAGTGAAAGTTAAGAGACTACTAGACAGGTATATGGAGGAATTTTATGTGGGGGTTATACGGGAGGCAGGGTTTAAGGGTCAGCACACCATTGTGGGCTGAAAGGCCGGTACTGTGCTGTATTGTTCTTTGTTCTTTTGTTCTTTATTTCTATTCCCAGAGAATGGAGAATCTGTGGAGTTCTTTGCCGCAGGCGTCTATGGAGGCTAATTCTTTGTGTATATTTAAGGCTGAGGTTGATAGATCTTCTGGCAGGACTCGAGAAAAAATAATGAGGAATAGATTTAAAAGGTGGGGGGAGGGGATAGGTGAAACCTGAATGGGGAAGGATGAAGTGAAGTGCTGGGAAGTTGACTGGTGAAAGAGATTCAGGTCTGGAGAAGGGGTGTCCTGCGAAACCAGAAGTGATCCCACTGAGTCACAGGTGAAGTGTCGCCTCACCTGGAAGAACTATTGGGGGCCTGAATGGTAATGAGAGAGGAGGTGTAGTGGCAGGCATAGCACTTGTTCCACTTGCAAGGATATGTGCCAGGAGGGAGATCAGTGGGGATGGACGAATGGACAAGGGATCACTGTGGAAAGCAGAAAGTGGTGGGGGCAGGTGCTTGGTGGTGGGATCCCGCTGGAGATGCCTATGAGTCTGTTGGGGTCATATACTGTGTCTGGTGCTCCCAGTATGACCTTCTGTATATCGGCGAGACCCGACGTAGATTGGGAGACCCCTTTGCCAAGCACCCGTGCTCTGTCTACCAGAAAAAACAGGATCTCACAGTGGCCATCCATTTTAATTCCACTTCTCATTCCCATTCTGATATGTCTATCGATAACCTCCTCCGCTGTTGTGATGAGGCTACACATAGGCTGGAGGAACAACACCTTATATTTCATCTGGGTAGCCTCCAATTTGATGGCATGAACATCGATCTCTTGAACTTCTGGTAAAGAACCCCCCCCCCACCATTCCCCATCCCCTTTTCCCTCTGTCACCTTATCTCCTTCCCTGCCTACCACCTCCCTCTGGTGCTCCTCCCCCTTTTCTTTCTTCCATGGCCATCTGTCCTCTATTATCAGACTCCACTTTCTCCAGCCCTGTATCTCTTTCACCAATCAAATTCCCAGCTCTTTCCTTCATCCTCCCTCTTCAGGTTTCATCTATCACCTTGGATTTCCAGCATCAGCAGATTTTCTCTTGTTTGTTGATAGATTCTTGTTTGGTCAGGGCATGAAGGGGTACAGGGAGAAGGCAGGAGTCTGGGGCTGAGAGGAATAATGGATCAGCCATGATGAAATGTCGGAGCAGACTCAATGGGCCTAATGGCCTGATTCTACTCCTATATCTTATGGTCTTATGGTTTCAAAAATGAGTTTGATCTTCAAGCTGCCTGCCACTTTAATTCTGTGTAGAGAGAAGAACAGGACCAAGGAAGAAAGGAGGAGAGCAAGACTAAGAATTAACATTTTATCTTTGTAATCTACACCCCATTCCAATTTCTCTGGAGCTTTATAAGCTTCATTTTGAATTACTTCCAATACAGATAAAAGGACCATTGACTTGAAAAACCATCTCTTTTGCCCTCTCAGAATTAGAGTGACAGAGAATGCACTTTACCATAAGAATTGCAATTAATCTACACACTTCATATACAATGTCTAATGTGGGGTTGATAGATATGAACTTTAGGTCCAGAGTAAATATTTGTTGCAACATATGGATGACTGCATCAAGTCAGTACCAGATGTCATCGAAGAGATTATCGCAATATTTGTGAAAATCTTTTCCTCATTCTCCCTTTCTTTCTTGTTTTAATAGGAATATTGGAAATGCCTCAGGGAGAAGTTCTGTTAACATGCAGTGAAAAGGTTCAGAAGGTAAAAGTGTAGGTATGTAGCCCCAGGAGCAACACTGAATTCATTTCCAAGGTTGAAGTGAAAAAGATGAGGAAAAAAACAGACATTGCACAGAATCTTTCAGCAACAATCTTCAAAGGAGGGCCTTGAACTACACTTCTGCTTGGTTGCTGCTGCTTAGCAACCATAACAGTGATTTTACACCTGCATTGATATTTCTCAGGTGGGCCACAGTTAGCAATGGTAAAAAAAAAATCCATCACCACATATTTTATAATTTAATGTCAATTTACATGTCATGGCAAAACATACAAATGCTTCAAGGTTTAATCAAACAGAACTTAGAAGTTTCTTAAAAAACAGAAATGCAGATTTATTATCAAAGAAACATATTTTGTCCTTTAATTGGATTTACTGCATTGCATTGAGCTCAACTTCTGCTGATGGCATGCTATTAACCACTTTACAAGAGCAGCGTTTCTGTAGGAGATACTGCAAATGAAAAACAATGTTACACTATGAGACACAATTATTACTTTATTATCTTACCCACCCAATAGTTGTCCATGTTGATATCGATGCTGCGCTTATCACTACTTTCCAGGAATATTAAACACTCTGAAAGCCCAGCCACTAAATAATGGCTGAAGGCCAACATGGCATTGCATTGTTGGGCTTTACACACATTGGCAGAAGTGTGCCTTTGCTCCATAAGTAATCATTTGGAAGCAACCCACTTAAAACTTGTGCTATCACTGGCTTCCAATCTCCTTAGTACAATCATGCAAAAATGTATTGCTTGGCAACTAAATCAAGCCACACATATATTGGAAACATTGAGTTACATAGCCAAGTGGCACTAGGGCCTGTCTGTTCCCTAGGCTAACCCTTTCTAATACTATTAATATGATGTACTAGCTAGGAAGATGTGACAAAATTATTCACATTGGTTCTTTTATTTGCATGAATATCTCAAGTATTTTTATCTGGTACAGCATACATCCTGCAATTCACATGAAAACTAAATAGAATTATTTGTAACCATTATTAGCTTCCCTGATGTGTTTTTTTTTGGCTATGCATCATACAAAAGAGGTACAACAAGGCACAACAAAACTAATCGATGACTACACCGGGAATACACAATATCAGATATGATAGACTGGATCTAGCTTGGTGCACCTGTGGTCTGCTTCAGCCACCCAAACTTATCTTGTTCAGATGCAGAAGGTATCCATATCCAGGAACTGAACAGTAGGCTTCAAAAGACAAGCAAACTTCAAGTGACATAGAGTTGAGGTGTTGCCTTCAGAACGCCTCTGTCAGTGTTGCCCAAAAGTAGTGAAAAGCTGCAAATCAGCAAACAGGAATGAGCCATGGACAATGGAAGAAGACAAACCAAATGCTCTTGTGTTCTTGTCATGTGGTTAAAGGACTGAAAGCTGCCATTTTGTGGGTATGTTCATGTAGCCACCATTTTGTGAACTGGTTCTTGATCAGGGATGACTTTATCAGAGCAATTGAAACTGAACAAAATGAGGTTTCTGGCTGATGATCTGTTTACCTTGAGAACATTTCAAAATAAGAAACAATTTATTTGGTTATGTAAGGATAGTTGGCTAGTGAATAGAACAGCCTGTCATCTGAAGGAGCCTAAGCCTTGTGTTTGGCTGAGCTGACTGAATTGGTTTGAAGTGATCTGATTTGGTAAAAAACTAAGAAAGTCACCTGAGGCATGACTCAAAGGTAAGTAACACTGCTTCTAACCTTGGGCCAGAT
This sequence comes from Hemitrygon akajei, assembly GCF_048418815.1. Lineage (NCBI taxonomy): Eukaryota > Metazoa > Chordata > Chondrichthyes > Myliobatiformes > Dasyatidae > Hemitrygon > Hemitrygon akajei. The sequence goes on from NC_133138.1 coordinate 55,222,412, forward strand.
TGAATGAAAAGCTCATGCAGGCTAGTCAAATTAGCCTGAGCTAACAAAATTTAAATATACAGACTGACTACTTGACCACTGCTATACTACCATCAAGAATGTTTGCAGTTCTATCCTTTGACCACATTTTGGGGAATCTGATCATCTGGCTGCTCTCCTCCTGCCTGCACATAGGTGAAGAACAAAGAACAAGGAAGCAGAGGTAAGGACTGCAAAAAAGGTGATCGTAGGAGTTAGAGGAGCAGCGCGGGTCTGCTTCGAGTTAGTGGGCTGGGACAATGTCAAACACTCATTAGAAGAACTGAATGAATACACCAAGGTTGTCTCAGACTTTATAAAGACACTTGTGGATGAGTGTGGCTCTACAAAATTATTCATGGTTCTCTGAAACCAGAAGCCCTAGATGAACTAGGAGATTCACAATCTGCTAAGCGCTTGCTCGGAGGTGTCCAGGACTGGCAATGCAGGGAAGTACAAGAGATCCAAATATGAATTCTTGAAAGCCAAATCACATGCAAAGTGGCAATTTCAGACTAAACTTGAAACACGGAGGATGCTTGACAGTTGTGACAGAGTTTAATGCCATCGCTTCCTACAAAGCAAAATGAAAAACATCATAAATGACAACAAGGTTTTGCTCCTAATGAACTCATTTACTTTGACCGATAGAACATGGAGGCAACTTCATGAACTTCCACAGCAGCTGACAACCCTGTGATCTCGGTCTCTGAGGCCGATGTGAGAACATTCTGGAAGGTGAATCCATGGAAAACATCTGGCCCAGACAGTGTACCCGGCCAAGTACAATCAATTGATTGTCTAAGGTACCCATATGCTTCAAGCAGGCTTCAGTCATACCAGTGCCCAAGAACAATGTAGTAAGCTGCCTCAATAACTACTGTCTCGTAACACTTATATCCACTGTGAATGAAGGTTGATCACAAAGCATATTCACTTCTGCCTGATGAATGAACTGGATCCATTCTTTTTGCCTAATGTCACAACAGGTCAACAGAAGAATGTGATGCTGAGGCTTTGAGTATTGTGAACCCCTCATCTTAGAAAAGATGCACTGGCATTGGAGAGGCTTCAGAGGAGGTTCACAAGGATGATTCCAGAAATGAAAGAGTTATCATACGAGACATGTTTGATGACTCTGGGTCTGTACTCGCTGCAATTCAGAAGGATGAGGGGGGATCTCATTGAAGCCTTTTGAATGTTGAAAAGCCTAGACAGAGTAGATGTGGAAAGGATGTTTTCCATGGTGGGAGAGTCTAGGACAAGAGGGCACAGCCTCAGGATACAGGGATGCCCTTTCAAAACAGAGATGCAGAGAAATTTCTTTAACCAAAGGGTCATGAATTTGTGGAATTCGTTGCTGTGGAGGCCAGGATGTTGGGCGTAATTTAAGGCAGAGATCGGTAGGTTCTTGACTGGACATGGCCTCAAAGGTTATGGGGAGAAGGCCGAGAATTAGGGTTGAGGATCAGATAGAAAAAAGGATCAGCCATGATTGAATGGCGGAGCAGTCTTGATGGGCCAGATGGCTTAATTCTGCTCCTATGGCTTATGGTCTTAAGGTGCCATTTCATTGGCCCTTCATCTAGTTTTGGAAAGCCTGGACCATGGTCTTCATTGATTACAGCTTAGTAATTAACACTATCATCCCCTCAAAGCAAATCACTAAGCTCCAAGATCAGGGCCTTGACACCTCTCTATACAACTGTATCCTCAGTTTACTCAGCTGCAGGTCCCAGTCAGTTCAGATTGGTAACAACATCTCCACCACAATCACCTTCAGCACAGGTGCATCTCAAGGTTGTGTGCTTAGCTCCCTGGACTACTCACTTTATTCCTGTGATTACGTGGCAAAACACAGCTCTATTGCCATATTTACATTGGCTGGTGACACCACTGTCATTGGCCGATACAAAGGTAGCGATGAATCGGCATGCAGCAGAGCGATTGACAATCCATTTGAGAGGTGCCACAATAATAATCTCTCACTCAACATCAGCAAAAGCAAAGTGTTGATCATCTAGTGCAGGAGGAGCCAGTCCTCATCATGAGATCAGAGGTAAAGTGGGTCAGTAATTTAAAATTTCTTGGCATTATTATTTTGGAGTATTTGTCCTGGGACCAGCATGGAAGATCCATCACAAAGAAAGCACAGTAGTCCCTCTACCTTCTTAGAAGTAGACAGCTTTACAGGAAGAACAGGACCTGGCCAGAAGGAGCCAACTCAGCTTTGCGGGACTGTTTTGAGAGCATGGAGTGGGGCTTATTCAGAGGGGTGGCTACTTATGATCATCACGTCAACATTGATTAATATGCGGGATTAGTGATTGGATACACAGAATATTGCATTGATGTTACTGTGATTAAATGCTACACTACCAGGGCAAAACAGGAACCATGGCTAACTACAGAGATTCATGTACTCCTTAGGGATCAGGCCAATGACTTCATATTAGGGGACAGGATGCTTTTAAGGCTAGCAAGAGCCTTGCTCTCCCAGGAAAATCATGAGTATGAACATAAAATTCACAGACACCTTTGTGACAATTGGGACAGCAGCACATGTGGCAGGGGGTTCAAACCATAACTTATTACAAGTCTGTCCTGTGCATCAATGGCACTGATGCCTCCCTTTCTGATAGGCTGAATGCACAATTTGATGCGTTGAAGGATGTGGCACTGAGTAAAGCCACCTCTGTCCCTGAGGAACAGGCACTCTCTCTGGCCATAGCTGAGGTGAGGAGGTAAACCCAAGATGAACCACAAGGCTGGACAACATACATGCTCCGGTACTGAGGGACTGTGCAGAGAGCTAACAGAGGTCTTAATGGTCTCTTTGAAACAATCCACTGCTTCTGCAGGCTTCAGGGCAGCCACCCTCATTCTGGTGCCCAAGAGAGCAATGGTAACTGGCCTAAACAATTACCGCCCAGAGGCACTGAATTCAACAATCATGAAGTGCCTTGATGAGTTGGCAATGGAACGTATAAAATGACATCTTCCAGCTACATTTGATCCTTTTCAGTTTACCTACCCCTCAGACTAGTACAATGATGATGCTGTAGCCTCTCCCCATCCACTCTGTGCTGTCCTACCTAGAAAACAATGTCTCATATGCCAGGATGCTGTTTATTGACTTCACCTTGGTGTTTAACATGATCGTCCCTCAGAGGCTGGTGGGTAAACTGTCCTCATTGGGACTCAACACGCCTCTCTGTAACTGATCTTGAGGTTCTTAATGGAAATATCCATGTCGGTCCAAGGTGGCAGCAACATCTCAGGCTCCATCACGCTGAGCACTGGTGCTCCCCAGGGCTGTGTGCTCAGTTCTCTGCTGACCCATGACTGCACTGCCAGATTCAGCTCAAATCACACCATCAAGTTCACTGATTATACAACAGTGTTTGGCGTCATCAGCAACAATGCTGAGTTAGCATATAGAGGGGAGACTGAGAGGCTTGTCAAATGGAGTGAGAACAACCTGAACCTCAATGTGGACAAGACAAAGAAGATGATTGTGAACTTCAGGAAGGTGCAGGTCGACCACTCTCCATTTCATATCAATGACTCTGCCTTGGAGAGAGTGAAGAGCACCATGTTGCCTGGTGTGCACATAACTGATCCACCACATCTCCCCATTAGTCAAGAAGGTACAGCAGTGTCTACACTTTCTGAGGGGACCAAGATGTGCAACCTAAACCAGCCTCAGCCCCATACTAACAATTTTTCTCAGCAGCACCCTTCAGATTGTCCTGTCTGGCTGCATCATTGTGTTGTACGGAGTTTAAAAGGCATCACATGACTAGACCCTACAGAGGATATTTAAAATTGCCAAGAGTTTACCAGTGTCTCTCTCCCCACTGTTTGTGACATTTACAGGAAGTGTTGCAGATGAAAGGCCCTAAACATTGCTAAGGATCCCAACCATCCATCCAGCAATAACTTTGAGCCTCTACCATCAGGAGGAGGCACAGAAGCATCAGGACTACGAATGTTAGCCTGTATAACAGCTTCTTCCCTCAGGCTGTGAGACTAATGAATACCTGTCATCGCCAGGGTGTCATTTACTGTATTCTGTACTGTTTACTGTTTATCTGTGCTGTATGCATTTTGAATTATATTTTATTAACTTATTTATGGTAATATTTTGGTTTTTTTGCTGAGTGTGTTATATGTTTTGTAGGTGCATTGTGGTCCAGAGGAACATTGCTTCCTTTGGTTGTAAATGTACAGTCAGATGCCAATAAACCTTTGCTTGAAGTCTGAAGAGATTTGGCATCCAAAACGATAACAAACCTCTATTGATGCATATTGGTGAGTATCCAAATGGGTTGCATTACAGCCCGGTATGGAAACACTAATGCCCAGAAACTGAAAAGTCAACAGAAGGTAGAAGATAAAACTGGACCAATTCCACAATGTACAGACTTATGTTCAAGAACTCTTCAAATTATACTTATATATATATATATGTAGTCTTTATTAGAGAATTGTTTATCATAAATTATATTCTATTTCTTTATTTTCCTGTAAATGCCTGAAAGAAAATGAATTTCAAGGTAGTATATAGCAACATACAGTATGTGTACTTAGATACTAAATTAGCCTTGACTTTGACTTTGATCTAATGGGAAAGAGGATAAGAATGGAGGATTTCAGGAGTACAACCAGCAATAACTCAGGAGACCAACAATCACAGAAGTGGAGACGTGGAGATTACACCTGGATCAAGAGGCTCACCAGGCCAGCATAGACTCCTCTTCTTGGGTATTACCTTGTCTGTTACTTGATTGTATAGATAGGACAGAAAAACTTAGTGGGTGTGTGTGCATACAGGTATTAATGTTTGTAAAATTCAAGTGTTTGTTTTTAACTGAACCATTAAAGGTATCTATTTGTCAGGAAAAACAGATTTGCATTTTGCCTAACTGAATGTTACTGCTGTGCATGAGCACCTGCAGCAATCCGGGCTAAACAGAAGGCAAAATTCAGGCTGAAGTGAGTCACTTTTCAAAGTCTGCAAGAGAATTTAATCTTTTTAAAATACCTTGTAATTCAAGAATTCTGAAAAAAAATTAAAATTTATGTAATAAAACTGAAAAATAAACTTAAATAATAGCATAATAAAATTAAAATTATTAAAACATTGATAAAAGAGATTATTAAAATTATTTAAATATTATGAAGAAAATCATAAAAATAAGATATCTGAGCTTCTGCTATTTCATAGATCAGGAGCCTCTACTGAAAAGAAATAGCTCTTTGATCTATAACCAAGTGTAAAAATTGAGAAATTATTTCAAATAATAGAGTCCGGACCATGGACTTTACACCTGCAATTAGAAAAGATTTGTCCTGCAAATAAAGAATGCTCTGGTTCAGTCTTCTACAATCAAACTGTGCTGGTGTATTATACTGATTTTCATTAAATAATGAAGTTAAATGTGTCTCTGATGAAACAGTTAACATCATCAGCTCTCCTTGATGAAGACAATAATCTGGAGATTTAACTTGCAGTTCAAGAGCAGGAAAAATATTAGTTATACTGAGAATTTTTGTTTTTCAGAAATTGTTTCTTTTAAGTTTCAGGGCATTTATTGTAGGTAGAATTGAGCTAATTTCTTGTTATTACTACTCTGTGTAGCATGAAAATTATAAGGTGGTGAAGCTGTATCAGAGAAATTAGATTTGATTTGAATTCAGGCACTTCAGCATGAGAAGGGAAACAGAAGTAACAAATTAGTTAAACATCAACATACTGTAAGCAAAAGAGAATTCAGATGGATGTCAAGAGCAGCATCTCTCCACCCATACACACAGAGCTACTGATCATCGATCACATGCATACAAATATGGTATGACACACAGAAGAGGGAAAACTTTACAGGGTATGCACCATATCTGGAGTACTAAACATAGAAATCTACAGCACATTCCAGGCCCTTCGGCCCACAATGTTGTGCCGACCATGTTACCTACTTTAGCAACTGCATAGAATTTCTTTACCACATAGCCCTCTGTTTTTTAATCTCCATGTACCTGTCTTAGAGTCTCTTAAAAGATCCTATTGTATCCGCCTCGCCACCTTCACTGGCAGTGCATTCCATGCACCCACCAATCACTATGTGAAAAACATACCTCTGAAATCCTCCAAACTTCCAAGCACCTTAAAACTATGCCCCTTCATGTTAGCCATTTCAGCCCTGGGAAAAAGCTTCTTACTATCCACATGATCAATGCCTCTCATCATCTTATACACCTCTATCAGGTCACCTCTCATCCTCCATCGTTCCAGGGAGAAAAGGCCAAGTGCACTCAACCTATTCTCATAAGCAATGCTCCTCAATCCAAGAAATATCCTTACAATTCTCCTCTACACTATCTCTACAGTATCCACATCCTTCCTGTAATGAGGTGACTAGAACTGAACACAGTACTCCAAGTGGGGTCTAACTAAGGTCTTATATAGCTGTAACATTATCTTAACTTAAGAGCAGTAATGATCTTCTTGCTTCAGGAAGAGTGCAAATGCATTGGAAATAATTCAGAGAAGGTTTACTTGACTGATATAAGAATGGGAGAAGTTGTCTTATGAGGAACAGGTGGGTAACCTAAGTTTTGTATCCACTAGAGCTTAGAAAGATGGCAGTGTTATGGTCCGGTCTGGACCCTGCATTCCGGTTCTTGATCCAGTCCGCGGACTCCGGACTCCGGGTCCTTCGACCTCCCCTCGTTTCTCCTTGAACTCAAATAGTCACACCTGAGGATCATCTTGGCTTGTTTGGGCTCAAGGAGGCGCAACTGATGCCTATCAGTTGGCGGTGTATATAAGTGATTCTGGGACTGAGTATAATTGGGGGGTTGTCCTGTCCATCCTGGCTTGGAGTGCCCACTGTTACAGATGAGTTCTGCGAGTGAGGCTGGAAGTTACCCTGGACCAAGCTCCCTTCCTATCCCTTGCCTCTGTTGGGTAAGTCAGGCTGTACTGCTGTTGCCTGGTGGAGGGCTCTGTCCTTTCCTATTCCTTGCCTCTGTTGGGTAAGTCAGGCTGTACTGCTGTTGCCCGGTGGAGGGCTTTGTCCTTTCCTATTCCTTGCCTCCGTCGGGTAAGCCAGGCCGGACTGCCATTGCCCAGTGGGGGACTCTGCCCCTTCTGATTCCTTGCCTCCTATGGGTTGTGTCCTGCCTGGGAGGTCTGGGCCCTGCCCAGGAGTTCTGTAGCCTGCCCAGAGGACTCTGACCCTTCCTATCCCTTGCCACTGACGGGTTGTGCCCCGTGACCTGCCCAGGCCCCTGTGTCCTGCCTGGGAGGTCTGGGCCCTGCCCAGGAGTTCTGCGGCCCGCCCAGGGGGCTATCCTCCCAGCATTCCTAGCCCCAAGAACCCATCCTCTAGCCTAGCTTTGTGACCACTCTGAACTCCAAGATCCTCTCTGAGCTCTGGGATCACCTTGAATGCCACATCCCTCACGCACGCCACGGTCCCCACATCTTGTTCTATCGTTTAGCTGTTCCTGTCCTGCCCCTAGTACTTCAGTGCCTGCGTCCTGCATTTGGGTCCAGTCTCACATCCCCCTATGACAGGCAGATGATTTGAAGGAAATATACAAAACTCAGAGGGGCTTTGACAAGACAGATGTGGGCAACATAATTCCTTTGGGGAAAATGTAACATTGTTTAAAAAGAAGGGAATATGGAAGAAGTTAGATGATTTTTTTTCCTCAGAGAATTATGAGTCTCTGAATATCTCTTCCTTAATGGCAGTGGGAGCAGAATATTTTAATTTTGTAAGGTTGAGATCAATATATTCTTGATAGGTATGGAAGTGATGGTTTGCTGTGAGTGGATGGGAATGCAGACACGAGGCAGTCAGATCTGTCGTGATCTTAGTTAGCGATAGATCTGGCATGAGGAACTTTGTGGTCTTCCCCTACTCCTAACGTAGTTCTTTAAATCAACGAGTGAGAGAGCAGGATCTGAGCAGAGCGGAATCAATGTAAAATCTAGGTGTGAGTTTTATATGAGCCAATGCAATAAAAGGAAGTGAAGTTTAAGTGGAGTAGCTATTGTGGGAGCGGTCACAGTGTGAGTGGACCTGGGTTAGAGTGGTCAGGCATTGGCACAGGATGTTTCAGTGTGAACAGCTGGAGGCTCTACATAAATTTCTAGTAAGTTACTGTTTTCTCTTTCTTTGTCAATTAGTACATGATTACTGCAGTCAGAATGGATCCGGGGTTAGAGGTATGTGCTTTGTGTGGGAACTCTGGGAGACTTCCAGTCTCCCTGATAACTTCATCTACATGAAATGCATCGACATGCAGCTCCTTTCAGACTATGTTAAGGAACTGGAGTTGCAGCTCGATGACCTTCAGTGTACAGAGGAGAACAAGGGATGTGATAGGTATGAGACACAGGGAGGCATTCACCTGTATGGTGCAAGAAGCAGCTACATGGGTGACTGTCAGGAGAGGGTAAGGGAACAGGCATCCAGTGCAGAGTACCCCTGGGGGCACAGGCCTCAATAAATATAACGCATTCAATACTGTTTGGAGGGGACGACCTACCGGGTCTCTTGCACTGAGTTTGGCTCTATAGCTCAGAAGGGAAGGGGGGAGGAGAGGAGTGTTGTAGTGAATGGGGAATCCATAGTTAGAGGAGGTAACAGGAGATTTTAAAGATGTGCCATAGTCATGCAGGTGGAATGTTGCCTCCCAGATGCCAGAGTCCTGAATGTTGCAGGTCAGGTCCACAGCATTCTGAATGTGGAGGGGGAATAGCTGGAACCTGTGGTATCAGTAACATAGCTAGGAGAAGGGAGAAGGTCCTGAAGAAAGAATATAAGTTGTTAGGTAGAATCTCAAGGGCAGTAATCTCTGGACTGCTGCCTGTGCTATGCACCAGTGAGGGTAAGGAAAGGATGATTTAGCAGATGAATGTGTGGCTGCAGAATTGGTTTTACGGTCAGAGCTTCAGATTTTTGGATCATTGGGATCTCTTCTGGGGAAGGTATGACCTGGACAATAAGTACAGGATATATCTGAACTTCAGGGGGACCAATATCCTTCCAGGCAGGTTTGCTCAAGCTGTTAGAGAGGGTTTAAACTAATTTGGCAGAGGTATGAGAACCAGATTGATAGGACTGAGGAGGGGGCATTGGTATATAAGTAGATGTGGTGTGTAACGAGACTGTGGAGAAAGACAGGCAGATGATAGGGCAAAATTGGAGTCAGTGGGATGAGTTGAAGTGTAACACGGGGGACAATTTGAAAAGGGTGATGAATACAGGAATGAAGGTGTAATATTTGAATGCATGCAGTATACAGAAAACTGCCGATGTTCCTGTAGTGCATTTAGAATTTAGCAAGTATGACTTTATGGGCATCACTGAGTCATAGCTGAAACAGTATCATAATTGGGAGCATAACATCCCACAAAGGATAACATTTTATTGAAAAGACAGGCAGGTCAGCAAAGGGTGTGGGTTGGCTCTGCTAGTAAAGTTGAAATCAAATCCTTAGAAAGAGGTAACATGGGATCAGAAGATGTAGGGTCCTTGTAGGTAGAAATAAGAAACTGCAAAAGTAAAAAGACCCTGATGGGAGTTATATGCAGACCTCTGAAGAATAACCAGAATGCAGGGTACAAATTACATTGGGAGATAGAAAGGGCATGAGGGATTTGACTATGCAGGTAGATTGGGAATATTGGGTTGGTCATTGAGTCATAGAGTCATGGAAAACTACAGCATATGCAGTCTGAGCCATTAAACTGTCTAGTCCCATCGATCTGCACCTGGACCATAGCCCTCCATACCACTCCCATCCATGTAGCTATCCAAACTTCTCTTAAATGTTGAAATTCATTTTGCATCCACCACTTGTTCTGGCAGCTTGTTCCAACTCTCATGACCCACTGAGTGAAGAAATTTCCCGTGTCCCCCTTAAACAGTTCAACACTCACCAATGTTCTCTCTCATTTGGAATGACAACTGTGCACAAAAATCTTGTGCTGTGCGATGTTTTGCCCAGTGACAACAACATGTACACATTGAATTTTATATATAGAGGTATTAATTTTAGCAGCTAGCAAAACACCGTCAATAAGAACTTTGATCTCCTCTGGGTTTAATTGTTTTCCCTTTTTTCATTTGCACTCTAACAAAAGATATGTAGCAAGCCTATAGCAAGTAATGAAGAATTTTCTTGATAGAGCTTTTGCACACTGTCTATATGATATTTACTTGCTAAATGATGCTTTAAAAAGTCAAGTTTCTAAATACCACTCCACTTCTTCCAACTTGCAAATTCTCCAGCAACTTTTACATTGTGACAATATACACAGGTAACACCAGTTTCTATATTGTGCATAAGTATTTTTCATAGCTGTAAGTTCCTGACCTCATGAGGTTTTGGTGTAGCAGCTTCTGTTGTTTAATTGAGCCATTCTGATTTAAATGAACTAACAGTTCTTCTGTGCCTCATTCCTTTTGTTTCTTTGGAATTTGACAGAGTGAATCAATAATTTCTTCGATTTAAAAACACTAAATATAAGCCAGTTCTAAAATCTGCAGACAAATCATCACATACTCTGCATTGTCAATACCATCCACATCAGAAACTGGAAAAGGAAATGTGATTGTGTATGATAGTGAAATATATTTTACATCCTAATGAAGTAGAGGGTGACAACTTTTTGTGTGCAGTTGAAATTCCATAATGCACGAGTAGCAAAGGATGTGTACACATGCACACCTTAGAGAGAACATTGTTCCTCACCCTTAACCCATGGCCTCTAGAGTCTCACCCAACCTCAGTGGAAAAATTCTGCTGCATTTACCCTATCTACACCCCTCATAATTTTATATACATCTATCAAATCTTGCCTTAATCTTCTATGTTTTAGGGAATAAAGTTCTACTCTATTCAATCTTTCCTTATAACTCAGGTCCTCCAGCCCAGCAATATTCTTGTAAATTTTCTCTCTACTATTTCAATATTATTTACATTTTCCTGTAGGTAGGTGACTAAAACTGCACACAATACTCCAAATTAGGCCTCACTAATGTCTTATACAACTTCAACATAACATCCCACTTTCTGTACTGAATACTTTGATATAGATGACAAACAGCAATGGATCCAGCACCAATCTCTGCAGCACTCCACTAGTCACAAGCCTCCAGTCAGAGAGGCAACCATCTACTGCAATTGTCTGGTTTCTCCCACAAAGTCAATGCCTCATCTTGAAAGCCAAGTGACTGAACCTTCTTGACCTACATCCCATTGTGGACCTTGTCATAGGCCATGCTAAAGTTCATGTAGACAACATCCACTGCTTTGCCTTCATCAACTTTCCTAAAAAACTCTAAGACTGGTTGGACATGATCTACCACCACAAATAACTTTCCTGAATTATTGATGTCAGGCTCACTGGCCTATAATTTCCTTGTTTATTCTCAGAACTTTTCTTAAGCAGTGGAACAACTTTAGCAAACCTGCAATCCTCTGGTACCTCACCTGTCACTAAGGATGATTTAATTATCTCTGCTAGGGCCTCTGCAATTTCTGCACTTGCCTCCCATAGAGTCTGAGGGAATACCTTTTAAGGCCCTAGGGATTTGTCCACCCTGAGTTGCCTCTAGGCAGAAAGCATCTCTTGATGGTAATCTGTATAGGGTCCATGACCTCACTGCTGCATTGCCTCGCGTCTGTAGACTGTGTCCATCACCCAAGTAAGTAAAGATACAAAAATATCCATTTAAGATGTCCCCCATCTCTTTTGGTTCCACGGATAGATTATCTCTCTTTTCTTCCAGAGGACTGATTTTGTCCCTTGCAGTCCTTTTTGCTTTTAACATAGCTCTAGAACCCCTTAGGATTCTCTTTCACCTTGACTGCTAGGGCAACTTCATGCCTTCTTTTAGTCCTCCTAATTTCTTTCTTAAGTGTTCTCTTGTATTACTTATACTCAAGTACCTCATTTGTTCCTACCTGCCTGATACCTGCTATGCACCTCCTTCTTTTCTTAACCAGGGCCTCAATATCTCTCAAAAACCAAGGTTCCCTAAACCTGTTATCCTTGCCTTTTAATCTGACAGGTATACACATGCGCTGTACTCTCAAAATTTCACTTTTGAAGGTCTCACACTTATCAAGTACATGTTTGCCAGAAAACCACTGGTCCTAGTCTACACTTGCCAGATCCTTTCTGATATCATCAAAATTGGCCTTTCTCCAATTTAGAATCTCATACTGGGGACCAGATCTATCATTTTCCATAATTACCTTGAAACTAATGGCATATGATCCTAGATGCAAAATGTTCCTCTCCAGACACTTCTGTCACCTGCCCTATTCTCATTCCCTAATAGGAGATTTAATGTTGCACACTCTCTCATTGGGACCTCTATGCTTGATTAAGGAAACTTGCCTGAACACATTTGACAAACTTTACCCCTTTTAGTCCTTTTATAGTATGGGAGTTCCAGTCATTTTTTGGAGAGTTAAGATCACCTGCTATAACATTCTTAAGTTTCTTGCAACAGTCTGCAATCTCTCTAAGAAGTTCTTCCTCTAAATCCCACATACTGTTGGGTGGTCTGTAATATAGCACCCATTAATGTAGTCATACCTTTCTTATTCCTCACTTTCACTCATAACGTGTCACTAGACAAGTGCGTCCTGACGAAGCACTGTCATGACATATTCCCTGACGAGAAATGCCACCCATCCTGCTCTGTCGCATCTAAAATAACGGAACCCTGGAACATTGGGCTGCCAGTCCTGTCCCTCCTGCAAGCAAGTCGCCCTAATGACTACAATATCATAATTCCATCTGTTGATCTATATCCTGAGCTATTATGCACTTTCCTCCAATACTACTTGCATTGTAATATATGCAAGTCAAAACATTAGACCCACCATGTTGAACTTTTACTTCCTGATTTTGTCTGGTGTATCAATAACATCTGTCTCCAAAACCACTCTGCTATCTATTCTGGTACTGTAGTTCCCATATCCTTTCAACTCTAGTTTAAACTCTGCCCCCCCTCTCCCACACCCCAAGTAGTATGAATAAACTTTCTTGCTAGGATAATAGTCCCCTTCCAATTTAGGAGCAAACTGTCTCTTCTGTACCTGTCCCACTTTCCCTGGAAGTGAGTCCTATGATCCAAAAATCTGAAGCCCTCCATCTTACACCAACTCCTTAGCTGCACGTTAAACTCTATTATCTTCCTATTCTTATCACTAACACGTGGCATCATAGCAATCCTGAGATCACAATCCTGGAGTTCCTATCCTTTAACTTCACACCTAACTCCCTGAACTCACTTGGCAGAACCTCGTCCCTCTTCCTACCTATATTATTTGTGGCAACACAACTACAACCTCTGGCTGCTCACCCTCCAACTTAGGAATGCTGACAATTCAAACAGAGGTGTCCCACACCCTGGCACCCAGGAGGCAACATACCATCTGGGAATCTCATCACAGAACCTCATCTCCTATCATCACAGTTCACCTCTTCTCCCCCTTCCCTTCTGAGCCACAGACCCAGACACAGAGTCAGACACAGAGTCAGACACAGAGCCAGACCACTGTAACTTTTCTCCCCAACAGCATCCAAAGTGATATACCTGTTGTTGAGGGGAATGGCCACAAGGGTACTCTACACTGTCTGTTTAACTCCTTTCACCCTCCTTACTGATGTCCAGTTACCTGTGTCTTGCACCTTGGGTGTAACTATCTCTCTGTATGTCCTGTCTATCATTGGACCCACCCCCCCAGCTTTTTGAATGATTCAGAGTTCTTCCCATTTCAGCTCCAACTTCTTAACATAGAGTGTTAGAAGCTGCAGCTGGATGTTCCTCCTGCAGGTGAAGTCGTCAGTGTCACTGGAGGTCTCCCTGCCTTCCAACATCCTGCAAGAGGAGCATTCAACCATCCTGCAAGAGGAGCATTCAACCATCCTGCCTGGCAACTCTACTGCTCTAACTGTGCAATTATAAAGAAAGAAACAATAAATATACAGAAAAAATCTACCTACAGCTTTTCAACTTCTCTCACTCACGCTTCTCAACGATGAAGCCTCAAAATCCCCACTCTAACACTATTCACTCCAACAAAGTCCACTTCATTGCATTGGCCTTACTTTAATTTACACTTGCTAATGGATCTCAATCTCTGACTGGGCCACTGTTCAGACACGAAACTCCGATGAAACACTGATTTTTAATGCAAACTCGCTGACTTGAGTGAGTCACTGCTTCTCTTGCTCCCGATCTCTGACTTGCCACTGTTTATGCACTTGGGAGCTAGATCCCAAGAGAGGAAATTTGTAGTGTACCTACAAAATAACTTTTCAGAGCAGCTTGTGTTTGAGCCCACCAGGGAAAAGGCAGTTCTGGTTTGAGTGCTGTATAATGAACCAGATATGATTAGGGAATGAACGTAATAAGTTAAAGGAACCCTTAAGAGGCAGGAATCAAAATTCTTCTTGCAGTTGGAGAAGATAAAGTCAGAAGTATTAATATTTCAGTGGAATAAAGGAAATTACAGAGACACGAGAGAAGAGCTATCCAAAGTTGATTTGAAGGGGACATTAGCAGGGATGATGGCAGAACAACAATGGCAAGAATTTCTGAGAACAAGTTGGAAAGTGCAGGATAGATACATACCAAAGAAAAAGAGGTATCCTAAAGGACAAATGATGTAACTGTGGCTGACAAGGGAAATCAAAGACAGCATAATACAAAAAAAGAGGGCATGTAATATCACAAAAGTTATAGCATTGGGAAGCTTTTAAAATCCAACAGAAGACAACTAAAAACCTATAAGGAGAGAAAAGATGAAGCATGAACCCAATAATATAGAAGACGATCCTAAAGGGTTTTTTCAGATATTTAAAGAGTAAAAGAGAAGCAAGAATAGAAAATGGACCATTGGAAAATGATGCTAGAGAGGTAGTGATGGGAGACAAAGAAATAACAAAAGAATTTAATAAGTATTTTGCATCAGTCTTTATTGTGGAA
This sequence comes from Hemitrygon akajei, assembly GCF_048418815.1. Classification (NCBI taxonomy): domain Eukaryota; kingdom Metazoa; phylum Chordata; class Chondrichthyes; order Myliobatiformes; family Dasyatidae; genus Hemitrygon; species Hemitrygon akajei. The sequence continues at coordinate 55,237,459 of NC_133138.1, forward strand.
TACTAGCAGGATACTTGAAATTCATGCAGGTTAGGGGCAGAAGTGAGTGTAGTTGCTATTACTAAGGAAATGGTCCTTGGGTACTTGAAAGTTCTGAAGGTAGTTAAGTCAGGTGGACAAGATAGTTTGCACCCCAGGGTTCTGAAAGTGGTAGCTGATGAGATTGTGGAGGCATTACCAGTGATCTTTCTAGAATCACTAGATTCTTGAATGGTTCCCCACACTTTAAGAAGGGAGGGAAGTAAAAGACAGGAAATTATGGGCCTGACTTCAGTGGTTGGCAAGATGTCCATTATTGAGATTGAGGTTTTGGGTACTTGGAGGCACATGATGAAAAAAGGATAAAGTCAGTATTGTTTCCTTAAGGGGAAATCTTACCAGACAATTCTGTTGACATTCTTTGGGGAAATAACAAGCAATATACACAAAGTAGAGTCAGTGGATCTTGTTAATTTGGATTTTCTGAAGGCCTTTGAGAACATGCCATACATGATAAGAGTCTATGGTATCACAGGAAAGATACTAGCATGGATAGAAGATTGGCTGACTGGCAAAACGTCAGAATAATGGAGCCCTTTTTGGTTTGTTGCTGGTGACTCGTGGTGTTCTGGACTGCTTTCTGTTCACATTATATTTAAATTATTCAGAAGACAGAATTGATGGCTTTTTGGCCAAGCTTGTGGATGATACGAAGATAGTTGGAGGGGCAGGTAGCATTGAGGGAGCAGGCAGTCTCCAGAATGACTTAGACAGATTGGGAAAATGGGCAAGGAAGTGGCAGATGGAATATAGTGTAGGGAAGTGTATGATCATGCACTTTGTTAGGAGTAATAAAAGTGTAGACTATTTTCTAAAAGGGGAGAAAATTCAAAATCAAGTATATAAAGGGACTTGGGATTCCTCGTGCAAGATTCCCTAAAGATTAACTTGCAGGTTGAGTTGGGGGTAAGGAACGCAAATGTAATGTTAACATTCATTTCAAAAGGACTAGAATATAAGAGCAAGGATTCAATGCTGAGGATTTATAAGGCATTAGTCAGACTGCACAAGGAGTATAAGTGAGCATTTTGGGACCCCTTATGTAATAAAAGATGTGCTGGCATTGGAGAGGGTCCAGAGGAAGTTCACAAAAATTATTCTGGCAATGAAAAGGTTAATGTACGAGGAACATTTGATGGCCCAGGCCTGTATTCACTGAAGTTTAGAAAAATGAAGCGAACCTCATTGAAACTTATCAAATATTGAAAGGCTTAAATGGAGTGGATGTGGAGAGGATGTTTCCTATCGTGGGAGAGTGTAAAACCAAATGACACAGCCTCAGAATAGGCAGACATCTCTTTAGAGTAGCAGTGAGGATGAATTTCTTTAGTCAGAGGATGGTGAATCTGTGGAATTAATTGCCACAGATGGCCTTGGAGGCCATATTATTTGGTATATCTAAAGCTAAGGTTGATATGTTCTTGGTTAGTCAGGGCATTAAAGATTATGGGAGAAAACAGGAGAATGGGGTTGAGAGAAATAATAAATCAGCCATGATGGAATGGCTAAAATGACTTGATGTGCCGAATGCCCAAATTCTGCTCCAGTGTTTTATGGTCTAATCTGTATATTTGCATGTAGTCTCTGCTCAGTTTCAGCCTATGGCCAAATCAGAACAAAAGACTTAGAACTAGTGGCAAGAAAATGTACGTTCAGCAGTTTGCAGGAAAACAGCAGGGCACCATGAGAAATACATCAATTGTGAATACCACTGTTTATCTTTCACCAGTCAGTAGGTCCAAGGATATTTATTTTCTGTGTGCTCATGCTTGCCTTCATAAAAGACAGATATTCTGAAGGGCACTCTGGTTAATATGAAAAATTCACAAAATTAACAAAATGAATGTTTTAAAATGTCATACAAATTATTCCAATTTTACAATCATTTAATGTTTTCAGTATTCCATGCATTTGCTGATTTTGTGAGATGTACTTCACTGCTGTTCCATGTTGGCAGTGTGTACTTTTGAAATATTCACTGTCACATTTGTGTTGTTCAATGACTTCCTCCCTAATCACAGCATATACATCACTTCAGAAATCAAATTAGGCAATTCAGTTCTGAAGTACAGTGCTCGATATTGAATGCTGAAAAGCTTAGATGGAGTGGACATGGGGAGGATGTTTACTATGGTGGGAGAGTCTAGGTCCAGACAGCACAGCCTCAGAATAGAGGGATGTCGATTTAGAACAGAGATGAGGAGGAATTTCTTCAGCCAGAGCTGATGAATCTGTGGAATACATTGCCACAGGCAGCTGTGGAGACCAAATCATTGGGTATATTTAAAGCGAAGGTTGACAGGTTGTTGATTAGTCAGGGCATCAAAAGTTGTGGAAGAAGGCAGAATAGGGTTGAGAGGAATAATACATCGGCCATGATGAAATGGTGGAGTAGACTTGATGTGCCGAACGGCCAAATTCTGCTCCTGTGTTTTATGGTCTAATCTGTATATTTGCATGTAGTCTCTGCTCAGTTTTAGCCTATGGCCAAATCAGAGCAAGAAACCTAGAATTAGTGGCAAGAAAATGTATGTTCAGCAGTTTGTAAGAACACAGCAGGGCATCATGAGAAATACATCAATTGTGAATACCACTGTTTATCTTTCACCAGTCAGTAGGTCCAAGGATATTTATTTTCTGTGTGCTCGTGCTTGCCTTCATAAAAGACAGATATTCTGAAGGGCACTCTGGTTAATATGAAAAATTCACAGAAGTACCAAAATTGATGTTTTAAAATGTCATACAATTTATTCTAATTTTACGATCATTTAATGTTTTCAGTATTCCATGCATTTGCTGTTTTCGTGAGATGTACCACACTGCTGTTCCATGTTGGCAGTGTGTACTTTTGAAATATTCACTGTCACATTTGTGTTGTTCAATGACTTCCTCCCTAATCACAGCATATACATCACTTCAGAAATCAAATTAGGCAATTCACTTCTAAAGTACAGTGCTCAGGAGTGCAAATAGAAGTTAACTTTGTCAGAAAATGAAGAAAAAATGTGAGAGAAAAAATTTTAAATCAATACAATGCCTCCATGTTTTTCTCCTGTGACAATTTTGCCCCTGAGTCAAATTGGATTGTATTGAACTAGAAGTCAAACTCAAATATGAGACTGTAAATTTAGACATATGTACAATATTTGTCTTATTTCTTCAAATGAACAAGCCACAACACTTAATACTGTGGACAGAAAATAGTTTAATTGATGTCTCTATGCCATTGTCTTCTCATAGAGGGCTATTTGTGGTTTCAGCTTGATGATGGTTCAAATTCCTGGATAAGTAACAAGAAATTATTATGCAATGATATCTACATCAAGTTGGACCAGCTGGTGGTGTAGTAACATCAGCAATAAACTTTGAGGCAGGTGGTCCTGTGTTTGAATCTAGGCAGGACCAAACTAGGGTAGCAGAAGTATCCGTGCAGAAGAATGGCCTGACAGCCTATTTACATATCTTGCCACAGAAACCCTATGGACAACTATATTATCCATAGGGTAACCATGATTTGATGATGGCTCGATGACACTTCAACACATCTGCAAGTATTAGTAGGAGGGGCTGACTGATTAGCAGCAGATATATTACAACACAATCAATGCAGACAATATCTTTCATGTTGACCCAGTTTGTAACTACTGCCACTTTATTGTGCTCCTGCCTCTATAAGAGGCTTCTAAACATTGGCTCACCTTTGCTACAGTAGAAGACTGGTTATTACTGTTATTTCTACTGACATAGCAAATGTTATCAGAAGAACTGAAAATAGTTTTCATGTTAATCCCCTTCAATTGGGATGGTGTGGTAGTATAGCAGTTAGCACAACGTTTTACAGTACCAGCGACCCAGGTTCAATTCCAGTCGCTGCCTGTAAGGGGTTTATACATTTTCCCCAAGAAAGCGTGTGTTTCCTCTGGGTGCCCTGGTTTCCTCCCACATTCCAAAGACATACCAGTTGGTAGGTTAATTGGTCATTGTAAATTGTCCCATGACAAGGCTAGGATTAAATAGAGAGATTGCTTGGCAGCACGGCTCAAAGGAATGGAAGGGCCTACTCTGTGCTGGATGCCAATAACTAAATAAATCTGCTATAAGCTTTTATTATTTCCTCTTATTGTGAAGATTTGGCTTTACAGTTTTCATTAAGCAAGCAAAAGATTTAGGCTGGTAAATTACATCTCCGTCTAAGGAAACTTGTAAACATTTGTGAAGCACAAATATATCCCATGTTTCCCATATCATACAATATAAAATAAATGTTGTATAGTAATATATACTGTACATATCAGCAAACAAGCTCAGGTGAAAAATTCAGACGGAACTGATATAATGCTTGGTTCTCGGGTTTTCAATGATGGTCATTGAAAAGAACCAAAATGAAGTCCCAACTTGCTCTTGGATCCAAAACAAAAGGAATTGTTCAGTCAGCTACTAGGATATTAACTCTGTTTGCCTTTCCATAGATGAAAGTACTCAAGAAGCCATGTTGCAAAATTTGCCATATAGCCTACATGCTGATAAATCAGTCAGTCAGATCTGGCAAATTCAGTTGACGTAGATTGCATCCACTCCACCAGATTATAACCCGAGACTGTAGAACTTCATTTAATAAGGGTAATCAATGCTTTTTTTTGTCTCTATGGGTCAGATATACAATTACTTTAGTCTTAATATAATTTAATACCCTCCAAAAAGAATCACAAAAAATCTTCCGTTCTAATTTTCTTTTTTCCATCAGAAAATATCTTTCATCTCTGGATTGTGAACCAGCAAAGTCAATCTATTCCTAGGTTTCTGCCAATAATGCTCTTGAGTTGGCCACCAGCTACATCGCACAACATTTCATGACACACTCTATTTTTCCCTCTCCCTAGGAAGCACTTTGCATAGGCTCCAATCAGCACAGATGGTACACCTGAGACTGAGAAGTAAACATGAACTAAACTTCCTCTGAACACTTAACAGCACAGTGTATTTGGAACACAAGGATTTCATTTGTCTGTACCACCTGGGTTTAGCTTTTTTTATTTTATACAAACAGTGACTATACTGAGGCAATGCAAATTTCAAGAAAATTGGTTGTGTTTATAAAGTAATTATGCTGTTATGAATGTATCTGTGGGCTATATAAGGATGGAATGGAGCATTCTGTTGTTCAATATACATGTAGAATGTCAAGTGTTAGCCATGACTGACAACAAAATTGCTGAAAATTAATTTCAAATGAAATTATCCATAGAAGTGATCTAATGTAAAAAGTTTAGAGGTTTTAATATATTTGTAACAAACAAATTAGTTAAACAATAATGTTTCATTATTTTTAGTAAAACTTACATCACAGGAATAGTTTATCAATTTGCATTGCACCTGGAATGTTGTTTTTTTGCTAAATATCCACATATATTAGTAATAATATTTCATAAATTCTGGTGTGCACACATTCAATTTAGCCAGTTGTCACCCAATCAATCTTCTCTCAATAATTAGCAAATGATTGAAGTTGTCAACAGTGCTCTTAAGCAGCAATGATTTTCTCACTCATACCGCTTTGGGTTTTGCTGCAGACCTCATCATAGACTTTGTCCAACATGAACCAAAGAGGTAAATTCCAGAGATAAGTTGAAAATAACTGCCTCTGATATCAAGGCAAAGCTTGATATCAGATGGCATCAAGAAGTAATGGTAAAATTGAAGTCAATGGTATCAAAGGGAAAGTTCTTATTTCATACAAAGAAAAGTAGTACTGGTTGTTGTAGATCAATAATTAGCCTTAGGACATCACTGCAGGAGTTTTTCAGAGCAAAGTCCTAGGCTCAAGTATCTTCAACTGTCTTCTCAGTGATGTTACTTCTGACGATTGCAGATAACCAAACTCCAATCACAAGTCTTCCAGAAAAATAAAGCAATCTATGCCTGCACACGGAAAGACAGACAACAAACAGGCTTTAGCTGTAATGTGGAAAATAATATTTGGAATGCACAATTCCTGGACATGTCCAACTCCGAAAAGAAAGTCACCAACCACATAAATTTGATATTTTTGTTGGAAATGTGCCTTTAGGGAAGTGTAACCACAACAGGACAGAATTATTAAATTAGTTTTCAAATAATGCAGTTCAATCCAAAATTAGGCTGTTAAATCTAAACAAAGGAAACTATGAGGGGAGAATTGGCTTGGTAGATTGGGAAATTACACTAAAAGAGAGGATAATTAATTGGCAATGGCTGGAGTTTAAAGGAGTGAAACACTATTTATAAACATAGAAAACCTACAGCACATTCCAAGCCCTTTGGGCCACGATGCTGTGCTGAATTTGTACCCTAATCTAAATCTTCCCTCCAACAGAGCCCTCTATTTTTCTTTCATACATGATCCAATCTACCATTCTATTAAATGTCCCTAATGTCTCTGCCTCTTTCACCACCTCTGGCAGTGCATATCATGCACCCACTACTCATTGTGTTAAAAACCTACCTCTGACATCTCCCTTACCCTTTTCATTAATCACCCTAAAATTGTTCCCCTCATGTTAGCCATTTCTGCCCTGGAAAAGAAGTCTCTGGTTGTCCACACTATCTATATCCTTTATCATCTTATACACCTATATCAAACCACATTTCATACTCCTTTGCTCCAAAGGTAAAAGCTCACTCAACCTATCCCCATAAAATGTTCCTATGGCTCATATCAGCACACCATATGACTTCTTAACCACTCTGTCAACTTGCATGGCTCTCAATGAAGGTCTTGGCCCAAATCATCAACTGTTTATTCATTTGCATAGATACTGCCGGGCCTGCTGAGTTCCTCCTGCATTTTGTGTGTGTAGCTAAGGGATCTGTGGATGTGGAGCCCAGGACCCCTCTGTTCCTCCACACTGCTAAGAATCCTGGCATTAACCCTGTATTCTGCCCTTAAACTCGACTTTTTAAAATGTATCACATTTGCCATGGTAGAATATCAGTTAGTGCTACACTATTACAGCTTGGGGCATTGGAGTTCATTTCCGGCATCCTCTGTAAGGAGTCTTTGTACGTTTGCCCCATGGAATGTGTGGGTTTTTCCTGGGTGCTCTAGTTTCCTTCCACATTCCAACAATGTATGAGATAGATAGATAGATAGATAGATAGATAGATAGATAGATAGATAGATAGATAGATAGATAGATAGATAGATAGATAGATAGATAGATAGATACTTTATTCATCCCCATGGGGAAATTCAACTTTTTTCCAATGTCCCATACACTTGTTGTAGCAAAACTAATTACATACAATACTTAACTCAGTAAAAAAATATGATATGCATCTAAATCACTATCTCAAAAAGCATTAATAATAGCTTTTAAAAAGTTCTTAAGTCCTGGCGGTTGAATTGTAAAGCCTAATGGCATTGGGGAGTATTGACCTCTTCATCCTGTCTGAGGAGCATTGCATCGATAGTAACCTGTCACTGAAACTGCTTCTCTGTTTCTGGATGGTGCTATGTAGAGGATGTTCAGAGTTTTCCATAATTGACCGTAGCCTACTCAGCGCCCTTCGCTCAGCTACCGATGTTAAACTCTCCAGTACTTTGCCCACGACAGAGCCCGCCTTCCTTACCAGCTTATTAAGACGTGAGGCGTCCCTCTTCTTAATGCTTCCTCCCCAACACGCCACCACAAAGAAGAGGGCGCTCTCCACAACTGACCTATAGAACATCTTCAGCATCTCACTACAGACATTGAATGACGCCAACCTTCTAAGGAAGTACAGTTGACTCTGTGCCTTCCTGCACAAGGCATCTGTGTTGGCAGTCCAGTCTAGCTTCTCGTCTAACTGTACTCCCAGATACTTGTAGGTCTTAACCTGCTCCACACATTCTCCATTAATGATCACTGGCTCCATATGAGGCCTAGATCTCCTAAAGTCCACCACCATCTCCTTGGTCTTGGTGATATTGAGACGCAGGTAGTTTGAGTTGCACCATATCACAAAGTCCTGTATCAGTTTCCTATACTCCTCCTCCTGTCCATTCCTGACACACCCCACTATGGCCGTGTCATCAGCGAACTTCTGCACATGGCAGGACTCAAGTTATATTGGAAGTCTGATGTGTACAGGGTGAATAGGACCGGAGAGAGTACGGTTCCCTGCGGCGCTCCTGTGCTGCTGACCACCGTGTCAGACCTACAGTCTCCCAACCGCACATATTGAGGTCTATCTGTCAAGTAGGGTAATTGGTCATAGTAAATTGTCCCATGATTAGGTTAGAGTTAAATCAAGGTTGTCAGGTGTTGTTGAGGGAACACAGCTTGAAGGGTCGGAATGGTTGACTTTGCACTCTATCGCTAAATAAATAAAGTATATTGTCTGGGTTGAACTCTATCTGCCACTTATCAGCCCAGCTCAGCATCCTATAAATGTCCCATTGTAACATATGATAGACTTCTACACTATCCAGAATACCTCTGGGTATTCTGCAAACTTATTAACACACACTTTCATTTCCTTATCCAAGCCATTTATAAATATCACTATGAGCAGGGGTCCCAGAACTGACCTCTGCAGAAAAACACTGCTCACCGACATCCAGGCAGAATACACTCTATCCATGAGTAGCCTCTGCCTTTTGTGGGCAGGCCATTTCTGAATTTGTGCAGCCAAGTTTCCCTGGATCCCAGGCTCCATGACTTTTTGAATGAGTCTAACTAACGTGGACTACCTTGCCAAACACCTTACTAAAATCCATATACACCACATCCATTGCTCTACCTTCACAAATGTTTTATGTAACATCCTCAAATAATACAATCAGGTTTGTGAATTATAACCTGCCCTTCAGAAAGTCATGCTGACAATCTCAAATCAGAGTATGCCTCTCCAAATGCTTGCAAATCCTGTCTCTAAGAATGTTCTCCAATGGTTTGCCCACCTCTGATTTAAGGCTCACTGGTCTATAATTCCCAGGATTACTCCTATGACCTTCCTTGAACAAACATCCTCCAGTCTACTGCTATTACTCCTGTGGCCAGTGAGGGCACAAAGGTCATTAACAAAAACACACAAATTTCTTCTCTCACTTCTGGTAGTAGGCTGAGAGGTATATCACTTCCAGCATGGGGGACTTAACAATTCCTAATGTTCTTCAAAAATGGTAGCCCATCCTCTTACTTAACATTAACATGTTCCAGCATATGAGCATGCATTAAGATGTCCTCAAGGTCCCTCTCACTGTAGAATACTGAAGAAAGTTTTTCTTTAAAGACCTCCCCTACTTCCTCTGACTCTAGGACATGTTTCCTTGTTTATACCTGATTCTTCCTACACTCAAGCTAGTCATCCTCCTGTTCTTCAACTATGTGTAGAACACATGGGATTTTCCAGAATCTGACATACTAAGGCATTTTCGTGTCCCCTTCTAGCTTCCTAAGGCCATTCTTAAACTCCTTCCTGGCTACCTTGTAACTCTCTAGAGCCCTATCTTATGATTACTTTCCAAAACTTAAGTAAACTTCTTTGTTCTTCTTAAGGTGGTCCACATCTCATGGTTTCTTTACCTACCATACAATCCCTGTTTCAACGGGACAAACCTTTCTAGATCCCCCAGATGAGCTCCCTAAACAGCCTCCACATTTCTGTTGTATATTTCCCTGAGTATATCTTCTCTAGTTACTGCCAGTTGAATACTTTCCCATACTGTCTGGTCCTATCTCTCCACAGTGCTATGGTAAATATCAGTTTCTTGGAAATGCTCACCTACCATGAGATCTGTCACCTGACCAGGTTCTTTGTCTTTTCCCAAGATCCACTATGGCCTCACCTCCAGTTAGCCTGACAATTGAGCCAGGAATCCTTCCTGTACACACTGAAAAATTCCACTCCATCTCAATCTGTTGGATGTCAGAATTGTGTAGTGGTTAATGCAACACTATTACAGCTCAGGCATCAGAGCTCAGAGTTCAATTCCAACGCTATCTGTTTGTTTGTCCTTTTTGTGAGTTTGTGGGTTTTAGAAACATAGAAAACCTACAGCGCAATACAGGCTCTTTGGCCTACAATACCGTGCCAAACATGTACTCACTTTAGAAATGACCTAGGGTTACACATAGCCCTCTATTTTTCTAAGTTACATGTACCTATCCAAGAGTATCTTAAAAAGACCCTATCAGCCCTGGGAAAAACCTCTGACTATCCACATGATCAATGCATCTTATCATCTTATACACCTCTATCAGGTCACCTTTCATCCTCCACCACTCCAAGAGAAAATGCTGAGTTCACTCAACCTATTCTCATAAGGCACACTCCCCAGTCCAGGCAATATCCTTGTAAGTCTCCTCTGCACCCTTTCTATCGTTTTCACATCCTTCCTATAGTGAGGTGACCAGAACTGAGCACAGTACTCCTAGTGGGGTCTGACGAGGGTCCTACATAGTTGTAACATTGCCTCATCAATCCAACGGTTGAAGAAGGCCAATGCACTACATGCCCTTCTTACCCATACTCCTACACAGCAGCTTTGAGTGTTCTATGGACTCAGACCCAAAGATCCCTCTGATCCTCCACACTGCCAAGAGTCTTACCATCAATACAATATTCTGCCATCATATTTGACCTACCAAAATGAACCACTTCACACTTCTCTGGGTTGAACTCCATCTGCCACTTTTCAGCCCAGCTTTGCATTCTATCAATGTCCTGCTGTAACCTCTGACAGCCCTCCACACTATCCACAACACCCCCGACCTTTGTGTCATCAGCAAATTTACTAACCCATCCCTCCACTTTCTCATCTAGGTCATTTATAAAAATCACAAAGAGAAGGGGTCCCAGAACAGATCCCTGAGGCACACCACTGGTGCAGAATATGACCCATGCAGAACCTTCATGCAGAATATGACCCATCTACAACCACTCTTTGCCTTCTGTGGGCAAACCAGTTCTGGATCCACAAAGCAATGTCCCCTTGGATCCCATGCCTCCTTACTTTCTCAATAAGCCTTGCATAGGGTACTTTATCAAATGCCTTTCTGAAATCCATATACACTACATCTACTGCTCTACCTTCATCAATGTGTTTAGTCACATCCTCTAAAAATTTAATCAGGCCCATAAGGCATGACCTGCCCTTGACCAAACCTTGCGGACAATTCCTAATCATATTATGCCTCTCCAAATGTTCATAAATTCTGCCTCTCAGGTTCTTTTCCATTAACTTACCAAACACAGAAGTAAGACTCACTGGTCTATCATTTCCTGGGCTATCTCTATACCCTTTCTTGAATAAGGGAACAACATCTGAAAAACTCCAATCCTCTGGAACTTCTCTCATCCCCATTGATGATGCAAAGATCATTGCCAGAGGCTCAGCAATCTCCTCCCTCACCTCCCACAGTAGCCTGGGGTATATCTCGTCTGGTCCCGGTGACTTATCCAACTTGATGCTTTCCAAAAGTTCCAGCACATCCTCTTTCTTAATGTCTATATGCTTAAGCTTTTCAATCCACTGTAAGTCATCTCTGCAATTGCTAATGCCCTTTTTCACAGCGAATACTGATGCAAAGTATTCAGTCAGTACTTCCGCTACCTCCTCTGGTTCCATACACACTTTTCCACTGTCACACTTGATTGGACCTACTCTCTCACAACTCATCCTCTTGCTCTTCACATACTTGTAGAATGCCTTGGGGTTTTCCTCAATCCTGCCCGCCAAGACCTTCTCGTGGCCCCTTCTGAATCTCGTAATTTCATTCTTAAGCTCCTTCCTGCTAGCCTTATAATCTTCTAGATCTCTATCATTAATTCATTTTTTGAACCTTTTGTAAGCTTTTCCTTTCTTCTTGACCAGGTTTTCAACAGCCTTTGTACACCACAGCTCCTGTACCCTACCTTCATTTCCATGTATCATTGGAATGTACCTATGCAGAATGTCACGCAAATATTTCCTGAACGTTTGCCTCATTTCTGCCGTACATTTCCCTGAGAATATATGTTCCCAATTTATGCTTCCAAGTTCTTGCCTGGTAGCTTCATGTTTCCCTTTACTCCAATTAAACACTTTCCTAATGTGCCTGTTCCTATACCTCTCAAAAAGAGATAGAATGGTGATCACTTGATCACTCAGTTGTTTTCCCCAGATGCTCCAGTTTCCTCCCATGTTCCTGTTAGTAATTTACTTGGTCATTCCTGTGATTAGGCTAGGGTTAAATACAATAGGTGTGCCGCTGGGCTTTACAGCTCATTGTGCTGGAAGGGCCTGTTCTGTGCTGTACCTGTAAATAAATAAAATACTTCTGTATTAAGGAGATGCCCATCAATATTAGGGACGTTGAAGTTCCCTATGAGAACAAATATGTTACTTTTGCACTTTTCCAAAATCTGCCTCCAGGTCTGCGCCATGGTGCCTATATCATTTACCTCCCTCCCTCTCCCTTTTGAAATATCTAAACCCCAGAACATCCAGTACACATTCCAGCACTTGTGATAGCCAAGTCTCTGTAATGACCAGAACCTTTAGTTCCAAATACTGATCCTTGTTCTACCTCCATTGTCCTTGTTCCTGATACATCTCACGTTAAAATAGACATAGTTCAACCCATCAAACTGACTGCAATTATGCCCTGTCCTTTGCCCATCTTTCCTCTCAGTTTCTGCACACTGCATCTACCATTGCACCTACTACTCCATCCTGTAACCTATCATTCTGGTTCCCATCTGCCTGCTAATCGAGATCAAATCCTCCCCAGCAGCACAATTAAGCCTACTTGCATGTATATTGGTTCCCTTGAGTTTTCTCTTTATACAGGTCAAAGTTTCTGCAGAAGACAACCAAATGATCCACAAATCTGAAATCCTGTCCTCTACACCAATCCTTCAGCCACACATTTAATTTTCACATCATCCTACTCTTAACCTCACTGATGCATGTCACAGGCAGCAGTCCAGAGATGATTATTCTTGAGGTTCTGCTTTTCAACTTCCGACTTAACTGACTGGACCTTCAGGACATTATCCCTCTTCCTACCTATGTCACTTTGTACCAATGTGTACCACAACTTATTTTCTCACCCTCCCCTTAAGAATACCATGGACCCAACCTGAAACTTCCCTGACCCTGATAAACAGGACGCAATATACCATCTGGGATTCTCTTTCATGTCCTGTCTGTTCCTCTAACTACTGAGTCCCCTGGTACTACCACACTCCTCTTTTCCCTCCTTCTGAGCTATATAGCTAAACCCAGTGCCAGAAACCTTGTCAGGGGGTATTCACCAGTAGGATATCCCATCACCCCAATGGTATCCAAAGTGTTATATTTGTTATAAAGGAGAATGGCCACATTCTGGATTCTCTGCCTATTCCCTTTCTGTTGCCTAACAGTCACCCAGCTACTTGCCTCCTGCCATATGTATAATTAGCTACCTGTAGCTCCTATCTATCAGCTCCTCATTCTCCCAAATGATCCATAGGTTCAAGCTCTCTAACAACCAGGGAGCATCACCCAGGTGAATCTATCAGAGAGACTGAAGGTCTCTCAAATCAAACAACACTGACTTGAGATCCATTCTCACTATTATAATTAGGCAATAATAAATAAAGAAAGAGAAACTGGACAGAAACTTCAATGTACTCTCTCCTCTCCTCACCAAACCCTCTTAAACCAGTTTCTCACTATAACTCTGTCCCACTAACACAACGGCTGTTCCCACAATGGTCCCTGCTTTAACCTAACTTCATTTTATTGGCTTTTGCCAAAAGTGCCTTACAAGCAAGATGATCTCTAGCTCTGCAGAAAGTTCCAACAGGCCATGTTTGCTTTTTAAATCTGGCTCCAATGTATACAGGAATATAACCTCCATAACCTCCACAAGGAATCAGAATCACATTTAATATCATTGGCATACACCATAAAAATTGTTAACTTTGCAGCAACAGTATAATGCAATACAAGATAAATATAGAAAAAATAAATAAATTAGAGTCAGTATATATACAAAATAGTTAATAAAAATAGTGCAAAGACAGAAATAATAAATGTGAGGTGGTGTTCATGGGCTCAATGTCCACCTCGGAATCGGATCGCAGAGAGGAAGAAGCTGTTCCTGAATTGCTGAATGTGTGCCTTTAGGCTTCTGTATCTCCTTCTCGATGGCAACAGTGAGAAGAGGGCACGTCCTGTGTCACTGGAGTCCTTAATGATGGATGCTGCCTTTCAGAGGCACTATTCCTTGAAGATGTCTTGGATACTGTGGAGGCTAGTACCCATGATGGAACTAACTAATTTAACAACTTTCTGTAGCTTCTTTTGATCCTGTGCAGTAGCACCACCCCCATACCAGACAGTGATTCAGCCTGTCAGAATGCTCTCTACAGTATATCTACAGAAGTCTTCGAGTGTTTCAGGTGACAAACCTACCGGTAATCTCCTCAACTTCCTAATGAAATATAGTCGCTGTTTTGCCTTCTTTGTAGCTGCCCCAAATTATTGGGATCAGGTTAGATCCTTAGAGATGTTGACACCCAGGAACTTGAAATTCTCACTCTCTCCAATTCTGATCTGTTTGTGAGGATTGGTTCATGTTCCCTTGTCTTACTCTTTCTGAAATCCACAACCAGCTTTTTGGTGTTACTGATGTTGAGTGTGTGTTACTGCAAAACCACTCAACTAGCTGGTGTATCTCGCTCCTGTATGTCCTCTCATCTCCATCTGAGATTATATATGGCATTTAAGCTATGTGTATCCATACATTCATGAGGGTAGAGCAGTGGGCGAAGCACACATTCATGAGGTGTACCAGTGTCGATCTTCTGGGAGGATGAGATGCTATTACCATTCTGCACAGACTATGGTCTTCCAGTTAGGAGATCGAGGATCCAATTACAGAGGGAGGTACAGAAATCACAATATGATCTCCATAAGAAATGTGGAGAAATAAAGTCATATTTCCAAGTTGCTGATGATACAGTAAAAGGTGAAATTATTAATGGGGAGAAGGTTTCAAGGAATGTAGAAAAGCTAAGTTGGTATGAACATGTGGTCAGGTGGGCAAAACAGCCTCCATTTGCAATGAAAATCAGAGATATTCCCATAGTCCTATCCCTCCTTCACCCTCTCTGCAAATCAACTTGTTTTCTTATTTTCTCAGTTCTGATGAAAGATCTTCAACCTTAAATGCTAATTCTGTCTCTCTCTCCACAGGTACCTCCTCACTGACTGTTTTCCATCACGTTCTATTTTATTGCAGTCTCAGAGTAAGGACTAGGTCATTGAAACAGGTGTGAAGGGATTTCTTCCTGCAGAGGATGGTAAATATTTAGAAGGCTCAGCCACTGAATTCACTCATAAAGAGGTCAAAAGAATTTGGATCTTAAAGGGATTGGAATATGCAGGCAACTGGCATTGAGCTAGAAGATTAGCCATAGTCCTGATAAGCAGTGAAGCATGCTTGAAGGGTACGATATACTGTTCCTACCCATGCTCCTATTTCTTATGTTCCTATGTTAACATGACAGTGTAAAGATCTTCAGCCTTGGCCTCTTCCATCTATCCTCTCTCTGCTTCTTACTTCATCGCCCTTCTCCCATGTGTTCACCTTGCCCCTCACTCAGTCTCACCTATCAGATGCCAGTTTATATGCAATCCCTTTCTCTCCCCATTCCTGTCCCTTCCTTTGCAGTCCTGATGAAGGGTCTCAACCTGAAAAATCAACCCTTTACTCCTCTCCATGTACACTGTCTCTGCCTGACTTGCTGAGTTCTGCCAGCATTTTGTGTGTGATGTTCATCATTTACAAGTTTACTAGTTAACTATCCAGGCAACATCAAAACTGTCTTTCAAACCTCTATCTTTAAGAAGTACAAAGATAGCAAGTACACAGGGGCCTCTGTATTGTTATTGGTAATTAATTTTGCATCATGCTAGGTTTGGTAGCTGACTCTAACTATAATGAGATCTATAGAGCACCAAGAGTTCCCAAAGCAGAATGTATAACTTGTAAGGTGCACAAATGCATGATAAAATATACAATGAGGTCATTATGTTGCATAATTTTAAGATGTACTTACATTGTATTCACAAATGCAGCAAATTGCTTTCACTCCTCACATGAATATATTTTCATTATGGACTGTCAGCTGATTGTATTTCATTTTGGACTTCTCAATTGTGTAGTTGCTCCAATGTGTTAGTTCCTTGAACTAGACTACTTGTAACCTTTAAGTTTAATTCACTGCCACTGATAAACAATATCTTGACATTAGGAAAAGATGTACCAACATATATTACACAATGTGTTCAGACATGTCTTTTGTTATGATCACCTAATGGATCTTCAGAACTTTTTTGCAATGCATCTCAAATTCCTCTTTGGATTACAGACTTGAATTGTTTCAGCAAGATCAGAATATCTCAAATGTCTGGTAACCCTGACTCATTTTGTCAAATTTATTTCTCTTTGCCTTGAATTATTCCTTTCTCTTTACTCTTCTCTCTAAGTAACCTTTGGGGCATTTGTCTCAGCTGATCCACATCTCAGTAGGTGTTTGAAGACCGACTTCAACAGAGCGTCTTGCCTGTATGTCAAGTTGCAAAATCATGCTTCACTACCAATAACAAAATGATTCATGTATTAATCTGGGCAGACTATCAGCAATTAAATTTACTTTATTGACCAATAAAGAATCACTTAAAAATGCTGCAGCAGCAAAATAATGTGCCTTTATGTTGCAAAATTTATTGAAATTGTTGCTGAAGAACCTAGAATCATCAATCACATGTTACAATCTGTAATAAAAGCATAGAATCTTCCCAAAATGAAATGAAGTAATTTCTTTATGCTAGGGATAATAACTAATGTTTCCTTCTTGTCAGTTAACTGATTTCACTTTTCTTAAGAGAGCATGAAGCACATTCTATAGGCAGTTTTTGTCCAATATAACTGCTGGTAGTACCTAATAACTTTGAAGAAAACTCAATTTATTTCGAATTTCAGAAGCAATTTTTCCATTCAATTCTACAAAGAATAAGGACCATACTATAGTCTGGATTGTACCTCAGACACAGATTCAATGATTTCTGTGTGACTATCTTTAAAAATGGCATCATATTTCAACAATAGTATCCCCAAAAGTGCCTTTGATGCTGAATATGCCCATCCAACAGGCTTTTAATTTTTCCAGACAAACTTTATCAAATAGGAATTGGCAATATCCAGTACAACTACTGACATCTCAAGACGCAGGTTTTGTGAGAAACCATGCATTGTGACTGCTTCAAAAATTCTGTTTAATACTTGAGAGTGACATTCTTTACTATGTAGCCATGTCAATTTTTGTCCACTGAATGACAAGCCTGCAACTGAAACCCATCATTAGTGTACACAAAACCACCAAAAAAAAGTTGATCAATTTTTAAGCAGTTGGTTTGAGGTGGAACGGAATCAATTGTGCAAAAATAGACGTAAATAACAAACAAAAATCACGTATGAATTTAAAATCTGATAATGAAAATTCAATGATCAGTTCATTTATATAAAAATCAAAACAAATGTATTACATTTAGCACTTTTATCTTTTGGTAAAATAGTTTGATTAAAGCATGTTCACTGAAACAGAACTGTGCCGTTTAACTACACCAGTCACTTATTTAAGGCATAAGCAGTTTGTGACATAACCTTATTAACCCATCTTGATTACAAACCCTTAGAAAATACTTTAAATTTCAAATTTGAAATTTTCACTGACCTAGTATCAATAGCTATTTTACAGATTTTTTACATTTATACTATCTCTGTGTGAAGAAGTGCTTTAGACATGATCTCTCGGTAGTTTAGTACAATGTTTAAGAAGTGCATTGAATTATCCTACCAGAGGAAGTCTTTATTGATTCCATAAAAATTATATATCGATATAGATTTTTCTGTTTCAATCTGAGTTTCCTACATGCTTTACAGAGATGACTCGCATCTCAGTACCTATGTAAAACAAGGTAATCTGCTTTAATGAGTACTGCCTGGCAGCCTCGATGTCCACCAGCATGAAGTGCTTTGAAAGACTGGTCATAGCACACATTAACACTAGCCTCCCAGACAATTTCAACCCACTGCAGTACTTGAGAATGACAATCTTTGCTATGGAGCCATGTCAATTTTTGTCCACTAAATGACAAGTTCGGCAAATGAAACCAATCGTTAGTGTACACAAAACCACCAAAAACATGCTGATCAATTTTTAAGCAGCTTGTCAAAGTGTAGATAAAGACAATGGAGGAGAGGTTGGTTTCCATGATGTGCTGATCTGTGTCCAGAGAGAACTACTTCAATGTACTGTTGTATTTTTTGCAGTGATCTGTACAAGTGGTATGCAAGACAAGATTTTTCACTTAATCTTCTGTCCTCAAGGAAGAAAAATAAATATAGTTTCTACATTTTGTCAACATGATGTAAATTGTTGTAATATAATTCCAATGAATCCACACAGAACCTTTACCCAACACTGAACACAACTTTCAGCACAATTAAACACAACTTTTATCCTCTTGCACTGTAGCAACTTTTATATATAATCTAACATTCCATTAATGTTTTATGGATACATTTTTGTCTACTAAAAAAAATTTCTCTGCCGTCTCATACATCATGTGTTCTTGTCATTTATATTCCTTAGCTCCAAAGTAGATGCACTTCTGACTCCCACATTTTTAAATCCATCTGCTGCATTTACACCCACTTACTTAGTCTATCAATGACCTTTTACAACTTCTATAGCAACTACACTATTTACTTTGCCATGTAAGTTAATGTTGCCAATAAACATGGAAATGCAGCACTTTCACAAGTTTCCTTCCAAATAACGAAGTGTTGAAGCCCCAGTGCAATCCCTAAGTGACATAACTGGTTACATCCAACTACTGAAGTATGTATTATTACAATTTCTCTGTATCTTCTAAACTATTCACTTCTTCTGACAAAAATGTGGCTTTAATTTTATGCACTTTTATTTTCCATATTCTTTTCAATGAAATTTCATTGAAATCTTTAGGAAGTCACAGAAATTAGTCACCTTCTCCAAAAATATTTTAAAATTGTAAAACTTTAACAATTTACAAATCTGTACTGTTTCCTCTGATCAATTCATAGTTGTTCAAATACTCATTCACTGTTCTCCTAATACCCTTCCCCATAATGTGCATTTTTATTGTCAGTAAATATTGGGTTTTAGCCATAATGTGTTTTGGATATTCTATTCCACAGCTCATTATCCTGATGCAAGGTTTCTTTGTTGTTAATTAATGATAATTTTTAAATGTAATGCAAGAAAGAATTAATTGCATTAACATTAGCCTTGAGACGAAAGCTGAGAAAATAAAATTCAAATAGAAAACACAGTAAAGTAAGAAAGTCATTTTACAAACAACATAAATTAGGACCTTAGCGGTGGAACAAATCATTAATTAACATCTGTTTGTTGTAAATCTGAAATAGAATAATCTTATTTCATACACTTGACTGATCTCTTAAAGTAAGATGTGTTTCAAAAATATAAATACACATATCTAAACAAAAGGAGAAAAAATTATCACAAAATTATCAAAAAATTATCTGAAAGGAAACTAACAGACAATTAAGTAAATATTGTTCCTGTATCTAAAGATTGGGTCTTCTGTCTTTGTAAACAAGTTACTTATTTCCATTCATGATATGGACCAATGTCAGTATATGTTTCTTTTCTATCAATATTCACTGTCAGACAGTAAGGCTTAAAAATAGCAAGGGAATATGCTATCAAATTTAAGAATAACACAATAAATAATGTGAAATTCCCCAACAGTGCAAGAGAAGCTAGGTCAAAACATATAATCAACACATTTCAAAATATTCAGTTTAAAAGCTGTAATTAATACAGACTTTACAGACGAATGGCTTTTGCTTGGCAATAAGCATCATATTTTAATTCGTGTTATTCCAGATTCCATAATCCTATTAAAGCAAACTTTGGACAGACATCAAATGTTGATACGTCATGAAGCAGTGGTGCCATACTGTCAATCTGAAGATTTTTTCAATTCACCAGCAGAGCTTCTGTTATTGCCAGGCACATGATGACCATTAGAAGGAATATTCAAAAATAAAATGGAAGTAAGACAAACAGCTGCGCCGGTTATCAAAACATAAGAAATTGCATGAGCTCAATGCTATATTTGTTCTCATCTTACTGCATACTACTTTGCTTATTTCCTTATTGAATTCAGCTCTATGAAATAGCATTGCAAGGTGGAGCTTAAGGCTGGTATATGATATAAATCCTCATCTGATCTCAAGAATAATCGTATAATCCAAAAGTTAATGCATTTTGCTTACTGGGTGAAATGGACAGTTTATCGGGTTATTTAATTCATTAACAGTGAATATTAAAGCTGAATTTATACTTTAAAATTTACCATAAACAGATACCCAAATGGTGTTGAAGTATCAATTTCTTTACATTATTTTAACATCATTTTATATCATGTTAAAGCAAGAATTTGCAGTAAAACCCATCTCAAGATATGAGTAGGAGTTAACTAGAGACACAGCAAACCACCACCAAACAAACAACTTGCATTTCACACTGT
Source organism: Hemitrygon akajei (assembly GCF_048418815.1). Classification (NCBI taxonomy): domain Eukaryota; kingdom Metazoa; phylum Chordata; class Chondrichthyes; order Myliobatiformes; family Dasyatidae; genus Hemitrygon; species Hemitrygon akajei. The sequence goes on from NC_133138.1 coordinate 55,258,097, forward strand.
TCCACCGTAAAAGTAATCAAGGAGGCAATTTTAACTGTAACCTTCATGAAGACAGTTTTGTGAATAGCCTTATGAATGTCTTGTGGTACATAGATGGCACGTCACTTATCAGCCAATGCCTGAAGAATGCTGTATGCTGGTATGGGTTGCTTTATATGCTGAGAAGTTGCAACAGCACGGAATATTGCTCAAACATGGGCAACATTCTATTTCTGACCTTACTATGAATAGACGTTCATTAAAAAGAATTTAAAGATGATTGGACTTTGGATGCTGCCCTGATCAACTCTGGCAGTGATGTCCTGGGACAGGGATGATTAACCTCTAACATATCCAATCATCCTCCTTTTTTAAGGGATCTCTCCAGTCTTTGGATTTTGTTCCACTTGATATCCATTGGTTTCAATTTTACCAGGATTCCGGGAAGACAAACTTGTTGGAATGGCTTGGTGATAGCAGGAGCAGTTTCCTTCATTATATCTTTGGAAATCATCTCTTTGGTGCTCATTTTGGCCATCATTATAGTATGTTGAGTTCATGAGCTGAAAATCAAGCAGGGCATCAGTCAGCAAGTTATTGTTGAATAAGAGTCATTTGATAGACTTTGCTGATGATTAACATTGGACTAACTGGTCAGTAATTGGCCAAATTGGATATTTCTAGGTTTTTTGTGGCAATTTTCTATGTTGTTGAATATAATATTTCACAGTGCTTTCAGTGGGTTCACAGTTCCAGTGACCAGGGTTCAATTCTAACATCCAATGCCATTTGTGGAGTTGGTGCACTCTTCCGGTAATTGCACAGGCCTCCTCTGGGTGGTCCGATTTCCTTCCATTACACTGAGTGTGGCTGGCTGAGGGAGGAATCACATGCTGTTAATGGGCTCGTGCACGTTCAGTTTCCAGTTGCCAGATTTGCTCTGAGTCAATTATCTTTGGCACTATTGTAGCACCACAAAAGGTGATAGATGGCATCCACAGTATGCCTACCACAAGATGGGACTTTGGCTTCACAATGATTGACAGGTGTTGATTTTACCATTGCATCGGCTGCAGGTAGAATGATTAAGCACTGAAATTCAACCTCACTTCAATCTTAAACAGGCAAATACTGATCTTGACTTTGTACTACATCCCTCCAGTTGAGGGAATCCAGCAACTATCCTGCCCTGCCCTATAGAATGTTACATGTTTCAATAGATGGTATCATATCAGAAGAAGTCCAGACCATTCTATTCTAACTTTTTTCCTCATTAGAAAGACAACCCCTTTTCCCCACAACCAATTCAGTGAACTTTCTCTCAACTGCCTTCAGTTATTATCATCCTGTGCCCTGGGTGCTCATCAAGTTTTAGAAAGTCAGTTTGGTTTAATGGTTGAGACATGGTATATACAATCACAATAGTATTGAAAAAATGTTGTACGTGAAAGTTCTGGTCAGAGAAACAACAGAAATTCAAGAGCCAGTGTTGCAGAAGTTTAGTTAAGATGGAGATTGAAGATCAATTGACTAACATTAATTTGAAGAGAATAGGTGTTTTTCAGATTGGCAGGCTATAACTCATATGTGTCAGTGCTTCTGCCTTAACTATTTACATGCCTGTGGCGTTTTCTTTCTCTCTCACGCACTCACTCTCATGTACTCCGACTTTTCGTTATTTGAAAATCAGCCAACTTGGAAATGGAGTTGAGTTAGAACAAATCTGTCTATGCACTTTTGAGTGTATAGGGTGTCGAGCAGAGAGCTAAGGATACAACCTTGTCAGGCACCATTGCTGAGATAATCATGGCAGAGGTATGCTACGGTATGCTATGCAGAGGTATCCTTATATAAGGATTGGGGATTACATCCTTGGGTTCTGACATCTGACATTTGAATTAACTTGTTACATACATATTTTTAAATAATGAAATATATACAAGGAAGTCAATGAAACAATTACATCTATAAACTACATACAATTTATTCAATATTAAAGCTAATTAAAGGCAAAGTCATTATGTACCATTTTAACTCAACTATTATTCTCTTAAAGTTCCCTGTTTATCAAATATCTGTGATAGATTTCAATTAATCTTTCCTTTATCTTTATATTAAGCTCGGGGTAGCTATGTTTCAAGCTATTTTACAGAAATTAATTAGTATTTTCAGGAAAACTCAGTGCGAGTGATGTGATGTGATGTCTCTTTCCCATTCCAAGAATCCATAATGTAATGAAGATCCTTCAAGGATTTTTTCATGTTATTGATTGGCTGTGGATAAAAACTTCCAACAAAAAACTGTTAAAAGAAAGCAGCAAGAAGATTCCTGCTGGGTCTGTAAACAGTTTCACGAATGAAGTTTCTTTGCCGCTAAAATTAAGTTATTATTTCCAAAATCTTAGCAGGTGAGATAAGGATTTACTGAGACAAATGGATCTTGGTAGTATTGTTCAGGATAAATTCTCTCAGGCTTAGAACACAGAGAAGGAAAATACTGCAACTACTCAACAGTTCAGGTGGCATCTGTGAATACAAAATCAGAGTTAATGTGTCAGGCCAAACTGAGAGGGTAAGAAATAAAGTTAGGTACAGAAATGGTTGAGGAGAGGTGGCAAGACAAATGGATATTTCTGATAGAATGAGGCCTGAGTTATTGTGACAACACACTACTTACCAAATCATCAGGTTAATAAGGGCATTAAGAGAGAAACAAAGTGGCATGTAAAAGCCACGTTATGGTCATTTCTGCTGCAAGTTATCCATTTGAAATATTAGTTCAGTTTTCTATCGCCATAGATGCTGCCTGACTCTCTGAGTGTGTCCAGCATTCTCCTTTTGGCTTCAGTTCTCTACAAGAGCTTCTCCCTCACTCTCTAACTGATCAAAGCACCCAGACAACTTCAGGACACCTGTGACCTCACCTCAGCAGAAAAATACCCTTTGTCCTGTCCTTTTCTCCTCACACTCTCTGCAAATTGATACCTATTTATCCTCTCACTTCTCCAGTTCCAATTGACCTGATACATTAACTCTGTTTCTCTTTCCACAGATACTGTCTGATCTGCTGCATGGTTTCAATGCTTTATGAGTATATTGCAGACTTCCAATATAAGATAAGGTATAGGATATTGAAGCAGAATTAGGCCATTCGACCCATCGAGTCTGCTCCACTATTTCACCACGTCTGAGCCATTTTTCCTCTCAGCCCCAATCTTGTGCCTTCTCACCATATCCCTTAATGCCTTGGCCAATCAAGAATCTACCAACCTCTGCCTTACTACCTGTGGCAACAAATTCCACAGATTCTCCACTCTTTGACTAAAGAAATTCCTCCTTAACTCCGGTCTACGTTCAGCATCTGCAGATTTAAAAAAAATTCTGAATTATATAATCTTGGAACATTAAAAAAATAACTTTTTTCATAAAATCTATAAAAAATATTAAACATGCAAAGCATGCCAGGCAGCCATTGTAGTAAGAGAGTTATTATTTCATTGTGGTGACCTATCGGCATGCTTTAAGTTACAAACTAAGCATGTCTCAATATTACAAATAAACCGCCCACCCCGCCCCCCCCCCCTTTTCTGGGCATCTCATTAGCCCCTCGCTAACTGCCACTAGATCCTGCAGTGATAAACACAACTTTCTCTGACTTCATACATCGAGGATGCATACAACTTTGGTCCTGCCAAATCCCTGAAATTGGGATGTCTCGCCCACCCAAACCCTGCTTTGTGTGAATGCTGAGTGAGTTACTGCCCACAGCAGGAAATAACAGAAATAACTGCATATAATTTATAAAGTATAATTAATAATGTTAATTTAAGCAAACAGTTATTAAATGAAATCAAGACAAAAATAACAAAAAGGGCCCATTACTCTTAAACAGTCACATGTGCACTCAAGTTGGAGCTCATCTTGAACTTGTCTGTCACTCACACGCTGACCCTCAGCTTGCATGAAAGCACAGACCACCTTTTGAATGTCACTTGACATCCATCTCGAACAAGTGGGTCTCCCATGGGCGTATTGGTTCTTCCTTCTTGAAGCCATTCATCTGCACAAAGCACCTTGTGCAACAGGGACAGTATCCTCAGCCATCTTTTCTCCGTCTTCCTCCAGCTCCCGCCAACAATGACCCAGCATTCTCCAGAACGTTCTCCCATTTCCACTGCCCTGATTGGCTAACAGCATGATCCTAAGTTGAATAACAAGCTTCTTACCTTATCCCAAACCCAAACATCTGAAAGCAGAACAAATTGCTCTGACAGAACTGCTAAAATGAAATGCCTACAGAGTAACAGTAAAAACTTAGCCAGGGTGTTACATAAAGTAGAGGAAAGTTGGAGAAAAAAAAAAGGAATACCTATTTTAGGGTGGAGGTCAAGAGCTTGTTGTGGAAAGATTTACAACTCTAATTCCTATGTTCCTGCACAGTCTACCTTTCAAAAATACTTCAGTGATTAAGATGTATATTTGTATATTCCTGAAATGATGTGCAAGGGACTCTAGAATACTTTGCCAAGAAAGTCCTCAGCATATGGAGTTCAGCAATAGTTGCATAGTAGGACAGTAACATTTAAAAGTCATGGGCCAATCATTTGGACCAAGGTAGCAAGTGCTACCTGTTTGATTTGTGACAGAACCATATGATACCGCTGCACCGCATGCAGAGGAATCACTTATGTCCAGGAGAACAGCTGAGATGCAGAGAAAGGAAGGCCAATGGGTTGAATAGAGGCCAGGAATTAAAAAGTGTTTAGAGAAAGGATCAGCTTTTGACAATTGATGATGGAGGACTTCCTTGCAATTCTCAGAGGAGGGGGTGGTGGGAGGTGATATATTAGACTGTTGTTGCCAGTGGGGGAGGATGCTTGACACATGGGATGATTAGGTTAGATTAGGATCATCAAAGTAATGATAGAGAAGAGGTCCAATGCTATTAGTGTTAAGGTATAGAAGACTCATAAGAAAGCTCAGTAAATCAAAGTAAATGTTAAAATGGACCTACTTGTGTTGCATTCTCAGCAATGAGCTTGGACCTGCTTAGGGAAATCTGTTGTAAATTACGTGGACACATGCCTTTCGAGTTATTGATACAGCAGAGGCCTGAGAACATTGAGGGAAGTCCCAACAAGAATAAACGCTTTTGGGTTTTAGCCTATATGACTAGTGTTCCCATTTTCTTTTAGCGGACAGACAGAGGGATGTAGAAGGAAAATGTTGGGTATTTCATTTCATATTGCATGATCCCAATCTCCTATCACAATCTGTATGTAAAGAAACTCCATTCTGTTTCAGTTATATATATAGTATGCTGATAATTACAAACATCCACATTTTGGAGCATTTTTAATACAATGCTGGAATCCTACTGAGTTCTCAGGAGATTAGCGAAGACATTTTCAATGATGAGAACAGATTCCTCTATTCAAAGTATTAGACAGGCTGAGATGTGCAAATTCTTTGAAGTTCTGTGACTTTATGGTTATTTTTGAAGGTAGCTGCTTTTATTTTGCTGATCTTGCCAGATAGGAAATTTACATTTAATTTTCTGCAGACCTTTGCACGTATTTCTATAAAAGTCATGCATTACAAAATTGATTGGCAATATCTTCAGAACCATGTTACATTGCAGTCATTGCTTTTCTCATTGCCAAACTACTTTAATCATAATTATCTACTTATAATCATAATAACTACTTATCTCATAATTTGATTACTTCATTAAAAATATAAAAAATAATTCTGGTGTGTGTATGTATATATATGATATATATTGCATGATGTAGAGGCTTTCGTGGCCTAAGGATATCCAAAGGGGTTTACTGCCAATAAATAACTTTCGAGAATCATTCACTATTCTGGAGTGAGAAACAGTGTTGGAAACATGGATACATGGCCCAACTGCAGCAAAAACGATAATAGCAACACAATAGCATAGCAGATGGTGTTATAGCCTCACAACTTCAGTGACACTGTCTCAGTCTTGACCTCCATATTGAAATTACTTATTCCACCAGTGACTGCATGGATTTTTCTCCTGAATGCTCTGGTTTCTTGTCACATCTTGAGTCCATGGCGGAGGGTAGGCTATTTGGCTGCTGTAAACTACCCCTGGTGTGAGTAGGTGGTAGAAGAATCAAGCAGAGTTGATAGGTTTGAGAGAGAATAGGTTACAATCAAATAAGTGGGGAATGGTTTGATGTGTTACTTGAGAGCTGAAATAGTCTTGTTGTTCATTATGACAGCCTTTTCTGTCTTAAGAAAATATCAAAATAGATCCAGGCAAGATCTTCTTTTAATGACATTTGAAATATCATCATGAAGCTTTTTATACCCACCTGAGAGAATTGAAAGCCTAAGTCTATATTTCACTCTCAAAAGACAATACCCACTGGCTGTGCAGTGCTCCCCGAATATGGTACTGAAAAAATATTTTTTATACAGTAGGTGAATGTATATGACACTTGTATGCCTCCGAATGTTTAAATATGACTCACTAATGGAATAGAAATGGACTTTGCTGTTGGGTCATCAATATTTACTGTAGTGGTGATCTTCATTATGATTAGTCAGGCATTCAGGCAATGCTATTGTATATACAAATGACACAGGCAGATTGCATTGAATATTTAAAGCTAATTGTTCTAAGAATGCACCAAGAAATTTAGCTCTCAAAAGGTCAACAGCAATATTCTAAAACAGCTCAAAAATCATAATCCAAATGTTCTTGTAGTGAGAATCCCCCTCCAGGGAATTCAGTTCTGCTGAAAATGCAGGGACACAAACGGAATTTAAAATAGCTTTTTTTCAATTATCATATTAAACTAGTTATGTAACAGTCATTGGTACATTTAGTTACTACTGTAATCAATATAAATAATTTGATTTGAAAACAGGATGTTTATTAACAATGAATAGGGTTATACTTAAAAATATAGATACATTTACAAGAAAGTGGAAATTCTGTTCAAATGTAGCAGAATGATATTTGCAAGAGAATCAAAGTGTAAAAATTATAAATCAAACTGTACATATTATTTATATAAATATATCAAGCATATCTAAAATGTAGATGTACAGGTAATTGATCCAAAAGTTGCAGTTACAAGTGTACTTCCTAATACAAAAGTGAAAACCAATAGACACCCAATCTGTAATGTGTAGAATAATAATGAACCAGCAAAGCTCTCTGTCACTTGATATTTGGTATATCATGAAGGTAAATTTATCTTCCTGATGCTGGAGGTAATATCCACAGGGCAGTTTATTTTCTAAGGTGTAAATATAGACTGATGTCTATAAACATCTTTGACTTCTTGGTACCTCAGCCGTTAATCAATGCTAAATCAATCACATATTATGTTGCAGTTCAAGTGTATAATATATTCATTTATTACCCTAAAGCATAGAAATCTACAATCAAGGTTCAACATGTTGTGCATTCTGAGATGCTCTTCTGTACAAAACTGTTGTAATGTGTGTTTATTGAAGTTACTGTCACTTTCCTGTCAGCTTGAATCAGTCTGGTCATTCTTCTCTTTACTCCCTCTCATTAACAAGGCATTTTCACCCACAAAGCTGCCACTCACTAGATTTTTTATTTGCTGTTGTACCATTCTCTGTAAACTCTAGAGACTATTGTGCATGAAAATCCTAGGAAATCAGCAATTTCTGAGATACTCAAACCACCCCATCTGACACCAACAATCATTACCCAGTCAAAATCACTTTGATCACATTTCTTCACCATAGATCTTATTTATTCACCATTTTGATGCTTGGTCTGTGAACAACAACTGAACATCTTGATCATGCTTGCTTGCTTTTATGCATTGGTTTACTGCCACATGATTGACTAATTTGATATTTGCATTAATGAGATGTACAGGCATATCTAATAAACTGGCCGTTGACTGTATATTTCACTCTAAGTACAATGCTACAATTCTAGTCAAATCCAATTCAGTTAATGTATCTTCAACTGGAAATTATTTCATACGGAGCTGGCCTATTTAAGCGCGAAGTGACTGATTTTTATGCTCTAAGTACTTGCCCGTGAATATGGAGAAGTAATGTACTTCATGCATTATTGAGAGTTCTTGCCAACACTTCCAGGTGTGGAACAGACCAGCAAATGGAGCATGGAGCTTGTAGAGAAAACGTGTGTGACATCAATCTTAGTGCACTCCTTTTGTGGTAGCTCTCCTGTGAGAAGTTATTGTAGACTAACACTTAACACAATGCTGGCTTCTCAGAGGGAAACAGGTTTTCATAGCAGGAGCATCCTCCATGACCATTCAACCTGGAGGTGTAATCACTCACAAGCAGCTTTGCTGGGCAGTCAGGTGTCTGTGAAAAGTCTGTTACCACACTATGGGAAGAGTCTGGTTGAGCTGTGAGCTAAGATTCTTTCATTAATTCCTTACAGTGCATGAAAAGTTGGTGCACCTTCTTGGCCGGCCTGCAGCAAGAAGTCAAGTCAGACTAGCCTTGACAGAGGAATGGAATCTCTAACCTGCGCACTCTATATCTCAAGAATACAGAGTCACTTTGCTATCTCCAGTCCTCTGAGGTACCGTGTGTCAAGAGGTTGTCATTGTCTAAAGCAATTATTAGCCTCATTAGCCAGAGCTGAGACTGGACTGTCTCTTGAGGTCTAGATTCTATACTACTTACTGAATCATTCTTGAGTGCAGTGGGTGGCCGCTGTCAAATTTCACTGATAGCCACAGGCACTGTGAATTAGAAACATAATAGACCCCTTCTGGAGGAGCAAGGACTGTCTCAGTATAAACCAGCTCAAGTAATAGGCATGAGGTTATCATCAGATTTTTTTAGGGACCAGGTAGTGATATATTTCAGGAAATGCCTGGAACTCTCTATTTGAATCACTAATTGCACAGGGATCACTGTGTTGTCCCTCTCTCCGATAGCTTAACTGTAAGCACAACCAGAAATTCCTCATGGTTAATACCATTTATCTGAGGAACTCATAGGAGCGCTTTGATTCCTTGACCATCTATCAGCTACACTGATAATGATATGGCCATGTTTGTTCTCATTGAAGTTTTGGGAATTAGATGACAGTCTGGGCCTGGTTTCTCATTCCAATCCTACTGATATTGTGAGCAAAATTACATTTGAATCCTTAAGGTCAGGCAGTGCTTCATGAAGAACCTCAATCTTTAGATGAGGTTCTGATGTATTGACAGATGGGTGAGCACTCTGTAGTGCTCTTAAGAAATTGTTTTTTTACTTTTGTCTGCTCCATATTCCATAAAATGGCTATTATGATGTGTGAGAAGCAGGAACCGCAACAGCAGAGGGAGGCAGAGGATGGCGTGGGGGGAAGGAGGAGAAGGATAACAGATTACAACATCGGAAGGTCTTCTTTGAATACGCTGATGCACCATCAATAACTCTCTCTGAGACGTGATGGCGAGATATCGGCTTTTATTGACTGGAAGAAAGAACAAGCAGTAGTTGACCACCATACTACATCCTGGAGACTGAGGGCCGGGCTCAGGCCTCAATCGCCTTTATACTGGGGTCTGTGGGAGGAGCCACGGTCAGTGGGAGAGGCTACGGGAGCAGTTAACGGGGGGGCGTGTCCAGACAGGTATATGTAGTTCACCACATACGCATTAGGGCACATTTTATAGGCTTGGAGTTCAAGCAAATCTCATTCAACTAAACCCACACTCAGAGAGGCATTTCATCAGCCAGGACCCCTAGGCCTATCATTACCTGGCTACGTACTTTCAAAAGGCAAACAATGACCTTTGACATGTGGAAGCCATTAGAGCTTCACTTTACACTCAGGTATAACAATAATCAGAATCAGAATGAGGTTTATTGTCACTGACAATATTCGTGAAATTTGTTGTTTTGTGGTGGTACAGTGCAGGCATAACAAGTTACCTTAAGTTACAGTAACAATAAATAAATGGTGCAAAAAAGAAATAACAAGATAATTCTCATGGGTTCATGGACTTCTCAGAAATTTGAAAGCAGAGAGGAAGAAAGATAAAAGCATCCATAAGTTAAGAGTAGGACAGAAACAGCTATGCAAGTTATATTAGATGCATTTTTTCTGACTTATTAACGGTAACCAAAAGTTGTGTGTTTTAAAACTAATTATGTTGCAATATTGTTGGAAAGTCAACTGAGGGTGAATAAGCTACAAAGGATATATTTTAAACCAATAACTCTTACTGCCTTTTTTTAAAAAGATTAGATGGTAGCTCATTTACGTTAATCAGTTCCAAAGCACAAGCCAGTTTCACTTTAGCTTGAAATTGTGTTACCGCATATTTGCTGCAACATGCAATGAGAGGTCACAAATGTAATGAAAATTGCTCATTGGCCATTATATGAAAATTAGACTTTTGCCTCATTTCATTTTGTGGAGAAGAAAATTGCATTTTGATGATCATACTTCCACATCATTTTTAGTAGATCATTCCTTCATTACCGTCTGTGCTATTCGTATTCCAATCATTCCGGTGCCCCACTGATGCTCTGCAATAAAACTAAATTCAACACTGAGCTTGCCTGAAAGTCCTCTTAGCTTTACATATTTTAAAAGATATCAGGATGATACTGTAAAGACTTGATGTACTACTGGGAATCTCTATTGTTTGCATCTTTGATGTGTCGAAATTCTTCTGATAATTAGATAAAAAACAAACTAGAATACTGGGTTAAAGAAATGATTATGGCAATGCAGTAGAGCAAAATTTCAATCTGTGTTGAAAATTCACTTACGTTTTTCTAGTCAACAGATCATTATTTTACAACATTCCAACCTGTAATACAACAGGTATTACAAGAAAACTGCTTCAGAAAGGCTGTTTATCCCCCAAAATTATATGAAAATCAAAGTTATAAAGCAGTTACTACTTAACCTAAATAAGTTACAAAGATTACAAAGTCAGAATTTGCATTATTAGTTATTTACCATATTTCACTGTACAAGAGGCTTAGTAATTAAACGTTATATACATTTTTATGAAATGTGAAATTTGAGTAAAATACAGCAGCTTATTGAATCAACAGGCATCCATGGTGCTGACTTTCATTTCTGACCTTGGTCAAATCAGTAGTGGGTCTGAAATGTCCTCCTAATTATGTAAACTTAAATGATGCTTTAGTCAGGCCTCCATTAACAGTATATATCACCACATTATAGACTTAGAAATTTCTATCACATTTGTCAGCTAGCACCTCTTAAAAGGGAACTCAATTTTATTCTAAGGTTCTCAGAAATTCTGCAGCCAACGTTTTCATCTTAAATGGGCACTAGTGCATCGGTTAACAGGAGTACAAGAAAAGTATACTGGAAAAGTATACAGATATCCTGGACACTATATAATGTATAGCAACTGCTCATACTTGTATTGGAGCTGGTTCATCATATATTCACTTGATTTCTTCATATGAGAAATTCTTCATCACACAAAGGAATCTCATAAACGTATGTTACACCGACACTATAGGGTGGGTATATTGCCCTTTCAGTATGCAGTTCAAAACTGAAGAATGTACACTTGGTTAAGACTCATCAAAGCTTGTTCAATATTTGGAAGTACTTTAAATGTATTTTCAAGTATCTGATTGTCTTTGCCAAGGCCAGACCATTGAAAAGACCTTTGTGAACTGCTGCAATCCTTCTGGAGAACGTACTCCAACAATAAGGAGATCCAGCATTTGGACGCAGAAATGGTAAAGGACTGGCAAATGTATTAATAAGTCAAGATGGGCAACTTAGAGGAGAATCTGTAGGTGGTGCAGGATTTCCTTCTTGGACATGATACCCCTTCCAATAAAACCCAAATTGTTTGCTCTACTCGCATGTTAACATTTTCTTCTATGCATCAACTTAACAGATTACATCTTCAAAAATCGTGAGATTTTTCAAATATGGTTCCATTTAATGAGATATTATTATTTGATAAATATCCATTCACTGCGTCCTTAATAATGAATCCTATTATTTCTTTCTTCATGCCTACAGTTCCCTTTATTTCCATCCATCCTTTAGGATAGGAGTTTGAAGAGATTTGGTATGTCAACAAATACACTCAAAAACCTCTATAGATGTAGAGAGTATTTTAACAGGCTGCCTCACTGTCTGGTATGGGGGGGGGGGGGGGTGGCTGGTGGTGGGCTACTACGCAGGACCAAAAGAAGCTGCAGAGGGTTGTAAATTTAGTCGTCTCCATCTTCGGTACTTGCCTACAAAGTACCCAGGACATATTCAAGGAAAGGTGTATCAGAAAGGCAGTGTCCATTATTAAGGACCTCCAGCATGCAGGACATGCCCTTTTCTCACTGTTACCATCAGGGAGGAGGTACAGAAGCCTAAAGGCACACACTCAGCAATTCAGGAACAGCTTCTTCCCCTCTACCATCTGATTCCTAAATGGACATTTCCCTTGGACCCTACCTCACTTTTTTTTAAGCATATAGTATTTCTGTTTTCTGCACGATTTTTAATCTATTCAATATACTTATACTGTATAAAGTATACTGAATAAGATTTATTTATTTATTTATTATTATTATTTTCTTCTATACTATGTATTGCATTGAACTGCTGCTACTAAGTTAACAAATTTCATGTCACATGCTGGTGATTATAGACCTGATTCTTGAGTGGTAATTTTAGATTCTCCACTTACTAAATCATTGGAATGGTTGCAGAATCTACAGAATGTTGAACATATTCACTAACTGCAGCTGATTCTTTTAGCTCCCTACTGTTTAGTTCCCCAGGTTAAGACCTTTGCAGTTTTTATAGTACCATTGGATTAAGTCATCAGGTAGATCCACTTCAAATATCAGATAGGACATAGAAACCTCCAAAGTTGTCAGTACAATGTCTGAACTCAAGTGCTGTAAACATAGCATTTCACAGAGGCAGTCAAGAAAGCAGCTGTGAGTTGTCAGTATTATTAGCATATCTTCCTGCCATGTCGTAGCCCATCAGCTGGAATTGTGTGCTCATTTTTCTTTCACTGGCAAGTTCCAGTAAGCCTGGAAAACTATGGTCAAATTATACAGGCAATGTTAAATCTCTGTAAATGATTAACTATCTACTGAAATTGAGAAATAGACAGCCACCTCTGTTGAAGCAGCCTAATGCAGTGCAGTTAAAAATAAATTTTGCTGAATTGAAGTCAGTTTCCTAAGGTGCTGTCAATTTACTTTGTTTTACCACCAGTTCATGCGACTCCACACCTGGTAAATCATTCTCAACCTATTTGTTGCACATCGAAATTCAACCATATACTGCAGCTATTTTTCCATTTAGCATATGGCTCCCGTTCCACTCAGCGTTGGAAGAATGCTGCATTGGACTCAATGACTTGCTAACAGAATTCAGGAACTGGTAGCCACCTGCATTGTTGAGTCCATGTGTATTCCATGATGTACTGAGTTGAAAAGCCTGATACATCTCTCAACATGGAATTAGGCTGCTCACCTTCATAAAGACAAATAAACATATCGAATATTGAAAGGCTTCAGTAAGGTGGATGTGGAGAGGATGTTTCCTTTGGTGGGGTCTAAGACAAGACAACCAGACTCAGAACAGAGGGATGTCCATTTAGAATGGAGATGGGGAGGAATTTCTTTAGCCAGAGAGTGGGGAATTTGTGGAATGCATTGCTACAGGCATCCATGGAGGCCATATCACTGGATATTTTTTAAGGCAGAGTTTGGTAGATTCTTGGTTGGTCAGGGTATGAAGGGATATGAGCAGAGGCAGGAGACTGGGGCTGAGAGGGAAATGGATCAGTCATGATGAAATGGCAGAAGAAACTCAATGGGCCAAATTCTGTTCCTATATCTTATGGTCTCTAACCGCTTTTTACTTAATTTCATGAATTGTGATCAAATAATTTTTAATTTTTAAAAAATTTTTCACTTGAAAACTCACTGAAATATTTTACTTTTGTTTCTATTAATACCCATCATCAGATATTCAGTGGGAGAAGCTGGGGAAAGGTTCTTATTATTCACCCCTTGCCCAGTGCAATTGCTTGCAACCTTTACACCTCATGGAAGGGCCCTAGCAAGACTCCAGAAAGATATTAGAAGCCACGAGGGCATACAAAGTAATTGCAACCATGGAGCTGGAACACAAAGCTGTGCCTTGTCCAGCATAATCCAGCTTAATGTTTCATATTCATCTTTATAACTTCTTCAAAAGACACATATTAACCTACATCTTACACTCATTCTACAGTGAAGCTATTAAAATCAGAAGCCTTGAATTGCAGTCATGATATTCCTGTGGCTCCTCAAAGATAGTGTGTGTCAAAATGGTTGTGGACAAAATGCAGGAATTGCCCCCAGTTTAATTTAACAGTAAAGCGACCCAAATGTAATGGATTAAAAAAGTCACCCACACTAGAATCCACCCTTGTGACACTGGAAGTTTGTCAGAATTACCAGGACAATATGAGTTCTCAATCACCATAGATTCTTGTGAATTAAACTAGATATCAACATTTGATTTTGCACAGCCACATCTCAACTTTTTCCTTCAACCCAAAAAGGAAGTGTGAATCTTTTAATCAATTTTTTTTCTGCTTGTGAAAATATCACCTGGTTAATGTCAGTATATAAATTTCCCCTCCTTGTATGATGTTGTTTCAGTTATAAATAACCATCAATTGCTAACAAGGATAAAAGCATAAAAAAGCACCTGCAGGTGCAGGAAATCCAAAGATATACAGAAACACTGAGAAGCACTCAACAGTTCAATTAGCATTAGTGGGAAGAGGAATCAATTGTCATGTTTCCTTTATCAGCATGTGTTGGCAATGAGTAATTTCAGGAGTTCCATACACTGCTGAAAATAATTTAATTGGCAACAAATCTGGACTTTTTAAAGGAGAAATGACCATTCCATCATCGAGCAGCTGATGTTATCATGGATGTGGAAGATTCAAGATTATTTAATGTCATTTCCCACACACAAGTGTAAAGTAGAACAAAATAATTGTTGTTCCAGATCTGATGCAGCACAAAAAAAAACAGAAAGATAAAGAACACAACAATAAAAAAGCAATAAATATAAATATATAAGATAGCATATATAGATAGTTTGATTGTATGTGCATAAGGTGATTGTATACAAGTTGAATACAGGAAATATAGAGTAGTGGTGGTGGGTTACTGGATGGAGTTGTTAATCAGCCTTACTGCGTGGACTCAAAATCTTCAACGAAGAGATCGAAAGCAGAAATATATTTTGCCTACAGAAATGAAGCAGCAATGGAGTTGTTGTCCAGGGATGCCTTCAGGACCTGTACCACACAGAAAAATAAAGTCCTCACACTTTTTTTTCAAGGTTAGTAAAAACAAATGTTGCAAAACTTATCAGCCAATCTCCAACACACAAAATGCTGGAAGAATTTAGCAAGTCAAGCAACATCTATGGTGGAGAACAAACAGACTGAAACATTTTATCAGTGATAAGTCCTGATGAATGATCTCAGCCCAAAACATATACTGCCTATTCCTATCCATTGATGCTGCCTGGCTTGCTGAGTTCCTCTAGCATGTTGTGTGTGTTAAATCTGGGTTTGCATTGTCTGCAGAACCTCTTCTGTTTACAACTAATTTACAAGTTCCACATTTAGATCATTCTACCATTTACATATTTTACTCATACCTTGTGCCTGACCAGATGTTCAGTTATGATCTGAATATCATTCTTTCGCGATGCAGCACAATCATACGCAGAAGGACGCACACATCTGATGTTTACTTATTTATTAATTGAGATACAGCGCAAAATGGGCCCTTCCGGCCCTTTGAGTCATGCCGCCCAGCAACCACCAGTTCATCCCTAGCTCAATCACGGGACAATTTACAATGACCAATTAACCTACCAACTGATATATCTTTGGACTGGAGGAGGAAACTGGAGCAGCTAGAGGAGACCCACACAGTCGTGGGGAGAATGTACAGACAGCGGAGAGAATTGAACCCAGGCTGCTGGTACTGTAAAGCATTATGCTAACCACTACACAATCGTACCGCCTCAGTCTGCAGCCGCAGAGGAGTGACTCGGCACTGCCAGGCCACATGCACCCTCCCACCACCTTCTATCTATGTACAGTACTGTGCAAAAGTCTTAGGCACATATATGTAGCCAGGGTGCTTTTGGACAGTACTGTATTAATTTTAATATATTGCACAGTACTGCTAGGGCAAAGAAAAATAACTTTTATGACTTATGCAAGGGACGATAAACCTGATTCTGAGAAGAGTGTCTATTGTGGACTGGGAGTGGGAAGAGAGCAGGAAGAAGGGAATCATGGTTATGACAAGGGAGAGGAGAGGCGAGGGAGTGGGAAGCACCAGAGAGACATTCTGTAGTGATCAGTAATTCAAAGTATTTGGAATCAGGTGACTTTGCCTGTGTCTTAGGGCTGGGTGTGTCTGCCCCTGCACCACACCCCACCTCTGTCATTCCTTCTCTGCCACCTCTCCCCCCCACCCTTGGGACACCATCCTCTCCATTTTCAACATCCTTTGCTCCTCCTCACAAGTTTGCTCTCTACTCCACGTTGACAAAGGCAGTACTTAGGCATCCTAGATATGTATATATGTGCCTAACACTGTTGCATAGTACTGTAGAGCTAGTAGCTGTGCTGCTCTGCAAATGATTGAAAATTATTATATTAGATCCATCCCCTAACTCTCACCTACCCTTCATCCTACAATGTCTTCAGTTTTACAGCTTTGAGAAGTTCAAATTGCTTTGCTTAGTAACCTTCAGTCCTTGTCAAAGTCATACACATCTGCCTTTTCTATATTAGCATGTGGCCAGGCAGAGCTCCAAATTCAGACAAAGTCGACAACACACCATTACTGCATCAGTCAATCCCATCCACCAGCTCAGATCCTGGCACTTTGTTTACACTTAGGAATGGATTAAAGGGAAAATTTGTGTGTGGTCAATATCGTAGGCAAGAATAGACAGCAGCCAATTTAGGGAGAAGAGGTTTATTGTTCTTCTCTAACAGCAGAATTGAACAGAAATTCTACCTCTGACATAGGTGTGAGTGAGTTGGGTGGGTAGGAGTTTATAAATGAAGCTTCTGCCTTTTGTATGTAGTAAATGATATGGAATTGACAAAGTTCATTGAAAGCCCATGTGAAACACTTAAGAGGATGGGAGGGTACAGTTGAAATCATTCACTGGTCTTTGTGCAAAGACTGGAATCCATTCTTTCTGGTGTAGAATAATAATCAGCTTTCTGCCAACATTTATGGATTCAACCAGAGACTGTGTCTATTGCGAGAGGTCACAGTCTCCATTACAGGACAAACAGAAGCCTGGTGAGGCTGAGACGACGTGCAAATCGACCACCGCCCCCTAGCATACTCCTGGCTAACGTTCAGTGCCTGGATAACAAGCTTTGTGAACTGAGAGCCAGAATCTCCTATCAGTGGGAAACAAAGAAATGCAACGTTTTGTGCTTTATGGAGACCTGGCTCATGGAGGAGATACCAGATCATGCCATCGAGCCTTCTGGGTTCTCCCTGTTCTGGGCAGACAGGTCGACAAACCTGACTGGGAAGAGTAGAGGAGGAGGGATATGCTTCATGGTCAACAATGCTTGGTGCGAGCCCCCCAGAAGGCGCATGCACTCAAATCCTTTCGATCCCCAGACCTGGACTACCTGGTGCTGCTGTGCAGACCCTACTGGCTGCCGAGGTGGTTATGGCTGTTATCATCACCACAGTGTACAATCCGTCACAGGCTGATACTGACCTGGTTCTCAAGGAACTGTACGAGACCATCATCACACTGGAGGCTGCACACCCAGAGGCTGCCTTCATCGTTGATGGTGACTTTAATCGAGCGTTGCTAATTATCTGAAGTTTTGTCAGCACATCCAGGCAAGCACTCGTGGAGATAAGATACTTGGCCACTGCTACTCTCCCTTCTGCAATGCTTACAAAGCTCTCCTTCACCCAGCTTTTGGAAAATCAGATCACACTTCGATCTGTTTTGCTGACGCACTGGCAGGGGCTGAAACAAAAGGCTGCCATAGTTCAAACTGTCCACTGTTGGTCCAACCAATCAGCCTCCATGCTGCAGGATTGCTTCGATGACTAGACTGGAATATCTTCAATGATGAGGATGTCTCTGAGTTCACTGATGGAGTCACGTACTTCAGCCGGAAGTGCATCGACGATGTTGTACCCCAGATGTTGGTCAGGGTCTTCCCGAACCAGAAACCCTGGATCAATAGTTCCATACGAGCAGCACTTACAGCGTGACATCGAGCTTACATCGCTGGCAATCAACTAGAGCTCAAGAAAAGCAGCTAGATTTTAGATTCTGGATTAGTTCCTGAGGATTGGAGGGTGGCTAATGTAACCCCACTTTTTAAAAAAGGAGGGAGAGAGAAACTGGGGAACTATAGACCGGTTAGTCTGACATCGGTGGTGGGGAAAATGCTAGAGTTGGTTATCAAAGATGTGATAACAGCACATTTGGAAAGAGGTGAAATCATCGGATAAAGTCAACATGGATTTGTGAAAGGAAAATCATGTCTGACGGATCTTATAGAATTTTTTGAAGATGTAACTAGTAGAGTGGATAGGGGAGAGCCAGTGGATGTGGTATATTTAGATTTTCAAAAGGCTTTTGACAAGGTCCCACACAGGAGATTAGTGTGCAAACTTAAAGCACACGGTATTGGGGGTATGGTATTGATGTGGATAGAGAATTGGTTGGCAGACAGGAAGCAAAGAGTGGGAGTAAACGGGACCTTTTCAGAATGGCAGGCAGTGACTAGTGGGGTACCGCAAGGCTCAGTGCTGGGACCCCAGCTGTTTACAATATATATTAATGATTTAGACGAGGGAATTAAATGCAGCATCTCCAAGTTTGCGGATGACACGAAGCTGGGCAGCGGTGTTAGCTGTGAGGAGGATGCTAAGAGGATGCAAGGTGACTTGGATAGGTTAGGTAGGTGGGAAAATTCATGGCAGATGCAATTTAATGTGGATAAATGTGAGGTTATCCACTTTGGTTGCAAGAACAGGAAAACAGATTATTATCTGAACAGTGGCTGATTAGGAAAAGGGGAGATGCAATGAGACCTAGGTGTCATTGTACACCAGTCATTGAAGGTGGGCATGCAGGTACAGCAGGCGCTGAAAAAGGCAAATGGTATGTTGGCATTCATAGCAAAAGGATTTGAGTACAGGAGTAGGGAGGTTCTACTGCAGTTGTACAAGGCCTTGGTGAGACCGCACCTAGAATATTGTGTGCAGTTTTGGTCCCCTAATCTGAGGAAAGACATTCTTGCCACAGAGGGAGTACAGAGAAGGTTCACCAGATTGATTCCTGGGATGGCAGGACTTTCATATGAAGTAAGACTGGATCGACTAGGCTTATACTCACTGGAATTTAGAAGATTGAGGGGGGATCTTATTGAAATGTATAAAATTCTAAAGGGATTGGACAGGCTAGATGCAGGGAGATTGTTTCCGATGTTGGGGAAGTCCAGATTGAGGGGTCACAGTTTAAGGATAAAGGGGAAGCCTTTTAGGACCGAGATGAGGAAAAACTTCTTCACACAGAGACTGGTGAATCTGTGGAATTCTCTGCCACAGGAAATAGTTGAGGCCAGTTCATTGGCTATACTTAAGAGGAAGTTAGATATGGCCCTTGTGGCTAAAGGGATCAGGGGGTATGGAGAGAAAGCAGGTACAGGGTTCTGAGTTGGATGATCAGCCATGATCATACTGAATGGCGGTGCAGGCTCGAAGGGCCGAATGGTTTACTCCTGCACCTATTTTCTATGTTTCTATGTTTCTATGATCTGCGCAAAGCTATCAAGGCTGCAAAACGATAATATAAGGAAAAGGTTGAGTCAAGATTCACAACAAATAGCACACGTGACTTGTGGGAAGGGCTGCATAACATCACAGTCTTCAAAGTCAAACGTTGTGATGCCGCCAACATTGTGGCCTCTCTCCCAGCTAAGCTCCATCGTTTTTATGCTCGGTTTGATGTTGCTAACTGAGTCTCTGAGGAAAGCCGCCGCTACAACCTGCAACCTGGTTATCTCTGAGGCTGAAATATGCAAACGTTTCCAATGAGTGGACAGTCGCAAGGCTGCAGGACCAGACAGCATCCCAGGCCAAGTATTCAGGATGTGCGCAGCACAACTGGCAGGTGCGTTTATTGATATTTTTAATCTCTCCCTCTCCCAGTGTAGAGTGCTCTCCTGCTTCAAATTATCCATCATTTTCTCTGTACCAAAAAGGACCAAGGTAACCTGCCTGAATGACTGGCATCCTGTTGCACTCACCTCAAAAATAAACAAATGCTTTGAGAGGCTGGTCAAGGATTACATCTGCAGCTTGCTACCACACAAACTGGACCCCCTACAATTCGCCTACCGACACAACCGATCAACAGATGATGCAATGGCCACTGCTCTACATACCATCCTTACACATCTGGAGAAGAAGGATGCTTATGTAAGAATGCTGTTCTTGGACTACAGTCCAGCAGTCAACACCATAGTTCCATACAGGCTTGACCAGAAGCTCAGAGACCTTGGCCTTGACCCTGCCTTGTGCAGCTGGATCCTGGACTTCCTGTCCGATCACCAGCAGGTTGTAAGAGTGGGCTCCCTCACTTCCAAACCTCTGAATCTCAATACAGGAGCCCCTCAGGGCTGGTTACTGAGTCCCCTCCTTTACTCCCTGTATACCCATTGACATCAATAGATCTGGGGTTGAGAGGGTAAACAGCTTCAAGTCCCTTGGCATCCACATCATGAAGGATCTCACATGGTCTGCACAACAGCACCTCTTTCACTTCAGACAGTTGAGGAAGTTTGGTATGTGCCCCCCAAATCCTTAGAACTCTCTACAGGGGCACAATTCAGAGCATCCTGACAGGCTGCATCATTGCCTGGTATGGGAACTGTACCTCCCTTAATCACAGGACACTACAGAGAGTGGTGCAGACAGCCCAGCGCATCTGTAGTTGTGAACTTCCCATGATTCAGCACTTTTACAAGGTCAGGTGTGTAAAAAGGGTCCACAGGATCATTGGGACCCCAAGTCATCCCAGCCACAATCTATTCCAGCTGCTACCATCCGGGAAATGGTACCACAGCATAAAAGCCAAGACTAATTGGCTCCAGTACAGCTTCTTCTACCAGGCCATCAGAGTGATGAACTCATGCTGATTTGAGTGTACTCCATATTATATTGACTGTTCTATTTATTATACATTATTATAAATTACTATGATTGCACATGGCACATTTAGGTGGAGATGTAACTTAAAGACTCCTCATTTATGTGAAGGATGTAAGAAATAAAGTCAATTCAATGCAAATCAAGCCAACCAACTTCCAAGTTCTGCAGAGGACACTTCAATATGTGTAGTACAAACTGCCATCATATTTCTCCCAGTTGTTCCAGTTCCTATCTAGTTAGGAAATATTCCTCACACACATTCCATCAATGCTTGAAATACAGTGAAAGCTCAGGGTGGCTAATTGGTTGTTAGTGCAGCAAATTGACAGAGCAATCTTTAGTGAGTTTGGAGCTGAACTCATTACGGCAGAAGGAGGACACATTTACAGCTGCATTCTTGGTTCCAAATAGTTTTCTTTACCATTACACAGACTTGAGCCTTCCGGATGGTGAACTGGCTTGGTGCAGAATCAACTGTGTTAACCATAGTAGTAATCATAGCTGCTGCAGTACATTGGGCCCAGATCATCTCCTGACACCTGTGATACTCAACATGATTGTTAGGAGAATGGTTTGTTAGTGTCAAAGGAAACTGGTGACATAATATAGGGACCTTCGCCTTTACAAGCCCAGTTGTCCAGACATGGGTGCATGTCTAAAGCTCTGGCATGACTGTCTCAGGAAACAATAATATCTCATCGCATTGATTTTTGAACAGCAGGAAGCAAGTTCAAGTTTAATTGTCGTTCAACCATACCCATGCATACAGCCAAAAGGAACAGCTTTACTCCAGGGCCCAGGTACAACGCACAATACCAACTGTCATGACAGCACAAAGCACATATAGGATATCAGTAGAGTACAGTCACACAAAAAAATCCAAGACCCTGGGTCCATGAATGCAGTCGAACACAATATGGTTTGTCCTCTGCCCAGTGAACACCAGGGGACACCACCGACTCCAGCTTCAACACCGCACCACACTGCCTCCAGTGGAATGCATCAACTCTGATGCCTCTGTCCTGGGTGGCTGCAAGTAGGCATTTCTGTGGCTTGAGACTGAGTCCTTGTTACGACTGAGGCCAGACAGTTCCCCTGCCATTAAATCTGTCAATCAGACTTGCACGATTCCACACTAACAATGTCCAACAGGGGCTTGTGGTATTGTTATCACAAGAAAAGTGACAAAGAGAATCACTCACACTTCCTTTCTGAACCAATGCCTCTGACATCTCCCTGACACAAACAGCAGCACGATCTGTGTTAAGGATCCTTATCACTTAGGACACGTCCCCTTTCCATTGCTATCATGAGTGAGGAGGTACAGGAGCCTGAAAATACATACTCAATGTTTCAAAAACGACTTCTTCCCCTGTGCCATCAAATTTCTGAATGGACGATGAACCCATGCACACTACCTCACTAATAGTTTTTATTCTTTTTGCACTAATTAAATTTAATTATTTTAAATACATTTCTTTCTGTAATGTACAGTTTTTTAGAATTTTTATGTATTGCCAGTACTGCTGCCATAGAACAACAGATTTCACTATATGTGGCAGTGATATTCAACCTAATTCTGACTCAACTACTCAAACACCCATTTATCGGCAGTATTGAAAGTTCAACATTTTTGCAGAATCAGAATTAGGTTTATTATCATGGGTACATGTTCTGAAATTTGATGTTTTCTGCAGAAGTACAGTGTAAGGCATAAAATATTAGTATAGGTTACAATGAAAATAAATAAATAAAGAGTGCGAAAGAGGAATAACAAGGTAATGTTCAGGGGGTCGTAGACCATTCAGAAATCTGATGCCGGAGGAGAAGAAGCTGTTACTAAAACAATGTATGTGGGTCCTCAGCCTCCTGTACCTCCTCCCTGATGGTAGTAATGAGAAGAAGGTATGTCCCAGCTGGTGCAGGTGCTTAATGATGGATGATGCATTCTGGAGGCACTGAAGATGTCCTTGGCGGTGGGAAGGCTTGTGCAATGTTGGATCTGGCTGAGTCCACAGCCCTCTGCAGCCTCTTTTGATCCTGCACCTTGGATCCAGGGATGGTGCAACCAGTCAGAATGGTCTCCACCGTGCATACCTTCCATTGTCTTTCTAATAACTCCCAACATTATACATTTACTTAATGATTGCTTTCAATAGCTCAGGTGTGAGAATGTTTATGCTGTTAAGTCTTATTTCTCTTGTATTGCTCACACATTGTGCTAATTGTGCTAATTACATTTTTGTGATCCAGTTCTACAGATGAACTGGTAATTGGGCATTTACATGATTAATGTCACCCCCACATGCTCCACATGCTCCTTGCATTGGTACTCGCATTCATGGCCATGCTGATAGATATTTGCAGTTTGTGCAGAGAGCATTTTTTGATCGATTTCATACAAAAGATCAATTCTACTGTGCTTAAAAAACTTGTAGCAAATGATTGAATTCCTTGCCCACCATTTTCAATCCAAAAGTTGACATTACAAACATAATCTGCTATCAGTCTCTAATGTCTGTAATGTGATATATACAAAGCACACTGGCAAACATACCATCCATTCAGGCATCTTAAAGTAAAATAATACTGTGATTAGGAAATCCTTTTCTTTAGAAATATTATGTTTGTCAAGTAAATATGAGATTTCATGTTCTCTGTGGAGATTTTAGTTACTAAAATGACAATATATCTGCCTTTCTTACAATCAATAAAAATAGCAAAACGTGTAGAAAAATGTTAATTTGAATTCCATTGGCTGCAGCACTAATCAGTATCCTCAGTAGCAAGTGTCTCAACAACCACTTATCTGTCTCATGGTTTGATAGATAATTTGCTTTTAAATCACTTTTATAGTCACAACTTCAACAGATAACACTTAAGAATTAATAGCATATCCTGAATAAAATTCAGCCTCCTTGGTAAACAGGCACAAATGACAAGGTAGGTAAAGAGAGAGGATGTGTTGATCCTGGGGCTCAGAATGAAGAGTCTATAATTCAGGGCAAACTAAAGAAGAAATTTCTTCACACAGGAAAGAGTGAATCTTTAGAGTTCTCCACCTTAGAGGGCTGTGCGAGTTCAGTCTCTCAGTATATTTAAAACAGAGATTGATTGCCTTTTGGATGTTAAGGGAATTAAGGAATATAGGATGAGTGCAGGAAAGTGTGCTGAACCATGATCTTATTGAATGGCAGAACAAGTACATGGCACTGAATGGCTTACTCCCACTTCTAATTCTTAGGTAAAATTTTGTCTGGATGTTACTGTCAATATTTCATTCTGAGTGCCTAACTTGAAACAAAAACCTTTCAAAAGCTATCATACACCATGAATTCTAATGAAATACGAACAGAAAGTGCTAGAAATCTTCAGCAGCTCTGGCTGCATCTATGGAAAGGGATTCTTTTGTTTGCAGGTTGAAAACACTCTGGAAGAGCTTTTCATTGATTTTATTGCATTTCTTTGTTTTCCTGTGAATGCCTGCAAGAAAATAAACTTCAAAATAATAAATAAACTTTGAGCTTTGAGCTCTGTCAGTTCTTCAAACTGAAAACAAAATTTCTACTATTCTTTGCACACATTCGGCCTAACCCGAGAAGCAGTTCCAGAATTTTCTATTTTTATTTCAAATTTCTAACGTTTGCAGTTTTATTTCTTTTCATGAATTTCAATATACCTTATCAATCGAAATTCAACGTTTGTACATAAATTAAGTTTTGAAAATGCATGTACATAAATAGTCAAAAATAATGTAAAATTTTCAATGAAGCATAGAGCAGAATAATGGTCTCTTCAATAGCTAAAAAGAAACATATTGTTCAGACTGAGGTGTGTGAAATATCACTAATTTGAAAAGATCCAGTTTGCCAGCATAAAATGTAATGTGGCCTTTGTGTCATAGATTTCCATACTGTCTGGTAAGTAATTCAGATTGCTACGGAAACACAAAAGGTGTGTATTGGACCACATTCATCTCATTTTCAATTCAGATCGTATTGAATCATAGATCTGGATTTGTTGCATATTTTCAGTGAAACCTGCTCCACTCAATCATTGATATCTCCAATAAGAATCCAGCAAACTCACTGTACAGGAAAACTTCCATAGGAAAGCAGGTTCTTACTTCACCGCCGGCATGGACATAGTAAATCGAGTGGCTACTCTGTGCCATAAGTATCTACAATCTGTTTTAAAAGGCTTACTCTGACAGCAAACTATATATTTGTTTTATTAACAAATTATGATGACCCTTGCTGTGATTAGCATTTTAGACTGATACAATTGATGTGCTCACAATCAAAGAAAAATCCACAATTTTTTATTTACAGCTTTTTAAAAAACTTTTTATAGTTATAGAATCTTAGAAAAATAGAAACAGGCCCTTCAGCCCATCTAGTCCGTGCCACACCATTTAAATTGCCTACTTCCATCGAGCTGCACCCAGACTACTGCCCTCCATACTGCTACCATCCATGTACCATTCTAAACTTCTCATAACCATTGAAATCATGCTCAGATCCACCATTTCCCGTGGTAGCTCTTTCCACACTCTCACGACCCTCTGAGTGAAGAAGGATCCCCTCATGTTCCCCTTAAACTGTTCACATTTCACCCTTAACACATAAGCTCTAGTTGTAGTCCGACCCAACCTCAGTGGAAAAAGCCTGCCTGCTTGCATTTACCCTATCCATACCCCTCATTCTTTTGTATATCTCGATCACATTTCCTCTAAATTCCATGAACTGTTGGGTGGTCTTTAATATAGTCCCATTAACATGGTTAGACCTGTCTTGTTCTTCACTTTCACCTGTAAAGCCTCACTAGATGAGTTCTCCAGTCTGTCCTGACTGAGCACTGCGATGACATTTTCCCTAACTAGTAATGCCAGTCTTCCCCTCCTGCCACTAATTCTCACTAATAGCTACAATATCATTATCATAATTCCATTTGTTGATAATCTGCCTTTCCTGCAATACTTTCTGCATTGAAATATACACAGGTCAGGACATTAGTCACCTCATACTCAACCTTTTGATTCTTGACTTCGTCTGAAATTTTAACCACATCTGTCTCCAAAACCTCTTCATTATCTGTTCTGGCACTCTGGTTCCCATCTCCCTGCAACTCTTGCTGAGACACCCCCCTTATACAGCACCAGCAAGCCTTCCTGCTAGGATATCAGTCCCCCTCTAGTTCAGGTGCAAACCTCTTCTGTACAGGTCTCACCTTCCCTAAAAGAGAGCCCAATGATCCAAAAATCTGATGCACTCCCCCCTACACCAACTCTGTAGCCACATGCTAAACTGTATGAACTGTATGATCTTCCTGTTTCACTAGCACATGGCAAGGAAAGCAATCCTGAGATCTCAACTCTTGAGCTCCTGCCCTCTAACTTAGCACCTAACACCCTGAACCTATTCTGCAGAACCTCATCACTCTTTCTACCTAGATCATTGGTATCTACATGGACCACGTCCTCTGGCTGCTCACCCTCACATTTAAGGATGTTGGGGACTCGATTCAAGATGTCCCGGACTTGGCACCTGGGAGGCAACGTATCATCCGGGAATCTCGTTCTCGTCCAAAGAACCTCTTTTCTATTCTATAATTGTTTTATTAAGTAGTACAGATGCCTTTTCAGGTAGAGAACGTCATGACATACTGAACCCCCAAAAAGAGAACAATTTGTCTGTACAAATAAACTCTTCTTGGGCTTCTTAGATGGCAGATTTTTTGTCATCCAAACGTTGGTTGTAATTGATACCTATACTCAGATGGAAGCCCAGGAAGAGTCTGCTCATCATATACGCCAGGAAAGCACGAGATCCCTTTTCAACTTCTATGTATTCGAAATAGAGGCAATCATTTGCATGTAGCAAGATTTTGAAAAGATAAATATCCAAATTCACATTTTGGTGCTGCTGGTTGATAAAGGAATTCAAAGACAGCTGCTTTACTTTCAATTCTTCCCAGTGGGAATAATTACAGTCCAGTGAAGCTACTAGAACAGGTAGATTTGTCTCCCTGAAAAATGGCATCCCAAACAATTCACACATCTCTTCTGGAAGATCTGATTTTACAATGAAGTCTAACTCATCTGAGTCAGGTAGGAATGCTCCCAGAGAGAACAAACTGACAATACATAGTTTATGTTTAAGAATAAGCATAGGGAGAACAAAAAGTTTACTTTATCACTCCTTTGTTCCCAGGTATCTTACTCCATGCACCCTCCTGTCCCAGTTCATACTGGTTTGATCTCATTTAGCGATAATTTTCTAATGCAAACTACTCAGTCATGTGTAAACCTTGCAGACGATTATGACTTTAAGTAAAATATTTTGTATACTTTGCCACATCTTTTAATTACATTACATTAACTGCACAAATGGATTCACAAATATGACCTCTGGTTTGTCCTGTTATCTCAGTCTTTAGCTCTTTCTGAAAATCAACATCTACTGTAGACACTAGTTGTGTGGTCTTGTGTGCAGGGAATTGCTATAAGATCAGAGGGCACTTGAAGTGTTTTTAAACACAAAGACTTAGAAAAGGAGCATTGCAAATTAAAGTCTTGGGAATAGGAACCAAGAGATTCAGAGACTTGGGAATCAGAAGCTTTAAAAAAGATCAGAACCTCATTTATCACTAAGCCTAGTTCTGATTTATTTTATTCCTGTCTCTCCTTTTTACTTGCTTCTATTTTTCCACCATATTTAAAAAGGTTTGGATTGCATGTGGATCGATGCCATAAATCTCTTGAGGATTGTGATATGTTTGTACTGTGTTTTTTATTCACAGGACGTACGCATTGTTGGCTAGGCTAGCAATTATTATCCATCCTAAACTGCCTCCTAAATCACAAGCTTATTTTATCGGTCAGTCCTGTAGGCTTGTGGTGCAGTGAAACCAAGGGCCATTTCACTGATTTTTTTTGCCAAGCAATCCACGAAAGCATGGAACAGGTAACAAATATTTGGCTTATCAAGGCAATCTCTTTCATTTCTTTCTCCTGTGAAGCAAGTTAGCAGAATGACAGAGCACTACACCTTTGTATGTGATATCCATCCTTATAAAAAGCATTATCAGTGGCATGTATTTGGCTCTCAGTCTTACGTTCCTGTTTCTTCTCCAGTGCCACATCTTGGTGCTCTTCACAGCATAGTGATCTTCCACACAAAATTATCCATTCCAACCTTCTATATTCTGATGGGCTGTTCTACAAATAGAAGAAAGAGCAAGAAAGGAAAAGAAAAAAACATTCAGGCAGATTCATATTTATTTATTACTTACCCATGGAAACATGCAGTGAAATGTATCATTTGTATTAATAAAACAACATACATAAGGATTTGCTGGAGGCAGCCCTCCAGTGCTGCACCAACATAACGTGCCAACAAAGCTCAGCAAAACAAAACAGAACAAGCAACAAAACAAACAAAAGCAAAACAAGCCCCTTTCCTCTTTCCCACACATGCACACGCATGAACAAGTCCTCCAACTCCAGAACAAGTCTCCTGTCTCCAGACTTCAGCCACCAGGCTTTGAATTCCAGACTTTGAATCGAACTTGGGCTTCCATATTTGTTATCAGTTCCGGGGCTAGCTGATGGCAGGACTGGAGCTCCAGGATTGAACTCCGGGCTTGCTGACCAACAGGCACACATGCTATCATGTCTCCTGCTTGCATGGACAACCGATTCAGAGACCCACCAAATTAGGACAGTCCAACTTCTACAGAAGTTCTTTGTTAACCATCCCTGTCGCTGAAGTTTTAACATGGAATTTAGGCTTCACCTCTAACTCCTCTATATCCATGTTCCTAAACAATAACCTAATCCCTAACACCACTCCCTGTCCCCAAAACCATCACTATGAACTTAAAAAACAACTAAGTCTGAGCCATGATCTCAACAGAGATCATACCTCAGTGACATCATGACCAGAAGATCTTGACCATTTATATACAGTATGCTTTATGTTTCATTGTGTAACTTCTGTGGCAAGGCAAAACTGGCAATTCAAATCACTTCTGAGGACTACACATGCAAATACAAAAGACTCAAACAATCTGGGGACCTCTTTGTTGTTGGTTCAATGGCTTTCTGACAGTTAGCACTTCAAAGAAGCCTGCAATCTGCAGTGTTCCAAAGGAAATTCTGGAACAGATCCTCTACAAACTTAAACTCATTTTAAGTTCAGAAACTTGCTTAATTTGGTAGAGAAAAACAAATACAAGAGACAGCTAAGCTCTAGGTGCCTGCATTTTAAAAAAATTGCATTTAACTATGAAATGGATTTTGTTTTAAATCTACTCTAGTAATTTAAGTGTTCCTCTTTGATTAACAATTTCAATGTTCGTTTTTTTTATTTGGAGTATTTTTAATGATTAAGTTCAGCTCGAGCTCTGCCTGTTTAAATAACCAGTCAACCTGGAGACCTGAAACAACCAATTATCAAAGGTTTCCTCAGCACCCAGGCTTTACATTTATTAGAAAAAAGGCTCAGTGTTGTTTGTGTTTACTGATCAGCTATTTGTTGATCTTCTTCCAAAGAGAAAAGTGAATGGCTTTGAACTCATTGAAGCAGGCCAGAAAGAATCATCCTGGAGACAGATGTGACATGTGAGCTTCATATTCCACTCTCTGACTTTATTTCTTCTCTCAAGAAAGTCATTGTAAAACAATTTTGTCATCTTGAACCTGTTGAGCTGTGTGTCATCCCAAGCATGCTTTTATTGAACTTCCTAAAGGAAAACTGCAAGTGGTGAATGCAGTGATGTTACAAAAACAAAGGTATGCTGCTCACAAACACACTGAGTGCACATTGCAGATGAATTAGCAGAAGACACTCGGTGTAGACTGACTGAAGGAAATGATCTCTGCACCACTAAAGCTAGGCTATAAGATGGGGTGATACCAACCCCTGGACCTCTTTTAAGTTAGATCAGCACCAAGCACCATTCTTCATGGTGTGGCAAAATGTGTCACAGATGTCTGCTGTTCATATTTCTGAGGTACTGCTTGTGTATTAGGGCTGGGAAAGTCCTTAATTAACTCGATTGAAAAGAAATGAAATGAAGAATGTGTTGATACAGTGGGATGAAATAAGATGCAGTGGTTTATGTGGAGCAGAAATGCTGGCACAGGTCCACCGACTTGCTTGACCTATTTCTGTGCTGTAAATACTATGCATAGAAATTCAGCCCCAGATGGTTACTTTAAGCTTGCTATGTAGTGGCATTAGTACATGATATTCAGCTTTTGAGATTCATACTGCTGCTATTGACTGAATGTGTAATTCTGTACAATTTAATGTAATATCCATTTTCCTCTCAGTGTTTCACTAAGTTAGGTAGTGCAACAACAATGACTTTTAGAAACATAGAAACATAAAAAACCTACAGCACAATACCAGCCCTTCGGCCCAGAAAGTTGTGCCGAACATGTGCCTAACTTAGATATTACTAGGCTTACCCATAGCCCTCTATTTTTCTAAGCTCCATGAACCTATCTAAAAGTCTCTTAAAAGACCCTATCATATCCGCCTCCACCACTATTGCCGGCAGCCCTTTCACCAATCTCTGAGTAAAAAACTTACCCCTGATGTCTCCTCTGTACCTACTCCCCAGCACCTTAAACCTGTGTCCTCGTGTGGCAACCATTTCAGCCCTGGGAAAAAGCCTCTGACTATTCACACTATCAATGCCTCTCATCATCTTATACACACCTCTGCACCCTTTCTATGGCTTCTAAATCCTTCCTGTAGTGAGGCAACTAGAACTGAGCACAGTACTCCAAGTGGGGTCTGACCAGGGTCCTACATAGCTGCAACATTACCTCTCGGCTCCTAAATTCAATTCCACGATTGATGAAGGCCAATACATCATATGCCATCTTAACCACAGAGTCAACCTGCGTAGCTGCGTTGAGCATCCTATGGACTCGGACCCCAAGATCCCTCTGATCCTCCACACTGCCAGGAGTCTTACTATTAATACTATATTCTGCCATCATATTTGACCTACCAAAATGAACTACTTCACACTTATCTGGGTTGAACTCCATCTGCCACTTCTCAGCCCTGTTTTGTATCCCATCAATGTCTCGCTGTAACCTCTGACAGCCCTCCACACTACCCACAACACCTCCAACCTTTGTGTCATCAGCAAACTTACTAATCCATCCCTCACTTCCTCATACAGGTCATTTATAAAAATCATGAAGAGTAGGGGTCCCAGAACAGATCCCTGAGGCACTCCACTGGTCACCGACCTCAATGCAGAATATGACCCATCTACAACCACTACTTGTCTTCTATGGGCAAGCCAGTTCTAGATCCACAAATAAATGTCCCCCTTGGATCCCATGCCTCCTAACTTTCTCAAAAATCCTTGCATGGGGTACATTATCAAATATCTTCCTGAAATCCATATTCACTATATCCACTGCTTTCTTTCATCAATGTGTTTAGTCACATCCTCAAAAAATTCTAGCAGGTTCGTAAGGCACGACCTGCCCTTGACAAAGCCATGCTAACTATTCCTAATCATATTATACCTCTCCAGATGTTCATAAATCCTGCCTCTCAGGATCTTCTCCATCAAGACTCACTGGACTATAATTTCCTGGGCTATCTCTACTCCTTTCCTTGAATAAAGGAACAATATCTGCAACCCTCCAATCCTCCGGAACCTCTCCCGTCCCCATTGATGATGCAAAGATCATTGCCAGAGGCTCAGCAATCTCCTCCCTCACCTCCCACAGTAGCTTGGGGTACATCTCATCTGGTCCTGGCGACTTATCCAACTTGATGCTTTCCAAAAGCTCCAGCACATACTGTTTCTTAATATCTACATGCTCAAGCTTTTCAGTCTGCTAGATGACCTGGATGAGGAAGTAGAGGGATGGGTTAGGACGTTTGCTGATAATACAAAGGTTGGGGGTGTTGTGGATAGTGTGGAGGGCTGTCAGAGATTACAGTGGGACATTGATAGGATGCAAAATTGGGCTGAGAAGCAGCAGATGGAGTTCAACTAAGATAAGTGTGAAGTGGTTCAATTTGGTAGGTCAAGTATGATGATAGAATATAGTATTAATGGTAAGACTCTTCGCAGTGTGGAGGATCAATGGGAACTTGGGGTCCGAGTCCATAGGACACTCAAAGCAGCTGCGTAGGTTGACTCTGTGGTTAAGAAGGCGTATGGTGTATTCATCAACCATGGAATTTATTTTAGGAGCTGAGAGGTAATGTTGCAGCTCTATCAGGCACTTGTCAGACCCCACTTGGAGTATTGCGCTCAGTTATGGTCGCCTCACTACAGGGAGGATGTGGAAGCCATAGAAAGGGTGCAGAGGAGATTTACAAGGATGTTGCTTGGATTGGGGAGCATGCTTTATGACAATAGGTTGAGTGAACTCAACCTTTTCTCCTTGGAGCGAAGGAGGATGAGCGGTGACCTGATAGAGGTGTACAAGATGATGAGAGGCATTGATTATGTGAATAGTCAGAGGTTTTCTCCCGGGGCTGAAATGGTTGCCACAAGAGAACACAGGTTTAAGGTGCTGGTGTGTAGGTACAGAGGAGATGTCAGGGGTAAGTTTTTCACTCAGAGATTGGTGAATGTGTGGAATAGGCTGCCAGCAATGGTAGTGGAGGCGGGTACGATAGGGTCTTTTAAGAGGCTTTTAGATAGTTACATGGAGCTTAGTAAAATAGAGGGCTATAGGTAAGCCTAGTAATTTCTGAGGTAGGAGCATGTTCGACGCAACATTGTGAGCCAAAGGGCCTGTATTGTGCTATAGGTTTTCTATGGTTCTATGTTTCTAAATCATCACTACAATCACCAAGCTCCTTTTCCATAGTGAATATTGAAGTAAAGTATTCATTAAGTACCTCTGCTATTTCCCTCGGTTCCATATGCACTTTCCCACTGTCACACTTGATAGGTTCTATTCTTTCACATCTTATCCTATTGCTCTTTATATACTTTTAGAATGCCTTGGGATTTTCCTTAATCCTGCCCACCAAGGCCTTCTCATGGCCCCTTCTGGCTCTCCGAATTTCCTTCTTAAGCTCCTTCCTGTTAGTCTTATAATCTTCTAGATCTCTAACATTACCTAGCTCTCTGAACCTTTTCTAAGCTTTTCTTTTCTTCTTCGCTAGATTTACTACAGCCTTCGTACAGCACGGTTCCTGTACCTGACCATAACTTCCCTCTCTCATTGGAATGTACCTATGGAGAACACCACACAAATACCCCCTGAACATTTGCCACATTTCTTCCGTACTTTTCCCTGAGAACATCTATTTCCAATTTAAGCTTCCAACTTCCTGCCTGATAGCCTCATAATTCTCCTTACTCCAATTAAACAGTTTTCTAACTTGTTTGTTCCTATCTGTCTCCCATGCTATTGTAAAGGAGATAGAATTATGATCACTATCTCCAAAATGCTCTCCCACTGAGAGATGTGACACCTGACCAGGTTCATTTCCCAATACCAAATCAAGTACAGCCTCTCCTCTTGTAGGCTTATCTACATATTGTGTCAATAAACCTTCCTGAACACACCTAACAAACCCCACCCCATCTAAACCCCTCGCTCCAGGGAGATGCCAATCAATATTTGGGAAATTAAATTCTCCCATCACAACAACTCTGTTATTATTCCACCTTTCCAGGATCTGTTTCCCTATCTGCTCCTCGATATCCCTGTTACTATTGGGCGACTATAAAAAACACCCAGTAAAGTTAATGACTCCTTCTTGATCCTAACCTCCACCCACAGAGACTCCATAGACAATCCCTCCATGACATCCACCTTTTCTGCAGCCGTGACACTATCTCTGAACAACAGTTCCACACCCCCCACCTCTTTTGCCTCCCTCCCTGTCCTTTCTGAAACATCTAAAACCCAGCACTTGAAGTAACCAATCCTGTCCCTGAGCCATCCAGGTTCTGTAATGCCCACCACATCATATCTCCAAGTACTGATCCACGCTCTAAGCTCATCTGCTTTGTCCACAATACTCCTTGCGTTAAAATAGACACATCTCAAACCTTCAGTCTGAGTACATCCCACCTTTATCACCTGCCTATCCTCCCTCTCACACTGTCTACAAGCTTTCTCTATTTGTGAGCCAACCTCCTTTTCAAGATTCAAGATTCAAAAACTTTATTGTCATTCTAACCGTACATCAGCTCTACAGAGCAGAATGAGAGACAGTGTTTCCCAGGAGCAGTATAATCATAACATAACAAATGCAACACTAAATAATAAATATAACAATAAATAGTACAACACAACAGCCACATGTCAGTTAAAAACAAGTTATAAGTGTCCAGTGCAAGTTAAAAGTGTCCAAAGCAGAGTCAGGTAGAGCAGCTATTAAGCAGTCTGACTGCCTGTGGGAGGAAGCTGTTTAGTAGCCTTGTGGTTTTAGTTTTGATGCTCCTGTAACGTTTACCTGATGACAGAAGAATAAACAGTTCATGGAGAGGGTGTGAGGGGTCTTTAATGAGGTACCGTGTCTTCTGGAAGCATTGAATCTGAAAGAGGTCTTGGACAGAATGTAGGGAGACACCAATAACCTTCTCTGCTCCCCTAACCATCCTCTGCAAGGCTTTTTTGTTGGCAGCACTGCAGCTGGAGTACCAGGTTGTGATGCAAAAGGTCAGCACACTCTCAACCGCTCCTCTGTAGAATGTAGTTAAGATGTTAGTGGGGAGTGATGCTTGTTTAAGCTTCCTCAAAAAGTGCAATCTCTGCTGGGTTCGTTTCACAATCCCAGTGGTGTTCCTGGACCAGGTGAGATTGTCCGAGATCTGCACTCCAAGGAACTTGATGTTTTCCACTCTCTCCACTGTGGAGCCGCTGATGCTGAGGGGTATGTGCTCAGGCTGAGACCGTCTGAAATCGAAGATCATTTCCTTGGTTTTGGTGACATTAAGCATCAAGTTGTTGTCACTGCACCAGCTCTCTAGGTGTTTGACCTCCTCCCTGTACATTGTTTCATCATTTTTGCTGATGAGCCCCACCACTGTGGTATCATCAGCAAATTTAATGATCAGGTTCTCCTTGAATCTGGCTGCATAGTCATGTGTTAGCAGTGTAAACAGCAATGGGCTGAGCACACAGCCTTGTGGGGATCCAGTGCTCAGTGTGATGGAGTCAGAGATGTTCCTGCCAACACCGACTGACTGTGGCTCTCTGTCAAGAAATCCGGAATCCAGAGACACATGGCAGTATTAAGCCCAAGCAGCGACAGTTTCTCCACTAGTCTCTGCGGGATGATGGTATTGAATGCTGAACTGAAATCAATGTACAGGATTCTGGCATAAGTGTCTTTGTTGTCCAAGTGAGAGAGAACTGTGTGCAGTGTGGTGGATATTGTGTCCTCCGTAGAGCGATTTGGATGATAAGCAAACTGTAGAGGATCCAGCGATCCCTAGTCTCTTCAGTTTGGTTCCCATCCCCCAATAATTCTAGTTTAAACTCTCCCCAGCAGCCTTAGCAAACCTCCCTGCCAGGATATTTGTCCCCCTGGGATTCAAGTGCAACCCGTCCTTTTTGTACAGGTCACACTTTTGCTGACCTTTTTACTAAATAAGATCTCCTTATGCTTATAAAACTGGCATTCTTACTGACAACTGTCACCTTCTCTGTGACCTGTGCTTTAACACCCTAAATTCTTTCCAGCTCTGCCAATAATTGCTTTCCTACTTTCCCTGATTTCTGACAAAGGACATCAACATTATTTGACAAGATAAGTGATCGCATTCTCTTTTCTTTGCAGCCCCCATTGCAAATCCCAGTGGCCAAACCCTACTCATGCATTTAAACTGGAACTGTGATGAAAAAAAAGAGAGCTGTGCCTTTACTTATGTCCCTTACACTTTATTTTCCAGTTTCTGTATGTTTCTGCCAGCAGGACAAACAATCTTGTCGAGAGTTATAGAGCACTAAAGCATGGAAACAGGCCATTCAGCAGATCTAATCCATGCCAACATGTATCCCTGCTCCCCACCTAATCTCATTCACCCACATCCAGACCGTTGCCCTCCCTTTCATGTACCTATCCAAACTTCTCTTAAAAGTTGCAATTGAACCCACATCCACCACCTCTGGTGGCAGTTGTTCCATAACCACACAACCTTCTGAGTGAAGCTGATTGCCCTCAGGTTCCTCTTAAATATTTCACTCTTCAAACTAAATCTATGACCTCTAGCTCTAGTGCCATCCAATCTCAGGAGAAAAAGCCCTAATGTATTTATCCAATCTGTTCCCCTCAGAATTTAATATACCTCTATAAGAGCACCCCTCATTCTCCTATGCTCCAAGGAATAAAGTCCTAAACTATTCACATTTCCCTATTACTCAGGTCCCCAAGTAAATTTACCCCGTGCTCTTTAAATCTTATCATTTCTGTAAGTAGGTGACCACAACTGCACACAATACTCTGAATCTGACCTCACCAAAATCTTATACAACTTCAATATAACATTCACACTTGTCTCCATTAAATTCCATTGGCAATTTTTCTGATCCAGATCCCACTGCTAGCTTTGATAGCCTTCCTTGCTGTCTACTGCACCCCCCGTCTTGGTGTCATCCACAAATTTGCTGA
The DNA here is from genome assembly GCF_048418815.1 of Hemitrygon akajei. Lineage (NCBI taxonomy): Eukaryota > Metazoa > Chordata > Chondrichthyes > Myliobatiformes > Dasyatidae > Hemitrygon > Hemitrygon akajei. The sequence continues at coordinate 55,294,968 of NC_133138.1, forward strand.
TTCAGTTTACCAAAATCATTAATATACAGTAGATGGTAAACAACCATGGGCCTAGCACCAATCCCCGTGGCACATCACGAGATCACCATCTGCCACCACTCTCAATACTGAATCCATTTTACTACTGCATCCTGAATCCAAGGTGATTTAACCTTCTGGACCGTGCAGGACTTTGTCAAAGAACTTGTTAAAGTCTATCTAGACAATGTCCTGCCCAGTGATTTTATCCAAATCCACGATTCAGCATCCAATGGTCTCTAGAGTTGGAAATCCCACTTCTTGAGATCACTTCTTGACATGGTGTCAGGTCCTCAAATGCTCACTCTGCTGAACTTACTTTCAGCATTATTCTTAATATGATGCCACTGAGAGATAACCATTTTAAACACCAATTATTTTCAGTGTAATCCAAGCTTCCACTAATATTGATCTGTTTAAAGACAGTAGCAGAAGTAAACCATCTTAAGTTTTGTCCATCATTCTGAGTCATGGTTGATATTTTATATCAATTTTATTTTCCCAAATTATTCCAATATTGCTTGATTATCTTGATATCCAGGAATCTATCGATCCCTGTTTTGGATGAATTCATAAGACAATATCCACAGCTCTCTGATGTGGAGAAGGTACTCCACTGATCAAGTGAAGACAATTTTTACAACTCAATCCTGAATGGCCAAATTATTAATCTGGGGACAACTGTTGAAAAGAAGAGAAGAGGATATGGATGGCATTTCACAGGAGAAGGACAGGGCGAAGCATTGATTTCAATTGCATGGCACTGAACAAAACAGAGAGCTATCAGAATCAGAATCAGAGGTTTAATTTCTCAGGCATATGTTGTCAGTTTAGCAGCAGCAGTACAATGCAATACATGATAATATAGAAAAGAAAATAGATAAGTAAATCAATAAGAGCAAGTGTATGTGTGTACATTACATAGTTAAATTAAACATAGTGCAAAAATAGAAATAATAAAAGTGAGGTAGTGTTCATGGGTTCAATGTCCATTTATGAATCAGATGGCAGAGAGGAAGAAGCTGTTCCTGAATCACTGAGTGTGTGTCTTCAAGCTTTTTTACCTTCTTTCTGACAGTGACAATGAGAAGAGGACATGTCCTGGGTCATTGGGGTCCTTAACGATGGACATTGGTTTTCTGAGGCACTACTCCTTGAAGGTGTCTTGGATACTATAGAGGCTAGTACCCAAGATGGGGATGACTAATTTTACAACTTTCTATAACTTCTTTTGATCCTGTGCAGTAGCCCTGCCCCATATCAGACAGTGATTCAGCCTGTCAGGGTGCTTTCCATGGTACATCTGTAGAGGTTTTTGAGTGTCTTATGTGAAAAACCATATCTCCTCAAATTCCTAATGAAATATAGCTGCTGTCTCACCTTCTTTATAACTGCATCAATATGTTAGAACCAGGCTAGATCCTCAGAGATTGTGGCACTCAGGCACTTGAAATTCCTCACTCTTTACATTTCTGATCCCTCTATGAGAATTGGTTCCTTCGTCTTCCCCTTCCTGAAGTTCACAATCAGCTCTTTCATCTTACTGACATTGAGTGCCAAGTTGTTACTGTGAGACCAGTCAACTAGCTGGTATATCTCACTCCTGTTTGCCCACTTGTCTCCATCTGAGATTCTACCAACAATGGTTGTACTATCAGCAAATTATAGGCGGCATTTGAGCTATGCCATGCCACACAGTCATGGGTATAGAGAGGGTAGAGCAGTGGGCTAAGCACACACCCCTGAGGTGCATCAGTGTTGATCGTCAGCAAGGAGGAGATGTTAATGCCAATCTACACTGATTGTGGTCTTCCGATTAGGAAGTAGAGGATCCAATTGCAGAGGGAGGCACAGAGGCCCAGGTTCTGTAGCTTATCGATCAGGACTGTGAGAATGATGGTGTTAAACACTGAGCTGTAGTGAAAGAACAGCATCATGGCATAGGTGCTTGTGTTTGTATTGTCTAGGTGATCTACAGCCAAGCGAAGAACCATTGAGATTGCATCTGCCATTGATCTTTTCTGGCAATAGGCAAATTGCAGTGCATCCAGGTCCTTGCTCAGGCAGGAGTTGATTCTGGCCATGACCAACCTCTCAAAGCAATTTGTCACCGTAGATGTGAATGCTACTGGATGATAGTCATTAAGGCAGATCACACAAGTCTTCTTGGGCACTGATATAATTGTTGCCCTTTTGAAGAAGGTGAGAACTTCCAACTGTAGCAATAAGCGGTTGAAAATCTCTTTGAATGCACCCTCTGGTTGATTGGCAGAAGTTTTCAGAGCCTTACCAGGTACTCCATCAGGGTCTGCCACCTTGCAAGGGTTCACCCTCCTGAAAGACAGCCTGACATTGGTCTCTGAGACAGAGATCAAAGGGTCACTGGGTGCAGCAGGGATCTTCACAACTGTGGTTATATTCTTCCTTTCAAAGCGGACATAAAAGTCATTGAGTTCATCTGATAGTAAAACATTGTTGTCATTCATACTATTGGGTTTCGTGTTGTAGGAATAATGTCCTGAAAACCCTGCCAGAGTTGACATGCACCCGATGTCACCTCCAGCCTCACTATGAATTCTTTCTTCACTCTTGAAATTGCCTTCCACAAGTCATACATGATTTTCTTGTGCCATACACTTTGTAGGCAACTGAGAGAAGAAAAGTGGGGCAAATGATTCAAACTTTAAAACATTAAACTTATTGTTTATTTATTTATTTATTATATCATTTCTTCTTTTTGCATTTTCACAGTTTTTTTTTCAGCAGTCTGGTTGAATGCCCCAGTTGAATGGTCCTTTGATTTTGTTATAGCTATTATTCTATAGATTTGTTGAGTATGGCCACAAGAAAATTAATCTCAGGGTTGTAGATGGTGACATATATGAGATAATAAAAAAAATACTTAGAACTCTGAACTTCGGTGTTTTGCAGGAAAAACCGTAAGTTCATAAGTCCAATATTCATAGGAGGAGAATTTGGTCATTCAGTCCATTGAGTCTGCTCAGCCATTTGATCATGACTGGTCCATTTCCCTCCAAACTCCATTCTCCTGCCTTTCGCCTATAACGTTTCAAGCACTGACAATAAGAATCTACCAAGCACAACCTTAAATACAATCAGTGACCAGGCCTCCAGAGCCACAGATTCACCACCATTAAGCTAAAGAAATTCATCCTCATCTTCATTCTAAATGGATGTCCTTCTATTCTGAGGTTGGACCCTTTGGTCCTAGATTCCCCCACTATAGGAAACATTCTCTCCACGTACACTCTTTCAACATTTCAACATTTGATAGATTTCAATGAGATCCCCACTCATTCTTTTAAATTCCAGTGAGTACAGGCCCAGAGCAATCAAATGCTCCTCATAAGCTTTTCAATCTTGGAATCCTTTTTGTGAACCTCCTTTGAACCCTCTCCAGTAACAGCACATCCTTTTTTAGATAAGGGGCATAAAACTCTCACAATACTCCAAGTGAGGCCTTACTGGTACCTTATAAAGCCTCAGAATTACATCCTTGCTGTTATATTCTAGTCCTCTTGAAATAAAGGCCACCATTTCATTTGCTTTCATCACCACCGTCTCAACCTGCAAATTAACCTTTAGGAAATCCTACATAAGGACTCCCAATTCTCTGTGAACCTTGGATTTTTGAATTTTCTCCCTGTTTAGAAAATAATCTGTTTTGGTCATGTTTTGGTCTTGCCCCTGCTTGCAAAATTATTGGAAAGATATTTTTGGTATTATTTCAAAAGTTCTGAATATTAAATTGCAACCGCATCCTATTACTGCAATTTTTGGTTTACCAATGGTGGATAATAGTTGTTTATCCCCCTCAGCTCGGCGGATTGTTACGTTAATGGCTAGAAGATCTATCCTATTGAATTGGAAATAAATTAATCCTCCAACCATATTTCAGTGGTTTTCTCAAACTATTTCTTATTTGAGTTTAGAAAAAATTAGAAGTGTTGTTTTTGACCCTTCAATTAAATTTGAAGAAACTTGGAGACCATTTATTCAACATTTTCATATGAGCTAAACTGACTTTTCCTAAACCTTACTTTTATTATCCTTAATTATTTGGATGGAGGTACGGAGTTATTGACGCTGCTGTGTATATTTGACATAATGCAATGGCCCATGTTAGTTAGGTTTTTTTTTCTATTTACTCCTTTTTTCATAATCACTATGAGTTTGGGAGATTATTATATATGGATTATCATCTATTTGTATTTATACTTTAACCTATTAATTATGTATTCTCAAACTCTCTGTATCTATGTTTCTCTTATGTTTGTTTAAAATTAATAAAAAGATATAAAAAGAAAGAAAGAAAATAATCTATACTTTTATTCCTTCTATCACAGTGCATGACCATACACTTTTGACACAGTTTCCATCTGCCACTTTTTTGCCCATGCTCCTAATCTGTCTGAGTCCTTTTATAGCCTCCCTGCTTCCTCAATACTGCCTGCTGCTCTATCTATCTTCATATTGTCTGCAAACTTGGCCACAGAGCCATCAATACCATCATCCAAATCAGTGACATTCAATGTGAAAAGAAGAACACTTATGCAGAACATTAATAGTTACCGGAGGCCAATCAGAAAAGTGTCTTTTTATTCCCACTCTTTGTCTCCTGCCAATTAGCCAATGCTTTATCCATGCTAGTATCTTTCCCCTAATACCATAGGCTCTTACCTTGCTAAGGAGGCTCATGTGTAGCACCTTGTCAAAGGCCTTCTAAAAATGCAAGTACACAACATCCACTGATTCCCCTTTGTCTATCCAGCTTGCTATTTCCTCAAAGAATTCCAACAGATTTGCAGGTAGGATTTTCCCTTAAGGAATCCATGCTGACTTTGGCCTATTTTATTATGTGCCTCCAAGAACACCAAAATCTCACCTTTAACCATCAACTCCAACATCTTCCCCACCACTGAGCTTAGGCCAACTGGCCTATAGTTTATTTCTTCTACCTCCTCCATTCTTGAAGAGTGGAGTGAGATTTGCAATTTTCCAATCCTCCAGAAACATGCCAGAACCTAGTGAATTTTTAAAGATCATTACTAGTGCTTCCACAATCTCTTCAGCTACATCTTTCAGAACCCAGGGGTTTAGTCATCTGGTCCAGGTGACTTACCTATCTTCAGAGCTTTCAGCTTTTCAAACACCTTCTCCCTAGTAATAGCAACTGTGCTCTGCTTTGCCCCCTGATACTCTTGAACTTCCAGCATACTGCTGGTGTCTTCAATAGTGAAGACTGATCCAAAATATTTTTGCAGCTCATCTGCCATTTCCTTGTCATCTATTACTGACTCTCCAGTGTCCTTTTCCAGAGGTCCAATATCTACTTGCACCTCTCTTTTATTCTCTTTACATCTGAAAAATCTTTTGTTATCCTCCAAAAAAGAGTGAGTGCTCATAAAACGGATAAATTGGGGTTGAGATTTGATAAACTTTTGAGCTCCATAGCTTTGATGCAGATCTGTAAGGCTGTGCATTGATCTTGTGTGCTGTAGGCTCTATGATCACACATGGACAGGTAGTTTTAATATACAAAATTTACAATATATTCCATGGTAAAGTAACATCGGTTGCCCTAGTAATGTCCTTCAGTTGCAATGGATTTTACAATCTCAGTATGATTCACTTTGTTATATTATGACTAAAGGTCACAGTTCATATCTTCTTGATCTTATTATTACATTAATAATAATACCACAAGACTCAGAAGCACAGTTAGACCAATTGTGTCATCTGCTCTGCCATTCCATCATGGCTGATTTATTATCCCTCTCAACCCCATTCTCCTGCCTTCTCCATTTGATGCTCTGACTAATCAAGAACCTGTCAATATCTGCTTTAAATATACTCAGTGACTTAGCCTCCACAGCCATCTGTGGCAATGAATCCCACAGATTTACTACTCTCTGGGTAAAGAAATTCCTTATCTTCATTCTAAATGAGCGTCCCTCTAGTCTAAGGCTATGCCGTCTGGTCCTAGAATCATGCACTGTATGAGACACCCTCTCTACATTTATTCTATCCACAACTTTCAGTATTTGATAAGTTTCAATGAGATCCCCACTCAATCTTCTAAACTTGAGTGAGTACAGATTCAGGGCCATTACGCATTCCTCAGACATTAACTTTTCATTCCTGGAATTATTCTCATGAACCTCCTTTGGATCTTCTCCAATGCCAGCATATCTTTTCTTAGATAAGGGATACAAACTGCTCACAATATTCCAAAGGTAGCCTGACCAATCCCTTGACTTCTCTAAATGAATGCTAACATTGCATTTGCCTTCCTTACCAATGACTCAGCTTGCAAATCCTTAGGGAATCCTGCACAAGGATTCCAAAGTTCCATTTTAATCTCTGATTTTTTAAATGTTCTCCTCGTTTAGAAAATATTCTTCCACCAAAGTGCACAACCATATACTTCCCTACATTGTATTCTGTCGACTACTTCTTTGCCCGTTTTCTAAAATGTCTAGGTCCTTTTGCAGACTTCCTGTTACCTTAACACTACTTGACCCTCCACCTATGTTCAAATCATCCATCAACTTGGCTACAAAACCATCAATTTCATTATTCAAATCATTCACATATGACATGAAGAGCAGCAGTTGCAACACCAACCCCTGAAGATCACAACTTGTCACTGGCTGTCAATCAGAAATTGTCCTCTTTATTCCCACTCCGTGCCTCCTGCCAGTCAGTCAATCTTCCATCCATGCTAGTTTCTTCCCTGTAATATCATGGGATCTTAGCTTGCTGAGTAGTCTCATCTGACACCTTGACAAAAGCCTTCTGAAAGTCCAAGTAAACAACATCCACCAATTCTCCTTTGTCTATCTTGCCTCAGTGAATTCCAACAAATTAGTCACCATGCTGACTTTGGCCTTCTTTATCATGTGCCTCCAGGTACTCTGGAACCCCATTCTTCACAATGGACTCCAACATCTTCCCACCCCACTGAAGTCAGGCTAACTGACCCATAATTTCCTCTTTTCTGCCTCCCACCCTTCTTAAAAAATGGAGTGACGTTTGCAATTTTCCAGTCCTCCAAATCTATTCTTCCAGAATCTAGTGATTCTTGAAAGATCATTACTAATACCACAGTCTCTTCAGCTACCTTTTTCAAAACACTGGTGTATAGTCCATCCGCTCCAGTTGATTTCCCTACCTTTAGACCTTTCATTTTTTCAAGCACCTTTTTCTTAGTAATAGAAAGAACACTCATTTCTGCCCCCTGACATGCTAGAAATTCTAATGTCATACTGCTAGCATCTTCCATAGTGAAAAGTGATGCAAAGTACTTATTTAAGTTCTTCCATCATTTCTTTGTCCCCCATTATTACCTCTACAGAGTCATTTTTCTGCAGACGGATATCCATTCTCCCCTCTCTTTTACTCTTGATATATTTTTTTAAAATACTTTTGGTAACCCCCACCTTTTATATTATTGGCTAGCTTTCTTTCAGTTTTTCATCTTTCCCCTCCTTATGGAATCTTTGAATTTCCCATTACGTTTCTCTCTCCTTTGCTTTTATGCTATGTTTAACTTCCCTTGTCAACCATCATTGCCTCATCCATTATTTAGAATACTTCTTCATCTTTGACCTATCAATCCTATGCCCTCCGAATTGTCGCCAGAAACTCTAGCCATTGTTCTGCCGTCATCTTGCAAGGGCCCCTTCCAATCAACTTCAGTCAGCTCCTCTCTCTCATGCCTCTACTCCACTATTATACTGATAGATCTGACTTTATCTTTTCCTTCTCAAACTCCAGACTGAATTCTATCATACTCTGATCATTGCTTTCTAAGGGTTCCTTTACCTTAAGCTCCCAAGTCAAATCTGGTTCATTACACAACACCCACTTCATAATTGCCTTTCCCCTAGTGGGATCAGCCACAATCTGCTCTAAAAAGTCATCTCGTAGACATTCTACAAATTCCCTCTCCTGGGATCCAGCATAATTTTAATTTTCCCATTAATACCGACATATTGAAATTTTCACAACATTGACCTTTTTACATGCCTCTTCTATATCCCATTGCAATTTATATCTTATATGCTGGTTACTATTTTGAGGGCTATATACAACTCCCATCAGGGACTTTTTACCCTTGCAGTTACTTAACTCTACCAACATGGATTCAACTTCTTCTGATCCTATGTCACCTCTTTCTAAGGATTTGATTTCATTTTTTTACCAACAGAACCATCCCCACCCTTTCTGTCATTTTGACACAATGTGCATCCTTGGATGTTACGCTCCCAACTATGATCTTCTTTCAGCCGTAACTCGGTGATACCTGTCCTGCCCATCTCTAATTGCAGAAATTTAAGCTTATCACATTCAGTCCTGTACTGATCAACCTATACAGGCACAGTAGACTAGTGACATCAGCAGATGTGGGAAATTCAACAATGAATTGCAGCTTCTTAAAAGTTAATCACAACAGGGTTTGGCTGATTTCACATAAGGTGTGTATGAATACGTATTTGAAAGGGAGTGAATTCTGCTTTTCATGTGTGATTTGTGCATAAAATTGTGTGTATTAATGAAATAGCTTTCTGGGTAGTATTTTATATTAAACAGATTAAAGACAGAATATTTGCCACCAGTTTGCAGATGGGGGGGGTGGTTTGTGAGAATGTGTGACTAATGTAGGATTAATGTCGATGTATGGTTGGTGGTCGTTGTGAATTCAGTGGACAAAAGTGCTGACTTCCATGCTGCATGTCTGTATGATTCTATTTTTGGCAACTCAATGACTAAAACACCAGCCTGTCATCACTGAAAATATGTCAAGGATTAAAATTAATGTTTAAGCAACAAAACTGTCCAAATACAGTGATTAAATGAATTACCTTGTACTATAGCTTTCCAAATCATTGGTGATCATGCTAAATTCCGCACATCATTTCCCCAAGCACACAGAAAACTCATCCATCAGGTATGCCATCAAGTAGTCCAGAAAGGCAAAACAAAATAAGAGAGTAGACTGGGAAGAAGCATAAAACCAGAATGTAACAATATTTATAGGTACATAATAAAGGAAGACTACTTAGGACAAGTCCTTATAAGCAAAGGGCAGAAGTTACAATGGAGAATAAGGAAATGGCAGTCAAATTAAGCATTTATTTTGCATCTGCCTGCATGGAAGTCAACAACATGAATCCTGCTGGATATATCAGAGAAGCAAGGGTCAAATGAGAATGAGGAATTGAGGGAAATGAGTATTTAACAAAAAATAAAACTAAAGAAACTGATGAAATTGAAAGCTGAAAATCTCAAGGAACTGAGATCTGACTATCCCAACATTTTGATGGTGTCTTTAAAGAATGATGAATCTTCTGGGTTTCATCTTCTAACATTGTCTATATTCTGGAATTGTTAAATGTGACCCCACTTTAAAATAATATGAAAGGAGAATACAGGGAATTATCAACATGTAATTATCATAGATTACCCTAATTATAGCAGGGAAGTGCTTTAATCTATAACTGAAAATAATAATCAGACTGAGCAGAACCAACATAGGTACATAAAGGAAAATCATGTTTGCCTAATCAGCTGGAAATTTTGTATTTGTGTTTTGATGAGGGAAACCAATAGAAGTTCAATGGTCCAATTTAATATCAGAGAATCTATACAGTATAAAGACTGCAATTCTAACTCTTTTCAGACATCCACAAAACAGAGAGAAAATAAAACCAAGAATGAATGACAGAACAATGTAAGAACACTGTTACGTTCCCCAGTAACCGGGTAATTTACCAGCAAAGATAAATGGATCCACCGAAGCCTGATGCTACTATTTTCAAACGTTTTTATTTATAAAGGGGCACAAACGTATGGTTAATACAAAACATTCAGATCATATACGTCGTCACAACTCAATCTAAAGCACAGGTATAGTAATAATCAATCAGAAATAAGCTCTATCGTTGTCTAGGGGTAATGTAGATATATATTGTTTGCTGGATACCTAAAAGTCTTTTAGATCACTGCAGTTCCATCAGCCGCCATCGGTTGTGGTGTCGCGTTGGTGCACTTTTGTTAGAAAGAGAGAGAGAGAGATGTCATTAAACAGCTTCACCTGCCCGGGTCCCTACGGAGCACCGCCGTGGAATCAGAAGAGCAGGCTTCCCGGTTGTTAGTTAAAAGCGATTGTCCGTGATTCCAGCCACAGACTCCCGATCCGGAATCTAACGCACGTGGCTTCCTTCAGAATGGCGTCCCGCTCCGACGGGAAGCACTATCGTGTCTTCTTTGTGTGTCTCCTTAGTGCGTCTGAGGCCCCGCCTCTGCAGCCCACCTTTTTATCTGGACTGGCAGGGTTGTAGATGTCAATCAGGGTGGGGGGGTGAGGGGGTGAGGCGATCTTTCCCCCATTACCTATCTCACATGGCCCTGAAGGTTTGCACGTAGCCCACGTCCTTATTCCACAAAAGGTGCCTCCCAAGACAATGGCTGTGTCCAAGGCTTTGTCTTGCTGAGCGGCCAGCCCACATTCCAGACCGTAAGGCTCTCTCTCTCTTGCAATTCTCCCAAAGGAGGGGGCTGAGGTCATAACACCTGCCCCCATAGCAGGTTTTTTACCAGCGGTTAAAAACAGGTTGGTACAGAGTTGTACAGGACTTTTTTTTTGAATCTACATACTACACAAGCTTTTCTCTTCACAGAGTACTACTGTTATACATTCAAGTCAGTATCTAAACAGGTAACAAGTACAGTGCCCCTTTCTTTAATATCTTAACCTCACGTGCCGTACTAAAGTCTGGTAGCATCAAACTTCAGCTCAATAACCACCTTATTTATTTATTTTCTTCAGCAACATAACTAAGGAGGTGTAATCTTAGCTTAGGTGCATCTTTAGGAGATCTTTAGGACTTTAGGAGATCTAGGCCTCATATGGAGCCAGTGATCATTAATGGAGAATGTGTGGAGCAGGTTAAGACCTACAAATATCTGGGAGTACAGTTAGACGAGAAGCTAGACTGGACTGCCAACACAGATGCCTTGTGCAGGAAGGCACAGAGTCGACTGTACTTCCTTAGAAGGTTGGCGTCATTCAATGTCTGTAGTGAGATGCTGAAGATGTTCTATAGGTCAGTTGTGGAGAGCGCCCTCTTCTTTGTGGTGGCGTGTTGGGGAGGAAGCATTAAGAAGAGGGACGCCTCACGTCTTAATAAGCTGGTAAGGAAGGTGGGCTCTGTCGTGGGCAAAGTACTGGAGAGTTTAACATCGGTAGCTGAGCGAAGGGCGCTGAGTAGGCTACAGTCAATTATGGAAAACTCTGAACATCCTCTACATAGCACCATCCAGAGACAGAGAAGCAGTTTCAGCAACAGGTTACTATCGATGCAATGCTCCTCAGACAGGATGAAGAGGTCAATACTCCCCAATGCCATTAGGCTTTACAATTCAACCGCCAGGACTTAAGAACCTTTTAAAAGCTATTATTAATGCTTTTTGAGATAGTGATTTAGATGCATATCATATTTTTTACTGAGTTAAGTATTGTATGTAATTAGTTTTGCTACAACAAGTGTATGGGACATTGGAAAAAAAAAGTTGAATTTCCCCATGGGGATGAATAAAGTATCTATCTATCTATCTACAAAAGTTTATACAAATACTAATCGTTTTGGTCGTGGTATTTCACCGGCAGGTCTCCAAAGGGGTTGTCTTTATTTTTCACAGGCTTTGGCGCGAATACGTACAACCGGCGTTGCTGTTTAAAAATGGCATTTCTATTACCCATCGCCTTTTCCCGGTGAGTCCCCCCGTGGGGAATGTGAGTAATTTGGCGAGGTACTCTCCCGCCTTTCCTTCCCACAAGGGTTATTCTCTTAACTCCCCGTCCCCAACCTAGTCCATCAGGGGAATTTCCACCCACGTCTTTAAGGCCACCCAGGTAGTTAACCCTTTTTCCAAGACCATACAGGCTGATGTGTTTCAGTGCGAACCTTTTCCTCCGGCCGCATTTAAATTTCGGCTTCCTCGCAGCGCTTTCTTGAATAACAATAGCGTGTGAGGCACCTTTACATTCCAAATCAGCCTGTACTCGATGCGCAGGCATCAATCTAGACTTTAACCCTTTTTCATTCGAGTTGGGAACTACAGATTTACCGTTCTCCCCCATAACAACAGTTATCTCCCCATTCGTAAACTCCACATTAACTCTGATCACTCCCCTCAGCACAACCCTCTGGGAACTCGCACTCCCCAAGGTTAACCCTTTCTTTCTCGAACCAAGTCTATCTGCTCCAAAAGGACGACTGTCTCGTCCAGCTGAGTCAAATACCTCAGCCTTTTTCTGAGCTCCGTGACTAGGTTCAGGACTACGTGCATCCCCATCTTGGACACACTCAAACGGGGCATTGGCCTCTTCCAGGCTTTCAATACCCGTACCCTTTTCAAATTCTAAATTCCCCTGATCCTCCCAGTTACTCTCTGGGCAACTCACTTCCGGAGTAAACTCAACACCGCGGGCTGAAACAACCCCATCTGCCAACCCAGCAGACTTCTTCAAGGTAATGGCATCCTTTTCATCTGGGACTGCCCTCATTTCATTATCGGGAACACCTTTAGAATTTTCAACTTCTTCAAACAGTCCTGCCAAACCAGACAGATCATCCATGTCCAACCCTGGACCTTTTAACAGCTTTATCTGTTTCTCATCTTTATTTCCTACCTCTAGAACCTTTTTCTTCGCTAAGGGAAGATCTACCTTCTCTCCCTTACCCCCTTTTACGTTACTATTCCTCGTTTTACCACCCTCGAAACCCTCGTGGCACAGGGTCGGTAAAGATGTCTCGGCCAAATCAAAACTGGCCAATTTTAAACTGCTCCCATTCTCAGCTGCCGCTCTCGACAGGCTGCGAGTGTCCGCGCATGCGGGATAGCTCGGGGACTCTATGGGCGGGGCCTCAACACGCACCGGTCGGCGGGTCATAGTCATGGCCGACCAAACTTTTCCTCCTGCTAAATTGTTCCCAAGGAGGACATCCACGTCAGTTCTCGGGAATTCTGATGGCACCCCCATTTCAACTGATCCATACACCAGCTCACAATCCAAAATGACCCTACGCAAAGACACCCTTTCTGTCCCTTTTCCTATTCCTCTCAGGGCTACCTCACCCGTCGGAGGTCCGAATTGTAATACATTACGGCTAATTAATGATAGCTCCGCCCCCGTGGCTCTCCAACTCCGTACGGGAATTGGCGGGTCCCCCTTCCTCACAGACACGGTTCCGTGTGACATATAAATCTCCGACCCCTCGCGCTCTCTGCTCCCCTGGGACGCTCTTGCCAATTTTCTGTCTGATTTGGTAGCCGTCCCTAGTGCCTCTACAGTCGGATTTCTCATAAATTCACCCACATCCATCTTTGCTGGTTTCCTGTCTGGCTACCTGCGTAACCAGATTTAAGTTTGGACTTACAGCCCGATTCACTGACCCTCCCCTTTGGTTTCAAATCCCGGACGAGCAACCCACTTGTTACGTTCCCCAGTAACCGGGTAATTTACCAGCAAAGATAGATGGATCCACCGAAGCCTGATGCTACTATTTTCAAACGTTTTTATTTATAAAGGGGCACAAACGTATGGTTAATACAAAACATTCAGATCATATACGTCGTCACAACTCAATCTAAAGCACAGGTATAGTAATAATCAATCAGAAATAAGCTCTATCATTGTCTAGGGGTAATGTAGATTTATATCGTTTGCTGGATATCTAAAAGTCTTTTAGATCACTGCAGTTCCACCAGCCGCCGTCGGTTGTGGTGTCGCGTTGGTGCACTTTTGTTAGAAAGAGAGAGAGAGAGATGTTATTAAACAGCTTCACCTGCCCGGGTCCCTACGGAGCACCGCCGTGGAATCAGAAGAGCAGGCTTCCCGGTTGTTAGTTAAAAGCGATTGTCCGTGATTCCAGCCACAGACTCCTGATCCGGAATCTAACGCACGTGGCTTCCTTCAGAATGGGGTCCCGCTCCGATGGGAAGCACTATCGTGTCTTCTTCGTGTGTCTCCTTGGTGCGTCTGAGGCCCCGCCTCGGCAGCCCACCTTTTTATCTGGACTGGCAGGGTTGTAGATGTCAATCAGGGTGGGGGGGGGGGTGAGGCGATCTTTCCTCCATTACCTATCTCACATGGCCCTGAAGGTTTGCACGTAGCCCACGTCCTTATTCCACAAAAGGTGCCTCCCAAGACAATGGCTGTGTCCAAGGCTTTGTCTTGCTGAGCGGCCAGCCCACATTCCAGACCGTAAGGCTCTCTCTCTCTTGAGATTCTCCCAAAGGAGGGGGCTGAGGTCATAACAACACCAAAACTCCCCTCCCTCTCTCATGCACCAACAGCAGCAAAGACATCAACCCTACCCCCTCCCCCTCCTCCACTCACTCCACTCACTCCAGCAAAAGCATCAGCAGCCTCACCACCCACCCATGCAATAGCAAGCCTCCAGAGACCATGATCTAGAGTCCATCAAGAGCTACTGTCTATCCTAACACTTTGACATCCCAACTGGCTCTCTCTCTCTCTCTCTCTCTCTCTCTCTCTCTCTCTCCTTAACAAGGGAGATCACTCCTGCCCCAGTGAGAGGGAAGGCCAACAGCTTGCTGTTTTGATGTTACAATCTGCAAAGCCGCTAATTTGATGTCAATACACACATCACACTCAGCCCATCAAGCAGCATTTATGGAGGGGAATGAAGGGGAAGTTTCAGACCATGACCATTCTTCAGGATTGGAAAGGAAGGGGTCCTGGCCTGAAACATTGACTATGTATTCCCTTCTGCAGATAATGCCTGAGTTACTGATTTCCTCCAGCGTTTTGTGTGTGTTGCTCAAGATTTCCAGCAGCTTCAGAATCTCTTGTGTTTAGGAAGTGTTATAAAATCAAAAATATAATAGAGTAAACAGGCCCTTTGACCCACTATATCTAGGCTAGTCATTAAACAACTATCCATGCTAAGCCCATTTCCCATTCACTAGACAGGCTTCTCAAATAGCTGGTTTGTAATATGTGGAGAGATTGTAGACTGGAACTGGTTTTTGAGATTTCAACAAGGAGATCTCATTAAAGCTAACAAAACATTTTAGGGGTTTGACAGGCTACATGAAGGAAAGATATTTCCTCTGGGTTGAATAATTTATAAACAGATGAGAAATTTCTTCACAAATAGAATGGTGAAAATTTGGATGTCTTTATTCTTTATGGTAGTAAAACTACAGTTTTGTTCAGTTGAAACAAAAATTTCTAGACATTAAGGGAATCAAAGGGAATGAAAGAGGATAATTCTGAAAGATGGTGCTGAGGTAGAAGATCAGCCAGTATTTAAATAAATGCTAGAGCAAACTCAGTGAGTCAGACATCCTACACAGCTTGTATTTCTTATATTCTTGTGTTCAATATTCAAAATACACAGGAATCATTGCAGCCATTAGTCTGAATGTAAAACACTTCCTTGTTATTATATAAATCCAGTCAAATGTACCTTTGTTGTGAATGTGAATGTGGCTCAATCAGTAATATCTAAAACAAATAAAATCAAAATAGTCAGAGCTGCAATACAAATATTTCCAAAAGAATATGTTGATATATCTCGATATCAGTTTACATTAAATTTACCTTCAGCAAATACAGTACATTCAATAGTGGAAGCTTGTGAAACCTGATAGTGGCCTTGAATTTCAAATAAAAATTTGTTTGTTGAAACCTCAGAATAGAAGCAGCAAAGTGACAGAAAATTAATTCCAAATACATAACTGCAAATGAGTATCCTCGACAATTATACTGTGATAGTATGACATAAGCTGACAGTATTATTGACAATTTATTTTTTAATTTACAAAGTTTATTTGGAATAATCCTGAATACGTCTTGCAAAAACTGGAATCTTCATCTCTTAACTGTTCTCATTATTAATCACTAACTTCATAGGACAATGTTTCATATTTTAAGATATCAGAAGCCGGATGAAGCAACACTTTTGCCAAGAAATATGTTCATACTACTTTCTCTTTCTCAGAACAGCACCTTACACATCAGACTTCCAATATAACTCGGAGTCCTGCCATGTGCAGAAGTTCGCTGATGACACGGCCATAGTGGGGTGTGTCAGGAATGGACAGGAGGAGGAGTATAGGAAACTGATACAGGACTTTGTGATATGGTGCAACTCAAACTACCTGCGTCTCAATATCACCAAGACCAAGGAGATGGTGGTGGACTTTAGGAGATCTAGGCCTCATATGGAGCCAGTGATCATTAATGGAGAATGTGTGCAGCAGGTTAAGACCTACAAGTACCTGGGAGTACAGTTAGACGAGAAGCTAGACTGGACTACCAACACAGATGCCTTGTGCAGGAAGGCACAGAGTCGACTGTACTTCCTAAGAAGGTTGGCGTCATTCAATGTCTGTAGTGAGATGCTGAAGATGTTCTATAGGTCAGTTGTGGAGAGCGCCCTCTTCTTTGTGGTGGCGTGTTGGGGAGGAAGCATTAAGAAGAGGGACGCCTCACGTCTTAATAAGCTGGTAAGGAAGGCGGGCTCTGTCGTGGGCAAAGTACTGGAGAGTTTAACATTGGTAGCTGAGCGAAGGGCGCTGAGTAGGCTACGGTCAATTATGGATAACTCTGAACATCCTCTACATAGCACCATCCAGAGACAGAGAAGCAGTTTCAGCGACAGGTTACTATCGATACAATGCTCCTCAGACAGGATGAAGAGGTCAATACTCCCCTATGCCATTAGGCTTTACAATTCTACCGCCAGGACTTAAGAACTTTTTAAAAGCTATTATTAATGCTTTATGAGATAGTGATTTAGATGCATATCATATTTTTTACTGAGTTAAGTATTGAATGTAATTAGTTTTGCTACAACAAGTGTATGGGACATTGGAAAAAAGTTGAATTTCCCCATGGGGGATGAATAAAGTATCTATCTATCTATCTATCTATCAGAGCGCAAAGTAATTGTGCTGTTTCAAGATGGAACTGCCTGCATTGAGATGTCTGTAACGCACTTTCTATTGCCAATCCTGTTGCATGAACCACCCTTTTGCAATACCTGTGTGCTTGTAGTGATATTGTTCTCCAAACTGTTATGAGAAATTAATTCACTTTGAACAGAGGCATTGTTGTCATTAGTCACATTCTCCCTTATTGGGTTTTATGAGTAATGATTGCTTTGCTAGTTAAAGAAGGGTGTTTACAAGCAGATTCCCATTTGATGCCAGAAAGTTGTCTCAGGCAGGAGATGTTTAACTATTTTTCTACAGGCTCTCCTTCAGGCCTAGACCACTGAAGGCCCCAACTGAACCATCTTCCAGAGATACAAGACAAATATCCCCCTCCTACTGATCTCCCAGCAACCACATCCTAAATCATCTGATCCCAATCACAGATCATGGTCACCTGACTCCAAGTTCCAATCACCTGATACAACATTTAATCCCTTGATCACAAAATCCAATCACAACATCTCCAGGAATGCCACTTGAAAGCTCCACCTAAAGTTGATTGGATCCAGATCTTAATCTCGCATCCCTTCCTAGAAAACATCTGAACTCTGCTGACTCCTGACCTAACTGCTTATCTTCACATGTGTTGAACAGACATTGGACATAAAGGAAAGGTCCTTCCTCACATAATGCAAATTCCATATGACTTGTTAACTCAGATCTCAAGTGGTAATGAATCTGGTGGTGTTAGAATCACAACCAAAACAGTTATTGATGAATTACCTGGTGACCAACCAATTAGACACTATGGGCAACAAATGAATTTTTAGCTCTTCATAATTCTAAAGTATTCAAATATGCTATTGTATATTTGTAAATATGTAGGGTGACATGATTTCATAGTGGTTTGTATATGCTGTATGGCACTAGTGATCTGGGTTCAATTCCCACTGCTGTCTGTAAGCAGTTTGTACAGTACATTCTCCCTATGACTGAGTGGGCTTCCTCTGGGTGCTCTGGTTTCCTCCCACATTTCAAGGATGTATAGTTTAGGGTTCGGAAGTTGTACACATGTTATGTTGGTGTCAAAAGTGGGCTGCCCATTGCAAACGATGCATTTCACTCTGAGCTTCAATGTTTTGATGTACATGTGACAAATAAAACTAATGTTTTGTCTTTTAAATAATAATCTTGTAGCGGTGTGCTATACGCAGTGCTGCAATAAACGATACAGAGTCGGTGAGCTGCAGTTGCAAAAGAGATTTATTCAAACTTCGCGGCCTTGCTTTAAAGCCTTCCTGATCCCGCCCTCCCCGGGCAGGAATACTGTAGGGGGCGCATATTCACAGTCCCATCCCGCGCGCGGGCTTTTCCCCTTGCTGGTGAAGCAGACTTGGCACCCTCTTTGGAACCGGCCTCTATGCCAGCGTGCGCCGCTTTGTGAGCCGGTTCGAGTGCACTGGGAAGTGGGTCGCCACAATCTCATTGAAATATTGAAACATTTTATTGTATAAAAATTGCATCTGCACTGAGTAGAGATGAGGATATAGATGAGAAAGATATTTTTTCCATAGAATTTTGAAAACTTAAACTGATTCCGGAGATGCATTTAGGTCAATAATCACATTCATTGTTGATTGCAATGGTTATCAGTAATTCAATTATCTAAGATTTTTAAATATGGACTGGATCATTTGGATGTGCACAGAGAATTTACACATGTACCTTGAACTACAAGGTTAAATTAAAATGGTGTTATGAAACAAAAGATCTATTGAGAAGATCACACATTTATAACACTGGAAATCAAATTATTTATCTCAGCAAACTGTGGGTCAGTCCTATAGATGCATCAGTGCACTCTTATTGATGCTGAACATGATAATATCAGGTTTTATGGGAAGAGGAGAAACAGGTTTCCCCCAAGTACATCATTTAACTCTCCTTATCATTGCTGTAAAATCATTTATTCAACGGTCTACAGGGGGAAACTGAAGTTTGTTACTCCTGGTTTTTGAGCATCAAAAAAGATCAATGATAACCAATATCAAACACATCATTCCACATATAATCAGCATGCTGGGAGATGATTTTTGAATTTCCAGACAAGCATGGTGGATGTTTGAAACAAATGTCAGTTTTCATATAGCTGCACTTCAGGGATCTAATGCTGCACAAAACCCCTGTCCCAAAGTTAGAATTAGATGGACAGCTTAATGCAAATGCTAAAAATATTTTTCCAGCAATATTTGAAGGTAAAGAAGAGATATCAAACAAAATGAGTGGCAGAGATAGTCAGAATGTATTTTTTGGGGGGGGGGGGCAAGCTTTAAGAGGGAAATTTAAAGGAGACCTGAGAGGTAATATTTTAATACAGTGCATGTGAATATAAAGAATACAGAAGATTTCATATACAGTCTGTGAACAAGCTCCCAGGGAAATGGGCAGGAGAAGTGTAGAAGGATACAGGCCTAATGCAGGCAAATTAGATTAGCATAGATATTGATCATGCTTGGCATGGACAAGATGGGGCCATTTCTGTGCTGTATGATTCTATGATTGTATGAAAATATGGAGAGGTAGCATTCTGGGAGAACCAATTTTGCCTGTTGAAAATGAAACAGTGAAGCCTTTGTCCAGTTTCTATTGAGCCCAGGGCATCCAGGCCAGGCCCATGTAGGAACAATACTGACTGTAACATATTAAAAAAACAGCTATTATGCCGCAGCCCAAAGCACATTCAGTGACATTGTTCATGTGTGAGGTGATAACATGGTCATTTATAAATAAACTACCTCTCTTTTTATATCCATGCATCCAATTGCTAGTTTTCTGATCTCTATGCAAAGCATCTCTTTTAAATCAGTATCCTTGTTAAAATTTAAGAGGTTCAGTAAGTCTGGAAGGTCTTGATGCAACTTCTGCCTGCTTCTCTTGATTACTTCTGTTGCAGTTTCGCATATTTCTCTGGGGCACCTTCTGATAATTACTAGATAAACCTTTTGCAGTATCTGCTCTTATACCAAGGGCTGAAATCTCATCTCATATTCCAGCTGGTTGTGTACAATATAAATTCAAACATTTGTAATACATTGTAGAAGATCTAAATAAACTGACACACAACATGAATTCTGAAGAAACACATGACATTCTGATTTATTTTGTCAAAATATTAACTCCAGCCACCTAAAAAAAATGCCTGAATTAAGATTTCTTCAGTTTTGTACATCTATGTATGGAGGATAAATATTATGCCCTGGTTCTGCGAAATGAACTACTGTTTGCATTATCCTGTATTTGATTGCCAGAAATAAACTAGCTTCCAAATGGGTAACTGACAAAGCACTTCATCATCCTGTACACCTGATTGAAACAGGAGCTGCATGATAAAATGTTAATTATAGGTCTGACTTTAAAATTTAGCACAAATAAGACAGAGAAGTGTACCACAAAAGGGCTCCAATAAAAGGGAGGTGAAAGCTCAAACAGAAGTTAGCACCAGGAAGTACTATTTTTATGTCCCAATCCACAAAATCAAGATCTGTCTTAACTTCATGACCATTCAAGGATATTCAATGCAAGAAACCTGTAGGAACAAAATCTGGAAGTATTCTTCTGTAAATATCCTTCAAAAAAAGATCAGAGGATATATTTGCTACACATATCTGAGCTGTATCCAAATGTTTCAAGAAAATGGGCAAAATTAATTTCACATTACAGTTCAATTTTTTGAACTACTTACAGATGCATTTAGGACCTGAAGGAATCACATCTAGCATCGTAAACAACAAACATGCTACAGCACAGCACTTCACAAAAAAAAATTAAAAACTTATGTACCCTTCTTTGGATGAAGAAGGGTGAAGCATACAATTAAGAGGTAAAGTAGTAAGTTAGCCTTATTTGTGAGAGGATTTGAATACAGAAAGAAACCAGCAAAAATTAATTAAACTGGTTCCAGGGATAGTCATATAAAGAAAGATTGACTAGACTGTAATGGTTGTTTTTACAATTGTGAAGAATTAGAAGAAATCTCATTAGAAGTTACAAAATTCTTAATGAGCTTTACAACTTTAATGCAGGGAAAATCCCTGGTGAATGAGTCTTAACAAGGGACCACATAAATTAAAGGATATGCAAGACTGAGAGTGGCCTCAGCTGTTCACAATCTATTTCAATAATTTCATTGTTGGGATCATATATGGTATTTATTCATGACACAAAACCAGTGTAAATAGTGGGGGATATAGACAAGCTGAATTAGTGGGTAATAAAATGGTAGATGGAATAAAAGGGATCTGGGAGTTTTTTTTTGTATCTGTCACTGGAAAGCAATACGCTAGTGCTGCAGATAGTTAGGAAGACAAATATTTCTTGAATGTTATTGTAAAAAGATCTGGATACTGAAATTATATGAAGCTTTGGCAAGACTGCTCCTGTGATACTGTGCATAATTTTGGCCTACTTGCCTCAAAATATGGAAATTAATTTGAAGATTCACCAGATTTCCACCCAGAATGATGGGTCTATTAAGGCTCTGTTCTCTGAAGTTTGAAATACTAAGAGATGACTTCACTGTAATATTCAAAGTTACTACAGGGCTGAAGAGGGTAGATGTATGGATGATATTTCCCCGGCTATGAACTAGCATGACAGTCTAAAATGAAGGGGTTGGCTGTGTAGAACTGGAATATGAGAAATATTTCTGCTTTGAGAGTTGTGAATCCTTGGAACTTTCCATCCCAGTGGATAAACAGGCTTATTCTCTGGTTGCCTTCAACATGAGATCTACAGATTTCTAAACCATAGGGTCTTGCCAGAAAAATGGGATTGAAATGAAAGATCAGACATTGTTTCTTTGAAAGATGGAGCAGGCTAATGAGGCCATGTGGACTATACTTGCTCCATTTTCTTTTCTTAGGTTTTTATATTATGTTCGTAGTGCCATGTAAGTAACTGCATTCGAGCATGCCAAAAGTTAGGTAAATCAGTCATCATAGAACAGTTTGTATTTTGTGGATAATTGCTCCTAAAAACATGAGGAAGAAAATTGTTTTTCAGTTATTTATATTTAATGACTACATAGGAGTGCTTTGCATCTATTTTTTGCTCAAATTCTAAAATTTGATTCCAGCAAATTCACTGGAGTCCGGTATTGAATATGGGATATCATAGACTGCAGATACTCTAAAGTAAATTACCATGAATAACTGAGGCAAGTTTTAGGGTACAAGAAAATTACATTAAGGTGGCACATTGTACTTCTTTCAAAGAAATGAGCGATTTAATTTCTTAAACCATATTTTGCAATGTAATCCTGAAAGTTATTCCTTTAAATGCTTGTACAATTGCCCTTTGAATGTTCCTACAGAGTCTGACTGCACCTGCCTTTAGATGGCGGTTTTAACAGTACTGTGTGAAAATATTTTCCTCGCTTCCTCTTTTACTAGTTTTGCCAATAGTGGCAGGAGCTATTTTATTTTTGCTTTTTACATTTCTACATTTTCACATTTGCATAATGAAAAGCAACAACTGAATTTAACAATTTTAGATATGCAGCCAGATTTTATTCATCTCTTCCTACTTATACATAACTGTCTGTTATTCTTTAACCTTTTCTTTCAGCCAGCATTGCCTGTCACTCTGTCATTTAATCTCTCATATTTTCTTTTCCATCACAAATCTTCTCTCTTGTTTGCTCTATTCTATCCTGGCAAATTTATATGTGTCTTATTTCAAACTTTTCTGGTTCTGATGAAAGCTTATTAATGCGAAATGTTAGCTTTCTTCCCCTCGCCATAGATGCTACCTGACCTACTGAGAATTTTCAGCCTTTCCTGCTTTGACTGCTTATTGAAGGCTTTAGCAACCAATGCACAAGATAAATTAAAACAAAATGTTGAAAGCAATTAGCTGGCCAGGTAATAGACAAGAGGAGAGATGCAGGATCAAGGCTTCTGTTTGCTCTCCTTTCATTATAAATCATGAGATGAAGGGAAAGTGAAGGAAAGAATTGAAAAAGGATTAGGATAGGTAATGTTTGTTTTCCTTAGAGTGAAAAAGGCTAAGGGGAGACTCTAAATTATGAGAAGTTTACATAGATTAGATAGGAGGAAATTTTCCCATTATTTGGACATCTATAACCAGACAGCATGGTTTTAGATAAGGAGAAGAGGGTTAGAGGGAATCTCAGGGAAAATATTAACCCAACAGTTGGTTGGAATACAGAGCACACTGCCCGAGAGGGTGGTGCTGTGTTTCTATTACTCTATCACTATGAACAGGTGGAAAACAAGAGATGTTAAACGACTAAGGTGACGATGATAAAAGCAAGAGTAAATGGAAATGGGAAACAAAAGATGAATCATCTGAAGTGAAATGTTAAAAATATTATTACCAACACTTGCAGTCACAAGTACTCCTACAACTTTTCAATGTATTTTTATATTAACTTCTATTTCAGATTTGCAGTTTCTGCAACATTTTCCTTTTGCATTACATCTACGACTTATTTTCCATTAGATGAGAGTTTGATGATTTGATTTTCAGAAACTTCTACTTGATAGCTACAAAACTAAAAAAGGACATGCACAGCCTGGGAGTACCAATCAATAATGTGCTGTCCCCAAGTAAATCAGATGACACAGTCAAAAACAATGAAGGCGTGAAACCTTGTATACACGCATTTGAACAAAGCACACACACCAATAGTCATAAAATACTAACAAAGCAAACAGTGAAATTGCAAGAATGAAAACAAAGCATAAAAGAGACACCAGAGACTGCAGATGCTGGAACCTGGAGCAATACGCAATCTACTGCAAGAGCTCAGAGACTCAAGCAGTATCTTTTGAGGGTGGGTGGATTGCAGAGAGAGTCCTTTCACCCCTCCCAACACATGATTGTTGCTGAGAAAACCTGATTTAAAATGAAGAATAGTACATTGGACCCTTTGAGCTTGGATGTTGTCTGATCTTCTAACTCATCATTATTTTTCTGCACTGTTTCCAATGAATCCCTTAGTTTCCTTAATGTCCAGTTATCTACAAGCCTTTGTTTTGAATGAACTCAATGAGTAAGCATCTTTGGCCTTCCAGGGTAGAGAATTCTAAAGATTTATCACTTATAAATAAAGTATGTTTTTTACCCTCCTCTACATGGCTTCCCTGCCCCCATTGTCCAGGGACTTGTGCATTGTGACCTGTCTGACTCACTCCTTCTTGGATCCCCAGATGAATCTGAAGACAAGCTTGGTTGATTCCCAAGCTGGAGGAGTAAGGTTGGGCCACACCTATGCCAACTACTGCAGTCTTGAGAGCACCTTAAGCTGCTGACCAGGTTCTTCCCAGTTATTGATAGGGAGCTGTGGTGAACTACATATACCTGTCTGGACACGCCCCTCCGCTGACTGCTCCTGTGGCTCCTCCCACTGACCGTGGCTCCTCCCACAGACCCCGGTATAAAGGCGATTGAGGCCTGAGCCCGGCCCTCAGTCTCCAGGATGTAGTATGGTGGTCAATTGCTGCTTGTTCTTTCTTCCAGCCAATAAAAGCCTATATCTCGCCTCACATCTCAGAGAGTTATTGATGGTGCATCAGGAGCATCCTCCCAACAGCCCCTATTTTTGTTTTACCTTCCCAGTCCATTCCAGTCAACTCCTGCTGCACACCTTGTCCCCTCCAAACCAGATCCCCAGCACTTTCAAGTAATCAGATCGGATGGTGAAGGGGACCCTGGATCGCTCAGGCCAGTTGCCAAAAAGCAAAGCCTCACTCTTCCTATGGTTAACTTTGGCCCCTAATGACATCTCAAACTGGTCACAGATACTGATCAATCTGGGAACTGAACTCCGATCTGAGCAGAAGATGGTGACAGCGTCCATGTACAAGGAGGTTGGTCTCATGCTCCCTTTAAACTCACCTGACCCCTTTTCCCTTGTTTCCTTTCAATTCACTGAGATCATGTTTTAAACTCCATAGAGTGTTGTTGCCCGCATTCCCTTTAAACATACCAAGGTCTCATTTTGCATCTTTCTTTAAAATACAAATGGGGCTGTTTTCCCTGCTCCTTTTAAACTCACAGTGTCCTGTTTTCCACACTCCTGTTGAACACACCAGAGCTCTGCATTCCATGCTTTTGTTAAACTCACCTGTTTTAGAGTCCTGTAAACAGAGTCCTGTTTCCCACATTCAACTTAAGTCACCAAGTTTGTTGGAAACTTGATGGAATTGTTGTAAAATCTTTAAGAATTTTTTTTACATTTCAATGAAACCTCCTCTCATTATTCTAAATTCCAGAGGAAGCCATCCTAGATCTCAGATTTTTTCACATTAGATTCCATCTATCATGTCCTTGCCCATTGATTAAACTTGCCTAAATGCCCTGAAATGTTCTTCATATATTCATCACCACACACAATCCTGGCTCGTGTTGTATCATGAACTATATCATCTGTAAGTGCACTGAATACTGAAGCTGTAAGCATTTTTATAAAATCAGTGTCCACTAGATTCAAATGAACTGAGAAATAAATGCAAGACGAGTCCTATATATCCCACAGATTCCCATTTCCCACAAACTTAAAGGGAACATAAGATATTTTGCAGATGCTGAAAATCCTGAGCAAGTAATACAGAATGCTTGAGGAATTCAGCAGGTCATTCAGCATCTAAGTAAATGAATATACAGTCAACATTTCAAGCCAAGACCCTTCATCTAGATTGGAAAGTAAGGGAGAAGAAGCTATAATGGGAAGAGGGTAAGGAGTACAAGCTAGAATGCGATCGGCGAAGCCAGGTGGGTACAGGAAGGTTGGGGGTGGAGGGGGGGATGAAGCAAGATGCTGGGAGGTGATAGGTGAAAAAATACAGGGCTGACATTAGAGGGACTACTACTTCTATTCTTCAACCAGAAGTCTATTTCTGTTCAGTAGCTTGAGAAAAGAAGTATTTTTATCAATGGTTTTACAAATAATAACTATTTATTCATGATAAATATCTAAAATATGATTCATTGACTATATTATTTGTTCAAGCATATGTTTGATATCCAGTGTTATTTCATGTTATTGGATTGCAATTAATTCTATATTTTTCTTCCATCACTTGTTCAAACTAAACATATTTGAATCAATTTATTTGCAGGAAAATTAAGTGCAAATACAGTATGTGTTCAAATTTTCTCAAGGTAAATTTACATACTTCCCAGAATTTTGACAGGAAATCAGTTTTTAATCTGATTTTCATATGTCTGCCATGAGCACGGTGGCTTGTCATAGACTATTCAGCTTCTAGGGATTTCGAGCATCTGTATTTACTAATCAATATCTTAACTAGAGTTGTTAAGCATTTGTCTTTTCACTTTAATCTTGTTAAGTTAATTGTGGCTGGCATATGTTTCCTGCATTCTATGATTATTTAAAGAGGTCTTCCATTCAGTACCTCACTGGGGTCTTTTTTGTTGAAGAGGATGAATTTCCTTGTGGTGTTACTCATTTAGTATTCTACTATCCAACCTCTTGTTCTGCTAATTCCCTGCCCCTAGTTTGAGTTTAGTCTGTTGTCTCTAGCTCCTGAGTTGAGTAGGTGCTAGTGACCTCTGTGACAAAGAAAGCCTGCTGTTCCTTGGCACCTGGGTCCAGTCCTTCAAGAGTGCACCTTGATGGAATGACCCACTCTACACCCCATGGACCCAGGAGAGGTTCTGAGTTTTTCCAGTCTTTATTCAGAATCTTCTTTTTCCCTGAGGTTTTCTGTGTCAATAAGGTTTGTAAATTTCTCGTGTCATTTTTTTCTCCATGAATAATATGCTATGTTGCTAAGTGAAATAGTTTCTTACACATGGAAACCTAGGAAGACCATATTTCTGAGTTACATACTTAGTTTTTGAGCTCCATGTCTCCCTTGTGATTTTTTTTTTCAGACCTGCATCAAGAGTCTTGAGCCCCTAGTCTACTTTGTGTTTTTCCAGCCCTGCCTTGGGCCCACCACAGCAGTTCTGGATTCTCAAGTGCTGCCTCTAGCTCCAGATCTGTCATGTTTTGTTTTAGACCTGACTCGAGAGCTCCCTGGGCTGTCAGGTAATGGCCTTGGGGATGGAGGGTCTGCCATGAGCCCTCCTGCTTGCCATAGAAGTGAGTTTCTAGGGTTCTTGAGCACCTGATGTTACTAATCAATATCAGAGTTGATAAACCTTTTCTGACTTGATCTTAAGTTAATTGTGGCTGTTTCCTGCATTCTATCTTTATTTAAAGAGATCTCCCATTCAGCATCTTAGTGGGGGAGGTTATTTTGTCAGAGGATTAATTACATCATGGTGTCACTCGTTCACTCTTCCAAGGCTCTTGTTCTGATGTGTAACCTCTTGGTTTCCCTCTCTTCCTGGAGATTCCACTGTTCCTCTGCAACTCGGTCCAGCCCTGTAAGAGGGCACCATGACAATATCAAGCTTAGGAGTCTCTAGGCTATATCTTTGACCCTGAGTTTCTTCATAGTTGACGATAACATGAACATAAGAAATGGGAGTAGACTATTTGCCCCTTACAAGGAATAGCAGACTTGGTGAATGCAGATTTGATTTCAAAATTAAGAGAACCTTAGATAGGTATATGAATGGGTTGGGGGGGTATGGAGGGCTATAGTCCAGATGCTGGTCAATGAGACTAGGCAGATCAACTGTTCACATGAACTAGATAGGCTGAAGGGCCTGTTCATGCTGCTGTAATGTGCAGCTATAACATCTGCACTGCCATTGTTCTGAATCCTGACCTCTTAATTGGAGCTTTGTATGTATTCCCCATTGTTACCCAATGGACAAGATCAATAGTCTTTGTTTAAATGTGATCACCTCTCCTGATTTCAACAGGGTATGGTCCCAGTTTGTTCAATCCATCTACGTACAATAAACCATTATTCTGGGAATCGATGACTTTTTAATGATAACAGCATGTGCCAACTGTTTATGAATTTGTCTCTAGCTTACAGTGGATTGATGCCAGAACCTTACTAAGTACATGCAATGCTTGTTTGATCAACTGTGCCAGATCCGAGTAATGCTGTAGAACTGCACTTAGCTGGAGAGCAAGAGGGATCTTTGGTCACATCCACTAAACTGAGATTTATTAGTGGATTTGTACACCAAAATGTGATTTTATTGAGAGCAATGGAATTTCAAAATACTATATTGCTGTTAGCTCAGGTGTCCAAGGACAAATTGTTATCTCAAATTACCTACATTTATGCTTGTTCCAAAAAGGAGGACATTCATGTCCAACATTCTAGATGCAACAAGTTCTAAAATCCACGTTTCATTTCATAGCAGAGAATGTATACAGATCATCCTCCAAATCCGCTTTTGCTGACATACTGGCAGAAGCTGAAACGAGGCGGCCATAGTTAAAACCATCCACTGTTGGTCCAACCATGCGGCATCCTTGCTGCAGGACTGCTTCAATGACATTTGGGACAATGACTGCACCAATGTCTTCCATGGTGAGGATGGCAAAGCTACCTAGGCTGTGAAACAACATATGGAGAAGAGCGAGTCAAGATTCAAAATGAACAGCACATGTGACTTACGCGTACCATCGCAGGCTCCAAAGCCAAATGTAGTGAACTTCCTACTGTTACGGACACTTACTAATACAGGCGTGTCAAAAGGGGATGGAGGATTATTGGGGACCTGAGTTGCCCCAACCACAATTTATTCCAGCTGCTACCATTTTGGGAAACAGCAGTGCAGTGTAAAAGCCAGGACCAACAGGCTCCATGTCAGCTTCTTCCACCAGGCCATCAGACTGATTAACTCACACTGATTTGAGTATATTTCTATGTTGCATTGACTGCTCTATTTATTATAAACTACTGATTGTACATTTATATGAAACATAACAAAAATTTTTACTCCTCATATGTGAAAGATGTAAGAAATGTAGTCAATTCTAATTCTCTACAACCTGAAATTTTACTCTTCAGCCATCTATGAAACAAGAGACCCCATACAATGAATGATCAAGCATCAAAGCCCAGAAGCCCCTCTTCTCCCGACCTTCACGCAAGCAGCAGCAACCACTATTCTTCCCCACCCCCACCTCACCATGCAAGTAACAGCAAAAGCCCACAAAGAGACCTTGATTCTGAATTCCTCAAAACTACAGTCCACAACTCAGCACTTTGGTACCTCAGACTGGCTCTCTATCATCATTGAAGGAGAGAGATCACTCCTGCAACAAGAATAGAAACCGGCAACTCACCGTTCTGATGTTACGATCTTCCATGTTTCTGCTCCAAGCCATTCCCCTCGTATTCCTCTTTCCTCCCCATCCCCATCTTGAGGACCAACAGGCTCTCACTCTTTCAAAAGAGAGAGGATCACTCGAATACAGAGGCCTTCTTCTGACAGTAACCAGTGATTAGCAAAGGCATTAACTATGATCTTGATGTTACAGTTTCAAATGATGATTCCCAAATCATCCAGAAGGCTGCTCCACAACTTCCAACTTCCCTGCCTTGAGTGTGCATGTCTTTCAGGCCATTCCTGGAGATAGTGAAGTGCTAGACCACACTGCTGGTTTGAAAGCCCACTGCCTGCGAAGAACCATAGTCTAAACTGTAGATCAGAGACTCTACCAGGACCTCAAACAACTTGAAATAAAAGACGAGACATGAGAGAAGTATAAGCTGTTACATTGATTAACTGGAAGAAGTTGCTTGGGTTTGCAGAAGAATGTTGGTGCCATCTTTTCATGCTGTTACTCTATCCTCTAGTGTCTTATGCATAGTACATAGGAACTTCTGGTGCTAAAGAGAAACATGGCATTGAGTGGAAAAGGAGAAACCTTGAGTCTTGGTGTAGCACTTGATTTGGATGGTGTGGATTTGTGAAGGTTGGTTTGAGAGAAAGAGATGTATTCCTGTTTCTTCTGTCCAACAAGCAGTGCTTTAACATAGAGTTCTTGAACCTGTTATAGCCACCAACTATTAAACTTGCATCAATTTCCCAACCACACTGTGCAAATCTGATTTAAATGTAGTAATGAAGGAGCTTGCAAGCATGACATGGAACCTTTTATGAAATGGTTGTAGTTGTGTATGGCTCTGGAAGGAGGATACTTTGGTGTTTTCCCTGCATCTCTTCCCCTCTTATAATCGCCTTCCACCTGTCTCCCTAAAGGCAGAGTGTCAATGTCTATACATTGGTATTTAAAACAAAACATTTCTACTATAAGAACAATGAATACAATTGGATAAAGAATGGATAATTAGAATGGTAGATAGTTGGAACATGGGTCCTTGCAATAATTATTGCAGAGTATTTTGTGAAATCTCAAATAAATATTCTCTGCCATTTTTTTCTCCGACAATTATATATTACAGACGGAGGCAGATATAATTGACACTGGAAGAACGTACAGAAATCAAAACACTGCTGAACCAAATTATCAGCTGTTGGCCCACATGCTACTGTCATTCTCACATTTGAATGTGGAACTAAAGTCATACCAGCCTATTTGAATTCTGCATCCAAGTTCAACTGATATTTTAGGCTAGATGTATGCGAATTGTTTTCAAAACCATAGCTTGTGAACAGCTCCCAAATGCACAGATGGTCACTGACCGACAAAGAAACGAGATATTAACATAGAGGAAACAGGTGTTTATTTCTGCACCCCACAAATCAATGCCAATGTTCGTTTAACAAATTCAAAGAAGAAAAGATAACGCAGATGTATTTAATACCACATTTGTCACTAGCAAATTTATGGGAAGAATAAATTGTGTGGCTTGTAAATATGGCGGCCTCCTTTGCACAAACTGTTGCTGATAGAAGAATAAAGTAATTTTGAGGTATGCATCAGCCATACCTTTACTGATTTTTCCAAATCTTGTTTTTTTCATCAGCACTCATTCTCCCAATGTTCATTTTGTAGGATTATTCAAACTGCAGCTTGTTGCATGACTCACTATAATTTTGGTTTCAACACAACTAAGTAATGACAATTTTGCAAAAAGCTGTAAATCCAATAGCTAGACCTGAGAAGTTCCACTGAAATGGTTAGAAATTTGGTCAGAGTAATACCCAATCTAAGGGTGGAACTGGCAATTCGCACATTAATTTCCATAGCAAACAAATGTCACTTAAGGTGGTACCGATTAAGTGCAGCTCTGAAGGGAACCATCAAATATTTCTGTTTAGGACTTCTATAGCTGAGATCTACAGCCATGGGTAATTCAGTAAGTAATATCATTTTAAGACATTTTAAAACAAAATGTATTGATCGTCAAAATTAATGGACCCTGGACTGCAGACTCCAGTCATGAGCGCAATTTCCTTTTAAGTAAAAGGAAACAAAGAAAGCGAACCAATCAGCAAGGATGATTGAAATGCAGAACCCTTAGATCCCCAATCCCTACTATCCTGCTGGCGAATGTACAGTCTCTGGAAAATGAAATTAAAGACCTCAGTACAAGACTGTAGTACCGGAGGGACATCAGGACTGCTGTGCACTTTGCTTCATGGAATCGTGGCTCACCCCACCATTTTGGATGCAGTGCTGCAGCCCAAGGGCTTCACCCTCTACTGCAAAGATAAGACAGCCGGGTCTTTTATAGGTAGGGAAGGCAGAGGTTGCTTCATGAGTAAGACATTGTGGTGCGCATACATGGTAGTTGTGTTTCATCCTGCTTGCCCGATCTGGAATATCTATTGGTCAAGTATCATCTATTCAATATGTAAAAGGAGTTCTCTGCCATCATCCTGGTAGCAGTGTACATTTTGTCTCAGGCCAATGTTAGGCAGGCACTGGAAGAGCTGAGTACTGTAATCAGCAGTCACAAAACAGTGCATTGGGATTCTTTCCCTATCATCGTGGGGGTTGGAAGAAAGCCTGTCTGAAGAAGTCTCTGACCAACTACTGCCACCAAAGCACCTGTGGAACCAGAGGAGCCAACACACTTGACACTGTTACACCACCATTAAGAATGCTTACTGTGCCATTCCATGCCTGCACTTTGCAAAGCCCAATCACCTGGCTGTACTTCTACACCCGGCATATTGGCAGAAGCTAAGGACCACAGCACCATTGGTGAACACCAAAAAGATATGGCCAAGGGAGGAAGAGGAGCACTTACAGGACTGCTGTGAGTCAGTGGACTGAACGAAATTCAGGGTTTTATCTTCAAATCTGAATGACTATGTCACAGTTGTCACTGACTTCAACAAGATCTGTGTGGATGATTATGTGTCTTTGAGAACATACTGGACATACTGTAATGTGGAAGGTTAACTTATTTGCTGATTGAGCATTGTTCCAAAAGTTGCTTCCACTGTTCTGGTTAATGATGGACCTGCTTGAGGTATGTAGCCGTCTTCCCATTGGTTAGTTCCCATGCCCTACAGCTCCCGCTTCTGGTCTCAGGTCATATGCTGGGGTACCTGTCGCCGGTTTACGATCTTCAGGTGTATAAAGGTGAATGCATGTGTCCTCCTTCTCTTGACTCCAAGCTGTGAGTTGCAGGCAGCACTGGAGAAGCCATTTGGAAGTTGTGTTACAGGTAGTAGAAGGAGGAACTCACGTTTCAAGTGCCCACCTAGTTGAGCAGTTGTTTATTACCTGTTTAATCTGGTTGTGTAACTTGGACAGATTTAGCAAGTGTATTGAATTTGTGTTTCGTGTTGGAACATCTATAGCTTGAGTGACTTGCAGTGCTTGTTTGACTTACATTGAGTAAAGTGTATCGTTGCTTGCTGTGAATAAGCGGTTGCTGTACATACCTACAATTGGTGTCTGCTGTTTCATTTACTGAACCCGTGAATCTGCTTCCATACAACAAGAAAGCAGATTTGGCTGTGCAAGCATGGTAAGTGTCAGAGACCTAAACTCAGCTGCAAATAAAAGTAAGATAGGCTCATGTGGAGCGGCCATTGTCAGAGTGTGCCAGTGACAGAGTAGGGAGGCTTTGACTTAAGAGGCAGAAGAAAAGTTAAGAAGAATAAGCTTCTTTTTATTACAGAGTAGTCAGGATTGAATGAACCTCCTAGCAGATGTGGGAGTTCAGGATACCTGATGTCTACATCTGTGGGAAGTGCACCTAACTTCAACACCTGACTGACTATGTCAATGAGTTGGACGTACGCAGGATCACTAGGGAGGATGAAGATATCATAGATGAGACTTTTGGAAAAACTGGTCACATCCAGAATAAAGGCTTCAGACAGTAGATGGTGGCACCAGGAGAGGTAAGGGGAATAGAAAGTCAGTGCAGAGTTTCCCATGGCCATTCACCTTAGCAACAAGTATACCTCTTTGGACACTGACAGAGTGGATGACTGATCAGAGCACAGCAGTAGCAGCAAGGCTGGTGGCTCTGTAGCTGTCTCTGAGGCTCAACAGGGAAGGGTGAATTTAGGCAGTGTGGTAGTTATAGGGAAATCAATAGTTAGGGGAACAGAAAGGACGTTCTGTGGCTGTGGAAGAGACACCAGGATGGTGTGTTGCCTCCTGGGTGCCAGCATCCAGGATGGATCGGAGTGGCTGCAAGATATTCTCAAGGAGGAGGGTTGAGCTTAGGATGATGACACCTAACGGTGACTCCTTTGCTTGCATCTTCTGAAACAGCCCTGTTTCTATCTTTAATATCTCTTTTTTTCCTTTTCAGGGTTTTGTTGAAGACCCTGACCTAGAGTTACATGCTGACTTTGATTCTTTATGGAAATGGGACCCGCTCTCAAGGCCTCGCGACTGGCCATTTTTTGATATGCTGAAGATGAGGCCTAGAAGACTAGTACGCCTTCAGGGTGGGGTTTGATTTTCATAGCTCTGGATGCGGGTGGATTCGAGGTCAGTGCCGTCGCAGAAAACTCGTGAGTCATGGGAGACGGAAGATCATAAGCGGTGAGCTGCCGTGTGCTCAGAGACCTGAGATTTTTGGGCGCAGAGCTCGGGTAAAGTGATGAACAGACTTTTAACACCATAAATTGGTGAGTTGTTTGTTTTGTTTCCCCTCTCGCTGTGAAATGGGGTCTTCTTTTTTCCCTTATTAGGGAGGGAGAGAGCCTGTGGTTTGTTGAATTACCGGGTGAACGAGTAGTCTTTGGGGTACTGCAAGTCTGTGTCTATATTGGTGCTTTGCTGCACACTTGAGTGCTCGGTGGAGGGTCCTGATGTTTAGTTTTGTTGGTGGGGGAGGGGGGTCATCACTTCGCTGCTGCTTCTGCATGGGAGGGGAAGTTGGGGGGAACTTTGGGGTTCTAACATATAACTCTCATTCATTCTTTGGGGTACTCCTCTGTTTTCATGGATGTTTGCGAAGGAAAAGGATTTCAGGATGTATGTTGCATACATTGCTCTAACATTAAATTGAACCTATTGAACAGCCAGGGGTCATACTGTATATTGACACCAATGAATAGGCAGAAGAGGGGAAGATGTCCTATGCAGTGAGTATATACAGTAAGGAAAGAGGATGAAGAGAAGGACCCCAAAGGTAGTAATCTCCATTTTACTCACAGTGCCACAGGCCAGTGCATGTAGGAATGGGATGATAGCACAGATGAATGTGTGGCTGAGGAGATGGTGCAGGGGGCAGGGTTTCAGGTTCTTGGATCACTGGAACTTTTTCTGAGGAAGTGGTGACCTGTACAAAAGGGACGGGTTACACCTCTTAGGAGCGGAACCAATATCCTGGCTGGGGTGGGGGGTTTGCTAATGTTACTTGAGAGAGTTTAGACTAGTTTTGCAGGGGTTTGGAAACTGGAGCACCAGGTCTGTAAGGGAAGGATCGGACTGGAAGGTAGATATCAGGGAAAGTATTGAAAGGCAAAATCAAAATAACAGGTGAGATGCGTTGGATAGTTTGAAAGGTGTATATTTTAATGTTAAGAGTATTATGGGTAAGGGTGATGAACAGAGCATGGAAGTACAAAGTTCTAGCTATTACTGAAAATGGTTGAGAAAGGGGGGATTGATGTCCCAGGTTTTCAAATTTTAAAATTTTAATAGAAGACTGAGGAGAATGTAAAAGTGGGAGGGGTGTGGTTAGTTCCACTACCAATCAGGGACAATATCATAGGTGCACTCAGAGGAGACATAATGGAGACAGACTCCATTTGGATTGAATTCAGGAATAGGAAAGGTGCAATCACATACCCCTTAATAGCCATTGGGGCATTGAGGAACTGATACAAAATCAAATTAAGGAAATGTGTAAAAGTAATAGGGTTGTTGAAATAGGTGATTTCAACTTCCTTAATATAATCCGAGACCTCCTTAGTGCAAAGGGTTTAGATGGGGCAGAATGTGCGAAGTATATCGAGGAAGGTACCTTAAATTAATATGTGGATGGTCGAACGAGAGGAGGGGCCATATTGGACCTGGCATTGGGTAATGAGCATGGCTAGATGACTGACCTTTCAGTATGTGAATAGTTAGGGAACAATGACCACAACTCCTTAACTTTCAAGATAGCTATAGATAAAGATAGGTATGGTCCTTGCAGGAGAGTTTTAAATTGGAGTAAGGCAAATTATGAGTGCATCAGGCTGGAACTAAGTAGAGTTAATTGGGAACAGCTTTTTCTGGCAAGTCCACATCAGACGTGGATGGTATTTAAAGATAATTTGCACTGAGTACAGGAAAGCTATGTTCCTGTTAGGAGCAAGGACGGGTATGGAAAGATAAGATAACCTTGGATGTCCAAAGAGGTGATGAATTTAGGCAAGAAGAAAAAGGAAAAGTATGTAAAGCTTTGGAAGTTAGGACCAATCAAAGCACTTTTAAAGTATAAAGAAGCCAGAAAAGAATTAAAGACGGGAATTAGGAAAGCCAGGAGAGGCCATGAAAAGTCTTTGGCAAGTAGGATTAAGGTGAACCCAAGGCATTCCGTGCAAATATCAGGAGCAAGGGAATAACTAGGGAAAGGATGGGACCACTCTAGGATAAAGGAGGGAACATTTGCTTGGATGCAGAGAATGTGAGCGAGGTACATAATGAATACTTTGCTTCAGTATTTACCAAGGAAAAGGATTAGGAGGACCAGCAGATCAGTGCTGAGTGTATGAATATATTAGGGTGTTTAGAGGTCAAGGAGGAGCAAGTGTTGGACCTACTAATGAGTATCAAGGTGGATAAATCCCCAGATTATTGAATGAGGCAGGAGACAGGATTGCTGAGGCAGTATCTTTGTGTCCACTTTAGCCGCAGGTGAGGTCCCAGAGGACTGGCTGATGGCTAATGTTATACCTCTGTTTAAGAAGGGAACACAGGAAAATCCTGGGAGCTATAGACCAGTTGAAGGGAAATTGCTGGAGAAAATTCTTAGGGCTAGCATATACAGTACTATATAAGCATGTGGAAACCTAGGGCCTAATTAGGGAGGGGCAAAATGGCTTTGAGAGGGGCAAAGCATGTCTTATCAAGTAGATTGAGTTTTTTGACAAGGTGATGAAAGAGGTAGATGAGGGTAGGGCAATGGATGTTGTCTACATGGATTTTAGTAAGGTTTTTGCCAAAGTCCCTCAAGAGAGGTTATTCTAGAAGATTAAGATGCATGGGATCCGTGACAAATTGGCTGTTTGCATTCAGAGCTGGCTTGTGCATAGAAGACAGAGGGCTGTAGTTGAAGAGATTTATCCAAGCTGGAGGCCTGCAATTAGTAATGTTCCGCAGGGATCTCTGCTGGGACCTCTGCCATTTGTGATGTACGTAAATGACCTGGATGAAAATGTGGATGTGCGGATTAGTAAGTTTGTGGATGATAATAAAATTGGGGGAGTGGTGGATAGTACAGAAGCCTGGCAAGGAGTATTGCATGATAAAGGTCAGTTGCAGATCTGAGGAGATGGAGATTATCCCAGATAAATGTGACATGCTGCACCTTGGTAGAGGAAAATGCAAAGAGACTCTACACTATTAAGGGCAAGATCCTCAACAGTGTTGCTGAGCAGAGAGATCTCGGGATTCAAGGTCATAGCTCCTTGAACAAAGCTACACAGGTTGATAAGGTGGTTAAGAGGACTTGGGGAATGCTTACTTTTATTAGTCAGGGCATTGAGCTCAAAAGTCAGGAGGTTCTGTTGCAATTTTATATAACTCTGGTTAGGCCACATCTGGTATATTACATACGGTTCTGATTGCCCACTATAGGAAGGATGTTGAGGCTTTGGGGAGGGTGCAGGAGGTTCACCTCGATGCTGCCTGGTTTACAGGGCATGTGCTAGATAAACTTAGGTTGTTTTCTTTGGAGCAGCGGAGCTGAAGGGAAATCTGACAGGATTATGAAAGGCATAGAGTAGTCAGAGAATATCTGTTTCTCAGAGCTGAAATATCTAATACCAGGGGGCATGCACTGAAGGCGAGTGGGGTGGGGTAAGTTCAAGGGAGATGTGAGGAGCAATATCCTCACATGCGTCCGCAATATCCTGTAAAAGGAGGGTAAGCAGCCTGAAGTCATAGTACATATTGCTACCGATGACATAGGAAGAAAAAGGGAGGAGGTCTTGAAAAAAGAATACAGAGAGTTAGGAAGGAAGCTGAGAAGGAGGACCTCAAAGGTAGTAATCTCGGGATTGCTGCCTGTGCCATACAGGATAGGAGTAGAATGAGCTGGCAAGAAAATGTGTGGCTGAAGAATTGGAGCAGGAGGCAGAGATTCAGGTTTCTCGATAATTGGTGGTGTGGCTCTGTTGGTGAGAGATGGAATTATATCTTTAGGAAGAGGTGACATATGGTCAGAGAATGTTGAATCTTTGAAGGTGGAGTTAAGAAATTGCAGGGGTGAAAAGTAACATTATGGGAATCATATATAGGCCTCCAAATAGTAGCCAAGATGTGGTGTTGAGATTGCAAAGGGAGCTGGAAAAGGTATGTAATAAGGGTAATGACACAATTGTAATGGGGGACTTCAATATGCAAGGGGATTGGGAAAATTGGGTTGATATCAGATCACAAGAGAGGGAATTTGTTGAATGGCTACAAGATGGCATTTTAGAGCAGCTTGTGCTTGAGCCTACTCAGGGAAAGGCTATCATAGGTTGGGTGTTGTCTAATCACCTAGATCTTATTGGGGCGCTTAATGTAAAGGAATGCTTAGGAGGTAGAGACCATAATATGATAGAATTCATACTGCAATTTGAGAAGGAGAAGCATAAGCCACATGTATCAGTATTGCAATGGAATAAAGAGAATTAGAGGCACAAGAGAAGACCTTGCCCAGGTGGATTTGAGGAGGATACTGGTGGGGGTGACAGCAGCGCAGAGGTGACTAAAGTTTCAGAGAAAAGTTCACAAGGTGCTGGACAGATACGTCTCACAGAGGAAGAAGTTCTCATATAGCAACGGTAGGCAACAGAGGCTGACAAAGGAAGCTAATGACTGCATAAAAGCCAAGGAAAGGGCATACTAGATAGCAAAACTGAGTGGGAAGTTGCTTGATTGGGAAGCTTTTAAAAACCAGCAAAAGACAACTAAAAGGCTATAAGAAGGGGAAAGATGAAATATGAGGGCAGATGAGCCAATGATACAAAGCAAGATACTAAAAGTTTTTCCAGTTATATAATGAGTAAAAGGGAGGTGAGAGTTGATATTGCACCACTGGTAAAAATGATGTTGATGAGGTAGTAATGGTGACAAAGAAATGGCAGGTGAACTTAAGGAGTATTTTGCCTCTGTCTTTGTTCTGGAAGACAGTAGCAGTGTGCTAGAGGTCTGTGAGTGTCAGGGAGCGGGGGGAGCATCATTGCTATAACAAAGGAAAAAGTACTAGGCAAATTTAAAGGTCTTAAGGTGGATAAGTCACCTGGACCAAATGGACTACATCCCAGAGTCCTGAGAGAGGTTGCTGAAGAGATAATGGATGCATTGGTCATGATCTTTCAAGAGTTGCTTGAATCTGGCATGGTCCAAGAGGACTGGAAGATTGCAAATGTCACTCCACTCTTTAAGAAGGGAGAACGGCAAAAGAAAGATCAGTTAGCCTAACCTCAGTGTTTGTGAAAGTGTCGCAGTCTATTATTAAGGATGATGTTTCAAGGTACTTGGAGATTAATGATAAAATAAGTCAAAGTCAGCGTGGTTTCTGTGAAGGGACATCTTGACTGACAAATCTGTCAGAGTTCTTTAAGGAAGTAACAAGCAGTGTGGACAAAGGAGAGGCAGTGGATGTTATTTACTTGGATTTTCAGAGGGCATTTGATAAGGTGCCACACATAAGGCTGCTTAACAAGATAAAATCCTATGGTGTTACAGGAAAGATATTGGCATGGGTAGTGGAATGGATGACCGGCAGGAGGCAGTGAGTGGGAATAAAAGAGGCCTTTTTTGGTTGGCTGCCCATGACTAGTCGTGTTCCTCGGTGGTCGGTATTGGGACTGTGACTTTTCACATTGTCTGTCAATAATTTAATTGAATTGATAGCTTTGTGGCAAAGTTTACAGATGATACAAAGATAGGTAAAGGGGTAGGTAGTGCTGAGGAAGCAATGTGATTACAGCAGGAATTAGACAAACTGGAAGAATGGGCAAAAATGTGGCAGATGGAATACAGTTTTGGGAAATGTATGTCAATATATTTTGGTAAAAGGAACAATTGTGCAGACTATTATCTAAATGGGGAGAAGGTTCACACATTAGAGGTGCAGAGGGACTTGGGAGTCCTTGTGCAAGACTCCCAGAAGGCTAACTTAAGGTTGAGTCTGTGGTAAAGAAGGCAAATGCAACGTTGCCACTTATTTCAAGAGGAATAGAATATAAATGCAAGGAGATAAAGCTGAGCCTTTCTAAGACGCTAGTCAGGCCGCACTTAGAATATGGTCATCAGTTTTTGGGCCCCTCAGAAAAGATGTGTTGTCATTGGAGAGAGTCCAGAAGAGGTTCATGAAGATGATTCCGGGAATGAAGGGGTTAAAATGTGAGCAGTGATTGGCAGCTTTGGACCTGTATTCACTGGAATTTAGAAGAATGCAGGGGAATCTCATTGAAACCCACCAAATACTGGACAAAAAAGACACATACATTCGGATGCTGTTCATAGACTTCAGTTCAGCATTCAACACAATCATCCCTCAGAAACTGTTTGGAAAGCTGAGCCTACTGGGCCTGAACACCTCCCTCTGCAACTGGATCCTAGACTTCCTGACTGGGAGACCTCAGTCAGTCTGGATCGGGAGCAGCATCTCCAACACCATCACACTGAGCACGGGGGGCTCCCCAGGGTTGCGTGCTCAGTCCACTGCTGTTCACTCTGCTGACCCATGACTATGCTGCAACACACAGCTCGAACCAAATCATCAAGTTCACTGATGACACGACTGTGGTGGGTCGCATCAGCAAAAACGACAAGTCAGCTTACAGAGCGGAGGTGCAGCGGCGAACGGATTGGTGCAGAGCCAACAACCTGTCTCTTAATGTGAACAAAAAAAAAGAGATGGATGTTGACTTCAGGAGGGCAAGAAGCGACCACTCCCCGCTGAACATCGTCGGCTCCTCTGTAGAGATTGTAAAGAGCACCAAATTTCTTGGTGTTCACCTGACAGAGTATCTCACCTGGTCCCTCAACACCAGCTCCATAGCAAAGAAAGCCCAGCAGCATCTCTACTTCCTGCGAAGGCTGAGGGAAGTCCATCTCCCACCCCCCATCCTCATCACATTCTACAGGGGTTGTATTAAGAGCATCCTGAGCAGCTGCATCACTGCCTGGTTCGGAAA
Organism: Hemitrygon akajei; assembly: GCF_048418815.1. Classification (NCBI taxonomy): domain Eukaryota; kingdom Metazoa; phylum Chordata; class Chondrichthyes; order Myliobatiformes; family Dasyatidae; genus Hemitrygon; species Hemitrygon akajei. The sequence continues at coordinate 55,335,681 of NC_133138.1, forward strand.
TTGCAACATCTCGGATCGCAAGACCCTGCAGCGGATAGTGAGGTCAGCTGAGAAGATCATCGGGGTCTCTCTTCCCGCCATCACGGACATTTACACTACACGCTGCATCCGCAAAGGAAACAGCATTATGAAGGACCCCATGCACCCCTCATACAAACTCTTCTCCCTCCTGCCGTCTGGGCAGAAGTTGGTCATTATGGACCCCCATCACACAGGGCATGCTCTCTTCTCATTGTTACTATTGAGGAGGAGGTACAGAAACCTGAAGACACACTCAGCATTTTTAGGAACAGTTTCTTCCCCTCCACCATCTGAAAATTTTCTTTATTTTAAATACATTTTGTAGTCACATGCAAAGCGCTACTAAAGAAACACATGGAGGCAGAGAGAGCTGAACTCAGAATGCCTTTACTGATACAAAATCACGCACTTAAATCTCCCCTCCCATGGGCCCCTGTGACCCACGGGGCTGATGTGATGTCAGACTCCTCAGAAGGTCTGCCCCGAGTGGGTAGTTCCAAACGCGCTACCGTGTGTCTGCCCGTGGCTCCCAATGGCGGTTCGAGTCCCGCGTGGGCGGGCTGCCACACCCCCTCCAGAAACGTCCATCGGGGGAGCCCCCAGTCTGTGTGGCTTGCCTGGGTGGCTGGCCTCGCCGGCGCGGTGCGGGTACCCTCACCGGTCGCTCAATGTTCAAGTGCGCCGGTCTGAGGCGGTCCGCTGTAAAAGTCTCTTCCCGGCCACCCACCTCCACGACACACGTGGTTCCGTTGTGCCGGATCACCTTGAAGGGTCCTTCGTACGGCCACTGCAGAGGTGACCTGTGCATGCCCCTGCGAATAAAAGCATACTCACAGTCTCGGAGGTCTAGGGGTGAAGGATGGCGTGGAACCATGCCTGGAGGTCAGGACCAGTGCCAGGGTCCCTACCTTGTCCCACAGCCTCGTTAGCACCACTGCTGGAGTTTCTTCCGAACCTCGGGCCTCTGGTATGAACTCACCTGGGACAGTCGGGGGGAGCCGTAGACCAATTCCGCTGAGGAGATGTCCAGGTCCTCCTTGTGTCTGTGTGGATGCCCAGTAGGACCCAGGGAAGCTCATCTGTCCAGTTGGGGCCCCTGAGGCGTGCCATCAGGGCCGACTTGAGATGTCGGTGGAATTGCTCTACCAAACCGTTGGACTGGGGATGGTACGCTGTGGTGTGATGCAGCTGGGTGCCCAGGAGCTGCGCCAGTACTGTCCACAAACTAGACGTGAACTGTGCCCCTCTGTCGGAGGTGATGTCCGTTGGGAGGCCAAACCTGGCGATCCGGTTTGCAATGAGCGCCCTGGCGCAGGAGTCAGTGGACGTGTCTGCGAGCGGTACGGCTTCCGGCCATCTGGTGAACCTGTCTACCATGGTAAAGTTATACCTGGTGCCCCGGGAGACTGGCAGGGGGCCGATGATGCCCACGTTGATGTGTTGGAACCTCCTGTGTATCGGCTGGAACTGCTGGAGGGGAGCCTTCACGTGTCGCTGGACTGGCAGTGTACACAGGTCCTGGCCCACTGTCCGACCTGTTTGCGCAAACCGTGCCAGACGAATCTGTCCGCTACCAGCTTGATGGACGCCCGGATGGACAGGTGGGCCAGTTCGTGCAGCGTGTCGAACACCCGGCGCCTCCATGCTGCTGGAACCACGGGTCGGGGTTTGCCGGTAGGCACGTCACACAGTAGTCGATCTGCTGCCGGGCCGATGGAGACGTTCTCCAACTGGAGCCCCGAAACGGCTGTACGGTAAGCCGGAATCTCGGGGTCCGACCGTTGTGCTTCTGCCAGTGCTGCGTAGTCTGTTCCTGAGGACGATATGCCTACTGAGTAGAGGCAGGGTTGAGATAGTGTGTCGGCGATGACGTTGTTCTTCCCTGCAATGTGGCGGACGTCCGTGGTGAATTCTGAAATAAAGGACAGGTGCCTCTGCTGATGAGCCAACCATGGGTCCGATACCTTGGCCAGTGCGAAGGTGAGGGGCTTGTGATCCGTATACACGGTGAACTCCCTTCCCTCGAGGAAGTACCGGAATTGCTGGACAGCCAGGTAGAGCGCTAGCAACTCTCTGTCAAAAGCCCTGTACTTCACCTCTGGTGGTCGTAGGTGCCGGCTGAAGAAAGCGATTGGTCGCCTCTGGTCCTCGACGAGCTGCTCCAGGACTCCGCCGACTGCCGTGTCGGAAGTGTTGACTGTGGGTGCCGTGGGTACATCGACTCTCGGATGCACTAGGAGGGCTGCCTTTGCCAGCACCTCCTTGGTCTGCTCGAATGCCTCCAGGGACTCCACGTCCCATGCCACCTTCTTTGGCCTTGCTGGCCTTCAGGCGGAACAAGGGTCTCATGATGCTTGCCGCCACCAGCATGAACCGTTGATAAAAGTTGACCATCACTATGAACTCCTGCAGGCTCTTGACTGTGCTGGGCTTGGGGAACTGGCGGATGGCTTGGACCTTGTCCGGTAGGGGAACTGCGCCATGTCGGTTGACTCTGTGGCCCAAGAAGTCAATCTCCATCAGCCTGAACTGGCACTTCACAGGATTGATTGCCAGCCCATGGTCGCTCAGGCGTTGTCAGAGCTGGTGCGAATGTGCCACGTGCTCTTGGTGCAAACTGCTGGCCACCAGGATATCGTCCAAGTAAATGAAAACAAAATCCAGGCCATGTCCCACTGTGTCCATGAGCCTTTGGAAAGTTTGGGCTGCATTCTTGAGACTGAAAGGCATCGTCAGGAATTCGAACAAACCAATTGGGGTGACGAGGGCTGTCTTGGGCACGTCGTCGGGGTGCACTGGGATCTGATGGTACCCCCTGACAAGGTCAATTTTCGAGAAGATGCTCGCTCCGTGCAGGTTCGCCGTGAAGTCCTGGATGTGGGGTACCGGGTATCTGTCGGTAGTTGTGGCATCATTGAGCCTTCTGTAGTCTCCGCAGGGCCTCCATCCTCCTGCGGACTTGTACACCATGTGCAGCGGGGATGCCCACAGGCTGTCTGAGCGGCGTACGATCCCCAGCTCCTCCATCTTATGGAACTCCTCCTTGGCGAGGTGGAGCTTGTCGGGTGGGAGCCTCCGAGCTCGGGTGTGCAGCGGCTGTCCTTGCGTGGGGATGTGGTGCTGCGCGCCGTGCTTAGGGTTGGCTGTGGAGAACTGCGGGGTGACTATGGAGGGAAATTCCGCCAACACCCTGGCGAATTCATTACCTGAGAGGGTCACGGAATCCAGGTGGAGGGCTGGTGGCTTGGCTTCTCCGAGCTGGAAAGTCTGGAACGTCTCGGCGTGGACCAAACGCCGGCCTTTTAGCTCGACCAGGAGGCAATTGGCTTGTAGGAAATCTGCTCCTCGTAGTGGCAGTGACACCGCTGCCAACGTGAAATTCCAAGTGAAACGGCTGGACCCAAAATGCAGTGAGATGGTTCGCAGGCCGTACTTCCGAATACTGGTGCCATTTGCAGCGGTGAGTTCGGGGCCTGGGACCACGTTACGAGTGTCCATGTTCAAAGGGGGGAGTATGCTGACTTCGGCCCCGGTGTCTACCAGGAAGCGCCACCTGGAGTGTCGGTCCCAGAGGTACAGGAGGCTGTCTCGGTGGCCAGCCATCGTAGCCATTAGCGACGGCTGGCCTCAGCGTTTCCCGGAAAAGCACATGGTGGACCGCAGCGGTGTGCGTCTGAGCCCCATCTTTGGTGATAGAAACACCATTGTTCCGAACTTTCATCTTTTTCCCCCATGGGTCTCGACGGCTCACGATGGCGGTTCGAGTCCCGCGTGTGTGGGCCGCCACAATATTCTTGTTGTAATGTACAGCTTTTTGACACAGTACTGCTGCCACAAAACAACAACTTTCACAACATGCTGGTGATATTAAACCTGATTCTGACTTATCAATGATGAAATGACAATGTAGCTGTTAAATAATTGAATAGAAAAAAAACTTGCATTGCCTCAAAAGCTTGAATCAGTATCTGCAGGATGAGTATTTTGCAATTTTGTCTCCATATCAGATCAAATCCAGGCAAAGAAAAATTTCCGCATGCTGCATAAATTATGTTCCCTCATTGTTCTCCTCCACCTGCTGTTTAGACACGTCAATCACAGGAAGAAAGAAATAGTGGGGAAGGATGTGGGGCTGTGGTTACTCCTTGATTCAATAAATACATTGGTGATCAGCACCTTAATTCTATCTTCATCCCTCTGTCCGATATCCTGATCTCTTTGTTCCAACAGAGCCTGCAAATCTAACCTGTCTGTTATACTTCAAGCTTACTTCCTACAAACAAAAACATGTATGTGGTACAAAAATATTTTCGGCATGTTAAAATCATTACCTTGATCAAATATTATTTCAATTACTTTGTACACTCCATTAACAGTTTCAGCTGATTAGTTCAGAAATGAAAATCTAAGAGATGTTTGTTTTTATGTATAATGACACTCTGTTCCTGAATAAGGACTGCCTGCTGACCTTCACACAGTAAAACTGTGAGGTATTTCTTGTCAGTTTTTACTCTACTTGAAGGTGCTGAAAAGAAGAAGGCTCAAATATAAGATGGATCATGCAAGGATTGACAGAAAACAATGAATCTGATATCTTTAACTATTCAGTATGCAGCAGTGAAGATAATGATGCTGAAGAAAGGCACAGATAGTTAAGCCTTTTCAAGACAAGTGCTATTTTAATTCTGGGCTCCCATTTCATTATGGACTCCTGTGTAAAGCCGATGGCACAGTAGGTGAGACAAGGGAGCTGGAACTCCTCAGGCAGCATTCTTCCAAGTCAGCACTCCACTGGCAGCGTACAGCTGGAAAACATGGATCAGACAGGAATGTGGCCAGTCAAGTTTCAGGAGCAGATTAAAGGCTTCTTTACTATTTGAAACTGAATTGGCATTAAGTGTTTAATATGCAGATTTCAGCTGATTTAATAGGGAGAATTCAAAAATTAGAGGTGCAAAGGGACTTGAGTGTCCTACCGCAGGACTCCCTAAAAGTTAACTTGCAAGTTGCTTCACTAGTACGGAAGGCAAATGCACAGTTAGCATTAATTTTGAGAGGACTGAAATAAAAAGCTAAGGTGCAATGCTGAGGTTTTATAAGGCATTGGTCCAACTGTACCTGGAGTATTGTGAGCATTTTAGGGCCCCATATCTAAGGAAGGATGTGCTGGCATTGGAGAGGGTTCAGGGAAAGTTTGCAAGAATGATTCCAGGATGACAGGGTTAATACGAGGAACATTTGATGACTGTGACTGTACTTACTGAAGTGTAGAAGGATGAGACTGATCTCATTGAAACCTACTGAACGTTGAAAGAACTGTGTGGAACAGATAGGGAAATGATGATTGCTGTAGTAGTAGAGTCTGGCTCCAGAGGCCACAGCCTTAGAATACAAGGATATTTCTTTAGCCATAAGGTGGCAAATTTGTGAAATTCATTGCCAGAGACACCTGGGAGAAGCGAGAAGAATGGAGAATAGAGAGAATATTAAATCAGTTATTATCAAATGATAGCATATATTCAATGGGCTGAATGGACTAATTCTGCTCCTTTATCTTAGAGTCTCATATTATAATAGGGTTTGTTGTTGCCTTATTATTCCTCATCGCTATTGTGTTTTCACAATTAATTGAATATCCTCTCTATTAATGTAAGTTGAACATTTTTTTAAGAAAATGGTTTTCTGTCAATTCCTTGCCCATCAAAATCATCAAAATAGTGCCTGAGCCAGATTCCGATTCAGAATTACAGTATTCACCGAAGGCACATGTTAACAAAGCTCAGGAGGACGATGGCACCTAATGGCGACTCCTTTGCTTGCATTTTCGGAATCAGCTCTATTTCTATCCTTGATATCTCTATTTTCCCATTTTCCGGGTTCTTTTGAAGACCCCGACCCGGGGTTACACGCTGACTTTGGTTCTTTGCGGGAATGGGACCCGCTCTCAGGGTCTCACGGCTGGCCGCTGTTCAATATACCAAGGACACTGACTAGAAGACCAGTGCGCCTTCAGGGTTCCGGGATTTCATGGTTCTGGAAGTGGATGGGTTCGGGGCCGGTGCCTCCACAGGAAACTGGTGTGTTGTGGGAGTACCCGGAAGATCAAAAGCAGCGAGCTGGCTGTGTGCCCAGAGACCCGAGTTCTATGGGCACAGAGCTCAGAAAAAGCGACACAACAGACTTTTAACATCATAACAAATAACTCGCTGATTTATGTCTCACCTCTTGCTGTGAGATGGAGACACCTCTTTTTCCCTTATTGGGAAGAGAGTGGGGCCTGTGGTATTTCAAATTACCAGGTGAACGAGTAGTCTTTGGGGTACTACAAGTCTGTGCCTTTATTGATGCTTTGCTTCATGCTTGAGTGCTTGGTGGGGGGGGGGGCACCAATGCTTTTTTCTTTGCTGATGGGGGAGGTGAAATCTTTGCTTTGCTGCTGCTTATGCATGGATGGGAGGGGCTGGGGGGTTTGGGGATCTAAAATGTAACTGTCACTCATTCTTTGGGGCACTCCTCTGTTTACGTGGCTGGTTGTAAACATAAAGAATTTCAGGATGGGGGCAGCCTGCAAATTCCGGTGCCAATAGAACATGTCCAAAATGCTCCGCAGAACAACACAGAACACAACAAGTAACAAAACAACAACAGCAAAACAAGCGACAAACACAAAATCCAGGAGGAATTTAGCAGGCCAGGCAGCAGTTATGGAAAAAAGTACAGTTGACATTTTGGGCCAAGACCCTTCCAAGGTCCCAGCCAAAGGAACTCGGCCTAAAACGTTGACTGTACTCTTTTCCATAGATGCTGCCTGGCCTGCTGAGTTCCTCCAGCATTTTGTGTGTGTTGCTTGAATTTGCTGCATCTTCAGATTATCTCGTTTGTGAACAGAAAAGCAAGCCCCTTTCCTCCCTTTCATCCACCCATACATAAAGACAGTCCTCCAACTGCAGGACAGGATTCCAGTCTCCTGTCTTCAGCCATCATCGGCCTTTGATTTCCAGACTTACAACTGGCCTTCGGCCTTCAATCTTCATTATTGACCCCTGGACTAACCAATGACCTGAGGCCTCAAACTCCAGGCACACTGAGTCTCCAGCTCGCATGGACATCCAATCCCGTGAGAGTATAAGTGCCTGTGTCTCAAGATGTTGATTCATAAATGCCAGCGGTTTCAGGCAAAGACACAGCATGTGAAGTCTGTTGCTTTGCCTTTTCTAAACATGCAGGCCAAGTACAAGAGCAACGAGTGTATTCTCAAATTTCATGATGAACCCATATTGTTTTTATGTATTGCCACAGCAATAGGTCAAATTTTATAATATTCAGTTATTTACTATTATTATAAGAGTAATCACTAAGAATTTAAGCTAACATATTAAAAATTGTAAATATCAAAAAAAAATCCAAACAACTAAATGCATATTAGTTGCTTTCTAAGCTTTAATGCTTTATGCACAGAAGCAAACTTAACACAAGTTCAGTTCCTGAAAATATTACAAAATATTAGATCTCCACTTTCACTTCTGGTTATCTTTTCCCTCCGAGGATTGTTTCTTCGCTTTCACCAAATGCACCTGTCTACCCTGTTAAATCAAATCTACTAGCGATGGCTACAATTGTAAAATACATAATATAGCAAAACATTTTCAAATTCACCAAGTATAAATAACTTTAGCAAAGCACAAAGAGATTGTTTCTGAACCTACCTTTACATTACACCTGCTGAAAGTATTGGCCTGGAGCTTGTTGTTGTAATAACTGTGAAACTGTCAGTGTCTGGCATCTTTTGTCATGAAACTGAAAGTAACACCTGGAAAAACTAAAAATGTGAAGTCCCCTGCTTCTCCTGCAGTGCAGGGTTATGGATTTCTATTAACTTCCAAGAACTTAAACTATGCGTAAACTCGACTTTTTTAAAAAAAACATTGAAAATGTTATACATTAGAATCCGTGTAACCAACATTTTATAGGGTTTGAGGTCGTCCGTTGGTCGTGGTCAACTATGGATGTTGCGTCCCAGCTGCGTACATGATATGCAAGCCAGAGGACTACGATGTGTAGACCAAGTTGTTGCTCATGTAGCAGGCTCTCCCTCTTCAAGCCGCTGATCAATCCAAAGGAACGGCAGAGACCGATACTGTTTGGTACCAGTAGCATTGGAGGAGTGGCCAGTCACTGTTGTATTCATCATAGAAATGCCTTGGATTTCCAGCTCCAGATTCTTCCTTGTGGTTTACTCCTGAAGCTTCCCTCCTGTGAGGGTATAGCCTCAAGGCAGCAGAAGTCTAAGATCAGTGTTTCCTTTCTCCTAGATTCAGATTCAGTTTATTTTCATTTAGAAACCACAAATGCAATGCAGTTAAAAATGAGACAACGTTCCCCCAGAATGATATCACAAAAGCATATGACAAAACAGACTACATCAGAAAATCCATGTAATGTTTGGCAATCCCCAATCCAGAGTCTGGAGAGGCTGCTGCGTATTAATATTGCGCTACCGTCTTAGCGCGTTCCCCGGAAAGGAGCTCCAAATCCACCAGAAAAAACAAGACCAAAAACTAAAGCTACAAGATCTACACAAAACCACATAATTACAACATATAGTTACAACAGTGCAAACAATAGCATGATTGATAAAAAAAAACAGACTATGGACACAGTAAAAATAGTCCAAGATGTTAAAGGACTGTAAGTCCAAAAGAAATCACCACAGTTTCAACAAGTCCCCAGGGTCCCGACAGACTCGCCATCCCACGCCGGCGGCAGAAGGGAGTACCCCTGCTATGGACTTCCAAGGCGCCACCCGACTCAGCCTCGCAGACGCAACACACAATGAAAGCTCCGTCGAAACCAGCCTCGCAGACGCAGCACACACTGAAAGTGACCCGAGTCCGTCGAAAGGACTCCGAGTCTGTCGAACCTCCGAGCCGACGACCATCCCCTCCGGCACAGCTTCTCTGAGCACCATCCTCTGCTGAGCGTATTAAGACGGCCCCACCAACGGCCATCGGCAACGCGACCCCGAGGACTGGGGGCCTGTTCTTCCCAGCAGAGTCCCGGACCTCACAGCAGCAGCAGCAACGAAGAAGGTCTTCCTAGAATTTCCCGATGTTTCTCCGTGCTTCCACGACCATTTTCAATCAATTATGATTGCGCACGGCACCCCACTTCACAAATAACAGATAATCAGTTCCGGAGTGGCCGCTGCAAGCTGCGTCGCGCCGCCATCTTGGATCTCAAATCTTGGATGGGCTGCCAACTACTGCTCATGAGCCCCATTTGCCCTTAACAACTGATTTTAAGACACCAGTAGCCTGCCTTTGTCCCTTTTCCTGTCAGTAGAAATGGCTCCACCAGGTGTAGTAGATAAACCATATGTTAAGGTCCAGAGCTGGACTTTGTTCACAGAGGCTATTTGAGATGCATGCCATTGGGAGCATTTAATAGGTAGTGGGAGCTTATCCCCACCACCACCCCTGGCTATAACAAACTTAAGGAAGCTTAATAGAGTTAGGTCATTCTATTGTAACTTTTCTAAATCAGAAAATAGTCATTTCCATTTTAGATTTTTATAGCCTGAGATAGGTAGTTTAAAATTTTATACCTTTGCAAAATAATAAAAATCAAATGTTTTGTGATCCTATATACAAATCCTTAACTTAATTTTGCTCTTTCTAGAATATTTAAAATTTATTTGGAAAACTGCTGGGTCTCGATTGGAAACACTGTCTAATTCCTTTCACAGGTGCTGCCTTACCCACCGATTTCCTCCAGCATCTTGTTTGTTGCTTCTTTCTTTCTGATTTATTGTCTGTGAAAAATTTCTCTATTAGCTTGACTACTCATGTAGACCGCAGACTAAAGGTCTGCATGCATATGGTGGCCTTTAGGACCTACTTCTGTGCTGTATGTACCTGTGACTCTCCTTAGTAAGCTTAACAACAACACTGTGCTGAGTATCAGGGATCCTGCTCAGACAATGCTTGATTTCATTTTAAAGAATGGGGACGCATGCCACAGTAGGGGCTACACCTAGGTCTTTAAGGTCAGCAACGAGTGCAACAAGCACCATATTTGGATTTACAAAGTGACTTAGGAGACTGTAGCTGCTAGAAGCTGGAACAAACGATCTGCTAGAAGACCTCAGTATGTCAAGCGGCATCTGTGAGAGAAAAGGAACGGTTGATGCTTCAGGTTGAAAGCTTGCATTTGGACTGAGCGAAGGGAAGGATAATAGCAACATAAAGAGGAGAGAAGGAGTGGCGAGACAGCAACCAGTTGTTGATTGGTGGACTGAGGATGGGTGAGGGGTGACAGGCAAATGGAGCCAGGTATGGGAGGAGAAGTAGATTTGTCACCTAAGGTGCTACACAATTTAATTTGTACTGAGAATCCCACTTTATGTGACAAGTATGCTGAATGAAGAGAAGGCATTTCCGTATGTAAACTAAGCTAGATTTATTAGATAGACTGAGCGGATTGGATGATCAGACTACTACAATATTACCCAATCAACGCAACAAAACATCAAGATGTCTGGAGCAGATGGTATCCCTCCAGAAATAGGAATTCAACTTCAATTATCTGTCATGGAAAGATAATACCAGAGGAAAAATTTAATGATTCAATGAGTGTCTTTAAAGTCTTCTCAATAGAATGTAACATTCTCATTCACTTGCTGGAATCCCTGGTGCATAACCTAAGATCAAGAACCTATCAGCCATTGTTTTAAATACACCCAGTCACAGCCTCTACAGCTGTCTGTGGCAATGAACTCCACAGATCCACCACCATCTGGCTAAAGACATGTCTCCTTATCTCTGCTCTTAAAGGATATCTTTCTATTCTGAGGCTCTGCCATCTGGTCCTAGACTCTCCCAATAATGAAAAGACTCTCTATACCTTTATTACTTCTAATAAAGTGCATCAGCATACACTTCCCTACACGGTCATCCATCTGCTTTCTTTTCCCATTCTCGTAGTCTGTCCATGTCCTCCTGCAGGTTCCTTGCCTCCTCAAAACGACATGGTCCTCCACCTATCTTTATGTTTTCTGCAAACATGGCCACAAAGGCATCAAATCCATCATCCAGAACCTGGATAGATAGCACAAAATGAAGCAGTCCCGACACCGGATCCTGCTGAACACCACTAGTCACTGGCAGCCAATGGAAAAGGCACTCTTTATTCACACTCTTTGCCTTCTCTGAGTGAGCCAATCTTCTACTCATTATAGTATCTTTCCTGAAATACCACGAGTCCTTGTTTAATAGTATTACATGTGGCACAATTGTCAAAGGACTTTTGAGAATCCAAGCAAATTTCATTCACTGACTCTCCTTTGTCAATTCTACCTGTTATTATTTCAAAGAATTTGAACAAATTTGTCAGGCAAAAAGGAAACCATTTAAGCCAATCTTATCATGTGTCTCCAAGTACCTAAAAAGTCTTCATCCTCAATATTGGGTTTTAACATCTTGCGAGCCATTAAAGTCAGGCTAACTGGACACAATTTTCTGTCTTTTGCCTCTCTGTCTTTATGAAGAGCAGAATGAGATATTCAATATGCCAGTCCTCCAGCAGCATTCCAGAATCAAGTGAATCTTGAGAACTCACTACTAATGCTTCAATAATCTCTTCTACTTCCTCTTTCAGAACCCTGATGGGTAGTCTATTTGGTCCAGGTTCCCTTAGTAATAGCAATCTCACTCACTTCTGCCCCCTGTCACTCACAAATTTCTGGCATTAGGCTGGTGTCTTTTACAGTTCTGGAAGACTGACACAAAATACGAGGGGTGATTGATAAGTTTGAGGCCTAAGGTAGAAGGAGTCAATTTTAGAAAACCTAGCACATTTATTTTTCAACATAGTCCCCTCCTACATTTACACACTTAGTCCAGCTGTCATGGAGCATACGGATCTTGAACCTCCAAAAAGTGTCCACAGATGGGTGATTGATAAGTTTGTGGCCTAAGGTAGAAGGAGATGAGTTATACAGCTCTTGTTACATGCACATGTAGGTCAACTCCTTGAGTGATTATGATGGAAGTTTTAAGTTAATAACTCATCTCCTTCTACCTTAGGCCACGAACTTATCAATCACCCCGATGAGTTATTAACTTCAAGCTTTCTGCATAATCACTCAAAGAGTTGACCTGCATGTGCATGTAATGAGAGCTGTATAACTCATCTCCTTCTACCTTAGGCCACAAACTTATCAATCACCCCTGCTGTGGACACTTTCTGGAGGTCCAAGATCCGTATGCTCCATGACCGCCAGACTAAGTATGTAAATGTAGGAGGAAACTATATTAAAAAATAAATGTGCTAGGGTTTCTAAAATTGACTCCGTCTACCTTAGGCCACAAATTTATTAATCACCCCTTGTATGTATTGATTTTGCCTGCCATTTAATTTCCCCCATTATTACCTCCCCAGTGTCACTTTCTAGTCGTCTGATATCCACTATTGATTCTTAAACATTTCTGCCTGTGATTTTGAATATAGTTCCAGGAAGGCCTAATTTAAGCTAAGATGCAGTTAATATCTTTAGGGTCTATTATAGCATTTGGGACTCAGTATCAAATTTAAAGTATTTGGATAACTTGCACTTTGCTCGTTTTGTTCAATGGTTATCCGTCTGTAAATACAATTCAGTTATTCCCTCTCCATAATCACTTACTGGGCACATCCAGTATATTCGTTTCAATTTCAGATCTCAGAACACCTCTGACCTAAATATCAGTTTTGAAATGCTCCTTTGTTCTCCCTTTCTCTAGCTCTCCCTGTTAATCCATCAACCATGGGGCTCCTTATCACTAGCCAAACCTGGCCTCATCCTATCACAGATATCTACTTTGTCCCATCCACCCATCCCCATCCTCAGCAACTTCAAACAAACTTGTCTTCTCACCTCCCTGGTTATGATGAAGGGCGTTCAACTTCCAGTTTTAACTCTACTTCTCTTTCCACAAATGCTGTCGACAGCTTCCCCATGGCTGTTTTCTCTTAATTATGGTAACATCCCTGTGATTTTGGAGTACTTTGAATTCTGTCACATATGCAAACTAGATCAATTTTACAAACAGCATGGAAAGGCGTAAAACCAAATTTCCTCAAATTAAATGTCTAACCTCCAGTCATTACATTTATTGTATGCAAATTACTGCTGCAGAATTATGAATTTGTGCTTCATTTTCTGCCAGCACCAATTTCCATGGTTTTGACTGGTTTTAATTTCTCCCTTGAACATCCGCAGCGATGAGCGCAAAATGTTGAAGGAACACAGCAACGATGGAGGGAAATCAAAATCAGGTTTAATACCATTGGCATATATGGTGAAATGTTTTTGTTTTGTGTCAGTAGTACAATGCAATACATAATAATAAAAAAGCTATAAATTAAAATCAGAAATATATTTTAAAAATTGAATTGAATAAGTTGTGCACAAAGTGAGCAAGAATACTGAGGTAGTGTCCATGGCTTCATTGGCCATTCAGAAGTCTGATGGCTGAGGAGAAGAAGCTGTGCCTAAAGCATTGAGTGTGTGCCTTCAGACTCCTGTACCACCTCATTTTTGGTAGCAATGACAAGACGGCATTCTGGAGTGATTGCGTACTTAATGATGGGTGCCGCCTTTTGAGGCATCGTTGTTTGAAAAAGTCCTTGACGCTGGGGAGGCTAGTGCCCATGATGGAGCTGGCTGAGTTTGCAACATTCTGCAGCTTTATCCTATCCTCTGTAGTCATCTCTCCATACTAGATGCTGATGCAACTGGTTGGAATGCTCTCCACTGTAGACCTGATTGTGATTTGGGCTAGACCCTTCTTCAGTAATGGAAGGGAAAGGAGCAGAAACCAGAATAAAGGGATGAGGGGAGGGGGAGGAACATGAGCTGGTGGGTGATGGGTGAATCCAGGTGAGAGGGAAAAAGTAGGTAGGAGTGAAAGTGGAAAAGATGTGAGAGGCAGGGAGGTGCTAGGTGACAGAGGGAAAGGGCTAGACAAAATGGAATCCATGCACTACCCTCTATATACAGAACTCTACAGTGTTTCCCTTGGGCATCTTTGCCTTTGGCTTTTTGTTCTATTGTTCTTTTTAATGGCACCTCAGTTTGTTGGAGAACTGCCATGATTAGAAGTTATATTATGAGATAATGTAAGTTCTTTATTAGCATATTTAGCATGTTAACTAGTAGTTATTTTAAAAATTAGTTTATAAGTAGTTGTAGTCTTTAATATTTCCAGCACGTAGTATTCTGGATGAGTGAAGAAAATTGATCTACAAAGACTTGGAGCTGAGTCAAAATTTAAGCCTGTTTATGAATAAATATCAAAAATTTTAGAGAATGGCTAAAATTTGCTGTTATGAACTAATTTATTTAGTTTACAGTTCTCCTTGTAGTTTATCATAAGTATTACGCATATTCAGTTTTATCAACCTATTATAGCAATCTGGAATGTGTATTCAGGGAGGTAGCACTATCAAAGTCAATTGCTCTAAAATACCCATATAAAACCATTCAGCAAAATGTTTTTGTAGGTAATGTATCAAGGCAATGCTACACTGGGCAATGCAATTTCTTCCTTTTTTTCCCATAGTCTTTTAAAAGCATCAAATACATAAACAGTCTGCACTAGTTTTAAAACCAATTCATTTCATGCCAGAGTAAAATTGGGTTTTGCTCTTTACACCTTATTGTATATGCTTAGCATTCTTTCAACTGTTTTCTCTGAATTCTATGGTTCTTCATAAAGACTCTGCCAGTACAGAGTCTTCTCTTTCCTGTACAGAGCCTTCCTACATTAAATATATAACATTAATTATTTTCTCAGGGAAATGACTATGTACGTAAGTGGAAAAAATTGGAACAATTTTAAAGACATTTCACTTGTTAAGGTTTGGATGTGAATTCATTTTTATTTCATTTTAATCAATGCATTATTAAGGAAGGTTAAAAATATTGTGGCATAATCTGCTTTTCATGGTAAGATACTTCTTCATACATGCTATTCATCCAGCTACTTTTAATTTTAGAGGTCAATAGAAGTTCACTAACATATTTCTGTTCCATAGATAAAAAACGGCAAAATGGAATTTGTTTGAGTATGTTTTATCAAATAAGCACCACTTCCTATGACTAGAAATATGAAAATCAGAATCCTTTTTAGAAAACAAGCTCTGCCCCAACAAAGTATTTGATAATACTTTAACATAATAGGATTTTTACTCTTTATTCCAATAGATAACCTACCAGATCTTTATCATTCATCAATTATCTTCTCTCATTCTTCTCCAATCTAGACTGCACTGTGCAAATCTCTCATCATCACCATCATATATTTATGGACAAATTATGTAATTTAGGTGGGAAAGGTATCCAATGTTGATGTTTCAATGCACCACAAGGGGTGAACTTGAAGAGCTTGTCTGAAGTGGGGAAACAATGGCTTTTGGTCTGTTCCGCTGTATCAAAGCACAATTGCTAATCAAGGCTGTGGTTTGTAAAGGTCCGAGTTTCGCTCATTTCACATGCTTAGTCTTTTTCTCCCAAAGCAGGGCTTGAGAGTGAGTTGCAGCCTTAGATCACATATTTACCATCATTGGCTGCACCTAGGCACAGTCTTCCCAGTGTCCAGTATGTGAGAGTGAAAGGGTGAATGGGCAGTGAGAAAAAGGGTCAGTTTCCTTCTGTTGCAAAGTGGCATAAAGCATATAATCTTCTGTTGAGAGGGAAAGGAAGGAAACAAATTCATATGAAAGTGGAATGGATCAGAGCAGCTTTCAAGGGCTGCTGGTCTGGTTCAGACCATGCTGGGGATGGGGTGGAACTGCCACATTCTGACAGAGTATTCATGATTGACATCAGGATGCAGACGTAGTCAGGATGTGGAGAAAGTAGTAGAAATGTGAAGGGAATCACAGGATTGGGAAGGGTGCTGGTCTGAGTACAGGCAACAGGATATTTGGGTGTGTTATGTTGCATACATTAGTGATAGAATGGGCAATTGCTATTGGTATTGGTTTATTATTGTTATGTGGAAAGTTGGAAAACTCTTAACTGCATCAAGACAGATTATGCCGTCCAATATATTGTAGCTGTAAAAAGAAAAGCAGAAGGCAGAGTATAGTGTTACAACTACAGGGGACAATGCAGTGTAAGCGAGGAAAGTGTAAGGACTGTGACAAAATAGACTGACAGATTCAGAATTCATTTTTAGCATGTGAGGGATGTGTTCAAGAGTCTGATCACAGTGAGATAGAAGGTGTTCTTTTGTCTGGTCATATATGTAATAAGGATAGAGGGGGTAACTTGCAGACACATTTCTAAATACCTGGTGTGCCACAAACAACATGAACTGAGTTCACCTGAAATGCTCTGGAAAGGAGTATTGAATGGGAAATGACATCTTCACATGGATCCATGTTACAGAAATTACATCAGATTTGTAGGCTTCTGGCCGGATGCACCAGTTGAATATTCCAGAAATGGTCACAAAAATTACCTCGCACACATTAAATCAATTTTCAGTCAGGTAATGCTGAAAAGAAAGCAGTGCTATATGACTTAATATCTGGGCTGTAGTTTCCTGATGATAATTCCAATCAAGTTTAAGTTCACAAGTTGAAAATGTGACAAGTCAGCACGATAATTTGGGAAACTGTGTTTTCACCATAACACACACACACACACACACACATCAGTTTACAAACTGTATATTCCAAATGAGATAGAGATCAGTTGCAGACATTGTTTTTACTAAGGAATGCAATAGGTGCATATAGAAATGCAAATACAACATAGCTGACAACAAGGCTTTGTTCCCAGATGAGCTCAATGCCTTCTAGGCTTGCTTTGACCATCAAAATGTGGAAGAGCCTTCATGAAGTCCCACAGCCCCCACAGACCCTGTGACTTCAGTCTCTGTAACCAATGTGAGAGCAGTCTTCAGGAGCATGAACCCACAGAAAGCATCTAGGGTACCTGGTCAAGTATGGAAGACTAGCTGGAGTGTGCAGAGATCAAGCAGTCTTCAATTATACCAGTGCCTACGAACATGGCAACCTGCCTCAATGATTATCATCCAGTAGCACTTAACATCCACTGTAATGAAGTGCTTTGAGAGGTTAGTGATGAAACCTATCAACTCCTGTCTGCAGAGCAACTTGGATCTGCTCCATTTTGCCTACTGGAGCAACAGGTGCACAGCAGATGCCCTTTCATTGGCTCTTCACTCAACTTTGAAATATTTGGACAGAAGGATACATTCATCAGGATTCTCTTTATCAACTACAACTTGGCATTCAATACTAACATCCCCTCAAAACTAATCAGTAAGCTTCAAGACCTTGTTCTCAATACCTTCTTGTGCAATTGGATTCTGAATTTCTTCCCTTTCAGACCCGTCGGTTTGGATCAACAACATTTCCTCCACAATCTCCCTCAACACAGATGCACCACAAGGCAGTGCGCTTAGAACCCTGCTGTATTCGCTTTATACTCACGACTGTAAGCCTAAGCACCAATCCAATGCCAAATTTAAGTTTGCTGATGACACCACTGTCATTGGCCAAATCAAAGTCAGTGATGAATCAGCAAATAGGAAGGAGAATGAAAATCTGTCTGTGTGGCGCCATTACAAAATTCTCTCACTCGTTATCAGCAAGACAAAGGAGCTGATGATTGACTTCAGGAAGAGGAAACTGGAGGTCATTGACCCAGTCCTTATCAGGCGATCAAAGCAACTTTAAATTCCTTGGAATTATCATTTCAAGGGATCTGTCCTGGGCCCAGCATGTACAAGTAAGTATAATTACAAAGAAGGCATGGCAGTGCCTCTACTTCATTAGAAGTCTGCAAGCATTCGGTATGATATCTAAAACTTTGACAAACTTCCCGAAGTGCTGTTGGAGAGCATGTTGACTGGTTGAATCATGACTTGGTATGGAAACACCAATGCCCTGAATGGAAAATCCTATAAAATAGTAATGGATACAGCCTAGTCCCTCACAGGTAAAGCCCTCCCAACTGCTGAGCACATCTAAATGGAGTGCTGTTGCAGGAAAGCAGCATCCATCATCAGCAACTCCCACCAACCAGGCAATGCTCCCTTCACACTGCTGCCATCAGCAAGATGGTACAGGAGCCCCAGGACCCTCACCACCAGATTCAGGAACTGTTATTACCTCTCCACCATCAGGACCGTGAACATGACCTATGCACTCACTTTCAGTGCTTTTCATCTCATGTTCTCTATTTATTGCTTTTTTTTTCTTTTGTATTTGCACAGCTTGCTGTCTTTTGTACATTGATTGTTTGTCTGCCCTGTCGGGTGCAGTTTTTCATTGATTCTATTATGTTTCTCGGATTTACTGAGTTTTCCTGCAAGAAAACAAATCTCAGGATTTTATGTGGTAACATACAGTATATGTACTTTGATAATAAATTTACTTTGAACTTTGAAATGAAGATTCTATTTAAAGCTCAGCAAAGTTGTATGTTCACATGTATATGAATCTAAGTGCAATTACATTTATTACAAGCAAAAGTTATGTGAGTGCCTCTTCTGAAAACAGCAGATATTTAACAAAATTTATACTCATGAAATAATTAAAATACTTGTAGTAATGAATTTGAAAATCTTACCAAAAAAGCTAATCATTTTCAAATTGATGGTATCTATGTAACAAAGTCCAAGAAAAAAAAGTAACCCATTAGAATTTTAACAGCACTTATACCACTAAGTTAAATTTTCTGAAATACGAACAAATATTAAAACAAGTATTTAATCTAATTGGGAAACATAATCAACTCTGAAAGAAATAAAACAGAGATTTAAAAAAAAAATCAGATGAATGTTGAATAAACATAGATCCTCAGGAATCATGGAAGCTGATGATCAATAGGCAGTTTTTATAGCACTGAGAAAACCCAACAAGGCAGATTGTTCTTCTGCCTGTGGCCTTCTATCAAACTGATGAAGCACAAATGTAATCACAGGCACACAAATCGAAGCTAGCGTAGAATGAGTGGCCCTTTAGTTTCCCTGGCTCTTTGATGAACCTATAGCAGCTGGTTGATTTTACAGCTTTGTAAGTAGCACATATAAGGTCAAGTAAAACAGCAATCAAGAATTAGGCAATTCAGCATGAAGAAGATAAATCTTTGAAACAATCAAATATAACACTGGAAAGCAGATTAAACTATTACCTTTATGCATGTTTCTCTTCGATAACGCCTCAATCAAAACAAAATTAGCTTTAAGGCACAGAAGTGAAGTAAAACTAGGTCAAAAGCTAGTGAGGGCAAGGGCTGCAATGCATATTTTGTTAAAGGTATTGATTTGATCTGGAATTATGAGAGAAAATGATGAGGGAATTAGTGGCACTCACATTGCAGTAAGATTGCAGAATAGATCTTGCTTGTATTTAACAGTGCAGCATATAGACAACAGCCTTAGTACTTTTTACATTTTATGGCATTGTATTAATTTATCCAATGTATTTCTGATGAGGCTGCTAAACAAGATACAGCCCATGATTTTACAGAAAAAAATTACATCGCCTCCAGGATGTAATGCTGAGGCTTTACAAGGCATTAGTCAGACAACACTTGGAGTATTATG
The DNA here is from genome assembly GCF_048418815.1 of Hemitrygon akajei. NCBI lineage: Eukaryota > Metazoa > Chordata > Chondrichthyes > Myliobatiformes > Dasyatidae > Hemitrygon > Hemitrygon akajei. The sequence continues at coordinate 55,355,327 of NC_133138.1, forward strand.
AGCAGTTTTGGGACCCTTTTCTAAAAAAGGATGTGCTGGCATTGGAGGGGGTCTAGAGGAGGTTTATAAGAATGAACCCAGGAATGAAAGGGTTAATGTTTCAGGAGTATTGGATGGTTCTGGGTCTCTACTCACTGGAGTTTAGAAGTATGGGCTGGGGTGGGGAGATCTAATTGAAACCTACAGAATACTGAAATATCTAAATAGGATTAAAGGTCTTGATTTTGATTGATTAATAATAAATTGGAATGTTGATTGTTTAAAAATTAAGATGACAATATGTATACAAAATGTATAATCTAATTTCTGAAATTGACTGAGCATTACTCCAGCAAAATAAAACATCTTTCTTTTAGTAATTTTGATGTTGTTGGCTAGCATAAAATAAAAGTTTCTTCTGGCAAGCAAAAAGCATCCGGTGATGATCTATCATTCATTAAACAGTTTATTCTCATCCTTCATAAAATGTGTATTAACATTTGAAGCTCACGTCAAATCAATGATTCCATGCTGTTTACACCTGCAAGGACTGCAGAAGTACATCATTTTTATCACTGAAAAGAACTTACAGGTGCTTGAATTTTATGTGGGCATCAGACTATGCCAGCAATTTAACAGACTTATGATGGTGAGAATTAACAATTTTCCACCAGCACAATGACCACTGACTGCAGGCCACAAGGATGCTGAGATATTTTGCCATAGAATTATTTTGAATGATGTTGTCTTATGTATACTGTGTTGCTAGTATAATTCATTTGATGCCAGGGTAATTATCAAAGGTTCTAAGTTACTTTAATTATTTCTAATGTGTTAAAGGAGAGAGAGTTTTAATTTTCACAAAATGGCATGTCAATTCATTACTAACCTGTGGGTTAGTTTATTAAATAGTAGAAGGGGAAAGCAGTCCTTCATGACTGATTTTTACTTCAGCATCACTGGTCCACTTGATTGCCTTATTGTGGGTCCCAAAAATACATCAAATTTAATCTTTGAAACCTTGAATGACTATCAAGAGACCATTCAGCTGGAACAGTCCCGAGATTCACAACCTGTGTAAGTTACTGGAAAGGCTGCATTTGGAACGTTGTGTAGAGCTTTGGCCATCGTGTTATAGGAAATGCATGGTTAAACTGGAACGAGTGTGGAAAAGATTTATGAGGATGTTGCCAGGACTAGAAGGACAGATATAGGGACAGGGTGACCAGGCTCGTTCTTTGTTCTTGAAATGACCTTACTGATGTGTTTAAAATTATGAAAGGCATAGATAAGGTAACAGTCTTTACCCCAGGGTAGGGTAGTCTAAAAATAGAAAGCATAGATTCAAGATGAATGTGGAAAGATTTAAGAGGAACCTGAGGGCAATCTTTCTGATGCAGAAATTGCCTAGTATATGGAATGAGCTATCAGAGCAAGGGCTGAGGTAGGTGCAATAATATTATTTAAGAAACATTTAGATGGGGGGGAGTTGGAAGCATATGGGTCAAATGCTCAAATGCAGGACTTTTGGACTAGTGGGCTGGACAATGTGGTTGGCATGGTGTGGTTGGACTAAAAAGGGGTGTACCCACATTGAACTTCTATATGACTATATGATTTGTAACATAGCTAAAAAACTTCTTCAAGACCTAAAGTATCACTCCTGGGTAATTCCCAGCTGCCAATTTGAAAATATCTTGTTTATTCCTGCTCTGTTTTCTACATAGAACAAATCCTCTAAGCATACTGAGCGATAGAACAGGAATCTTGCAAATGCACCTTTTTTCAAATGCACCCTAAAAATCCACGTCCACTGATTCCTTTTATTTAGTTATCTATCAAAAATCACACTAACATTTGTCATCCATTTACACTTCATGAATGATATGTTACATCTTGCTGCTTTTCAGTTCACTGCACCCATTCTGGAATCTTGTGCATTTTGAAAGATCATAATAACTGATGATAATAAATCATCGTTTCTGTAGAAACCTTTTCATGTAGATCATCAGATTCCCATGCTTACTGGTGTTCAGACCTGTTAACCTTATTTTTAATGCTCAATAATTTCCTCAATCTTAATTGTCCATTGCACTCTATAATAACAATCATAATTATAATTCTTATTGTTGTTATTATTTTCATATCTTCTGAGAGGGAACATTGAAATGGCACAGAGATCACAATTTTCAATGTGTGGCTATTTCCATATTCCCTATTGCAATATCACAAGCAAAAGATCTTAAAGACAGTTTATCATTATACACTGGTTTATTCAATTTCTCTTTTTTTTCCATTTATTAGCTCATTTTTCCAATGTGTATTTTTAACTTGCATTCCTCAGGCTTGTTGCTCTGTTTTGCGAGATCATATGTGTCTCCATCTAATCTATCACTATTCTTATCGATATGAAGATAAAAAGAAATTGCAAATATTGGAAACCTGAAATAAAAATAGAAATGCTGGAAATACTCAATGGATCAGGCAGCATTTAAAGAGAGAGAAAACAGGACATTGCACGTGCTCTGCCAGGGCCTCCCATGTGGCATACTAGAGGTTTGGAGGGCACTTGAGATACTGCCTGATGCCGACTCCAAACGAGAAACAATTCATCCTGACACATTTCAGATCATAGTCAGAGACTTCATCCATGTTTGTTTGAAGAAAACCCTGCCCAATTGCCATCAGTATATAACCTGTAGCATCATAGGTCCCTACACACTTGACCATTGTCATACTAAAACAAGGAAAGCCTACTATTCCATGCCTGGACTTATTTCAGTAAATCTGATCACTTGGCTGTCCTTCTACCTACATACAACATACAGACAGAGGCTAAAGAGCGAAGCTCCAGGGACTAGAACAACAAAGAAGTGGTTGTAGGAGGCAGAACAGAAGCAACGGGATTGCTTCCAGTCAGTGGACTGGGCCATGTTCAAGGACCCCTCTGTGCATCTAATTGGATACACCATTGTTGTCATGGACTTTATTTAAACAGTTGTAGGAAAGTATGTCCCCACAAAATCATTCAAAGTCTTCCCCAAATAGAAGCCTTGGATGAATCATGAGATTTGCAGTCTGCTGAGGGCCAGATCAGAGGCATTCAAGTTTGATGACCAAGGAGGTACAAAAGGTCCAGGTATGATCACCAAAGTTACAATAGTCATGGGGGATTTCAGTAGGATTTCTGATTAGTGCTGATTTTGGATCCCAAGAGAGAGAATTTCTAGAATGCCTATTAGGTGGATTTTTGAGAGCATCCTGACTGGCTGCATCATTGCCTGGTATGGGAAAGGTACTTCTCTCAATCGCAGGACACTACAGAGAGTGGTGTAGATGTGAACTTCCCACTATTCAGGGCATTTACAGAGACAGGTATGTAAAAAGGGCCTGAAGGATCATTGGGGACCTGAGTCATCCCAACCACAAACTGTTCCAGCTGCTGCCAGCCAGAAAACAGTACCGCAACGTAAAAGCTAGGACCAACAGGCTCCAGGACAGCTTCTTCCACTAGGCCATCAGACTGATTAATTCACGCCACTACAATTGTATTTCTATGCAACATTGCCTGCCTTGTGGTACATACTATTTATTACAAATTACTATACATTACACATTTAGAAGGAGTCATAATGTAAAGATTTTTGCTCCTCATGTATGTGAAGGATGTAAGAAATAAAGTCACTTCAATTCAATTCAATTCAATTTTTAGAGCAGTTTGTGGTTAAGTCTATTAGGGGATCAGCTATTCTGGATTTGGTGTTGTGTGATGAACCAGATTTGAAAAAGGAGCTTAATATAAAGGAACCCTTAGAAGACATTGATACTAACATGATAGAACTCACCCTGCAATTAGAGTGGGTGAAGCTAAAGTCAGATGTATCAGTATTATAGTGGAGTAAAGAGAATTGCAGAGTCATGAGAGAGGAACTGACCAAAGTTGATTGCAAGGGAACTATAGCAGGGATGATGGCAGAGCAGCAATGGCTGGAGTTTCTAGGAAAAATTTGAAAGACACATCCAAAAGAAGTATTCTAAAACAGGATGACACAACCATGGCTGACAAGAGAGGTCAAATCCAATATAAAAGCAAAATAGAGAGCATACAATAGGGCAAAACTTAGTAGGAAATTAAAGGATTGGCAAGCTTTTAAGAACAAACAGAAGGTAACTAAAAAGCCATAATGAGCAAAAAGATGAGCTAGTTGATAACATTGAAGAATAAACCAAAAGTTTTTTCAGATATATAAAGAAACAGAGAAGTGGGAATAGAAATTGGACCACTGGAAAGCGACACTGGAGATGTTGTAATGGGGGATAAGGAAATGGAAAATGAATTGAGTAAGTATTTTGCATAAGTCTTCACTGTGGAAGACACTAAAGGTATACTGGATGTTCGAGAGTGTCAGGAGGCATAAGTGAGTGCAATTGCTTCACTAGGGAGAAATTGGTTGGGAAGCTGAAAGGTCTGAAGGACTATAACCTAGGGTTCTGATAGAGGTAGCTGAAGAGGTTGTGGAGCCTTTAGTAATTATCTTTCAAAAATCACTGGATTCTGGCATAGTTCCGGAAGACTGGAAAATTAAAAATGTCACTCCACTCTTCAAGAAGAGAGGGAAGCAAAAGATTTTAGGCCAGTTAGTCTGACCTCAGTGGTTGGGAAGATGTTGGAGTTGATTGTTCAGGATATGGTTTCAAAGTACTTGGAGACACATGGTAAAATGAGCCAAAGTCAGTATGGTTTCCATGAGGGAAAATATTGCCTGACAAACCTGTTAGAAATCTGTGAGAGAATCACAAGCAGGATAGATAAGGGAGAATCAGGGGATATTGTACACTTGGATTTTCAAAAGACCTTTGTCAAGGTGCCACACATGAGGTTGCTTAGTGAGATACGAGCCCATGGTATTACAGGAAAGATACTTGTTTGGATAGTGCATCAGAGAGCTTGGCAGGAGGTAAAGAGTGGAATAAAGAGAGTCTTTTCTGATCGGCTGCCAGTGATTAGTGGCGTTCTGCAGGTGTAGTATTGGGACCACTTCCTTTTATGTTGTACATCAATGATTTGGATGAAGGATTTGATGGCTTTGTGGCCAAGTCTGTGGATGATATGAAGATAGGTGGAGGGATAGGCAGTGTTTAGGAAGTAAAGAGGCTGCAGATAGACAGATTAGGAGAATGGGCAAATAAGTGGCAGATGGAATACAGTGTCAGGAAGTGTATGGTTATGCACTTTAATGGAAGAAATAAAGACATAGTCTATTTTCTAAATGGGGAGAAATTCAAAAATCTGAAGTGCAAATAACTCGGGAGTCATCGTGCAGGACTCCCTAAATGTAAACCGGCAAGCTGAGTCAGCGTGAGGAAAGCAAATGCAATGTTACACTCATTTTGAGAGGACTAGAATATAAAAACAAGGATATCATACTAAGGCTTTATAAGGCACTGGTGAAACCTCATTTAGAGTATTGTGATCAGTTTTGGGACCCGTATCTTAAGAAAGGATTTGCTGACATTCAAGAGGGTTCAAAGGAGGTTCATGAAAATGATTCCAGGAATGAAAGGCTTATCATATGATGAGCGTTTGGTGGCGCTGGGCCCGTATTCGCTGGAATTTAGAAGAAAAATGTGGGATCTTATTGAAACCTATCGAATTTTGCAAGGCCTAGATAGACTGGATACAGAGAGGATGTTTCCCATAGGGGGGAGTCTAAGACCAGAAGGCACTACCTCAGAACAGAGGGAAGTCCATTTGAAACAGAGCTGGAGAGGAATTTCTTTATCCAGAAGGTGGTAAATCTGTGTAATTCATTACCACTGGTGCTGTGGAAGCCATGTCACTGAGTGTACTTAAGGTGCAGTTTGCTTGATTTTTGATAAATCAGCTGTTAAAGGTTATGGGGCAAAAGCAGAAGAATGAGGTTGAGAAGGAAATGGATAAGCCATGATCAAATAGCGGAGCAGGCTCAAGGGGCCAAATGGCCTTATTCTGCTCCAATGTTTTATGGTCTTAGGAAAATCTTACAAAAGACTAGCAGATACAGCCCAGTCCATCATGGGTAAAGCCAACCCCACCACTGAGTACATCTTCACAAAGTATTGTCACAGGAAAACAGTATCCATCCTCAGGGACCCCACCACACAGGTCATGCTCTCTTCTCATTGCTGCTATGGGGAAAGTAGTACAGGAGAATCAGGGCACACACCACCAGATCCAGGAACAGTTATTATCCCTCAGCCATCATGGTCTTGAACTACAGGTGTTAACTTCATTTGCCCTATCATTGACATGTTCCCACAACCTTGGACTCAGTTTCAAAGCCTCTTCATCTCATGTTTTTGATATTTATTGATTAATTATTATCATTATTTCTTTATTTTTGTATTTGCATTGTCTGTTGTATTTTGCACTCTGGTTAAATGCCCAAGGTATGGTCTTTCTTTGTTTCCATTATGGTTATTATTCTATTATAGATGTGTTGAGTATGCCCACAAGATAATGAATCTCAAGAACGTATGTGGAGACATATGTACTTTGATAATAAATTTATTCTGAAGTTTGTTTCATAATGTGGCACTCTTGAATATTAGATCCACAGTGACTGTCACAACCTATTCCAATTCCAAAGCACCTTCCCCTTTTAGCGACACCAGATCACTTGATCTGCAGTAACCCTCAAGCAGTACTCTTCCTCCATGTTGCCCTGTGGCAAAGAACAGCATTAAATTGATTATAAAAGCTTCAGGCAGAGATATACACTCAGTGGCCGTTTTATTAGGTACATCTGTACACATGCTAGTTAATGCAAATATCTGATCAGCCAATCATGAGGGAGCAACTTTATGCATAAGAACAAGCAGTCAAGAGGTTCAGTTGTTGTTCAGACCAAACATCAGAATGGGGAAGAAGTGTGATCTAAATAGCTTTGACCATGCATGGAATGTTTGTTGGTGCTAGATAAGGTGGTTTGAATATCTTAGAAACTGCTGATCTCCTGGAATTTTGATATACAAGTCTCTAGAGCTTACAACAAAAGGTGCAAAAATACAAACAGTTAGCAGCAGTTCTGTGGGTGAAAAACACCTTTTAAAGGGGAGATGTCAGAGAATGGGCAGACTGGTTCTAGATGAGAGGAAGGCCAATAAACACATGTTAAACAGTGGTGTGGGGAAGAGCATTTCTGAGCACAACACGTAACCTTGAAATGGATGGGCTGCAACAGCAGAATACCACAACCACACACTCGGTGGACGCTTTATTAAGTACTGGAGATATCAATTGACCATATCTACATGCTTTTTATATTCATTGAGTTGCTGCAACATGATTCGTTGATGAGATATTTGTATTAAAAAGTGGGTGTACATAATAAACTGGCCACTGTGTATATTTCCTCCAGTATGAACACTCAAAGAAAATGGCATTACAGTTTTATTTAAATTATAGCTCAATTATTTCACTTTGAAATCAATAATCACACTCTTGTTAGGAGTTATGGAAGTTTTAGCTCTCTGCTTGAAGGCCGAGCATGCTGGGCCAGTTGCAATTTTCAAGATGAATCTTTCAAAGTAAAGCCGTTCAGGGATATAAAGAAATGATGGATTCTTCAGTCATCTTTGAATCAAATGGAAGAACAGGTTCAATGTATTCCTTCATTTATTCCTAAATTCAGATTCCTTTTTATTTAACATGTGTGCATCAAAACATACAGTGACATTTTTCATTTGTGCTGACAACCCGTACAATCCAAGGATGTGCAAGGGGCAGCCTACGAGTGTTGTCACACATTCTGGTGCCAGTATAACATGCCTACAATGTTCAGCAGAACAACACAAAACAACAAGCAACAAAACAACTACAATGAAGCAAGCCCTATTCCTCTTTCCCACGACCCACCCGCATACACAGTTTTCCAACCTTAGGACAAGTCATCTCCTGCTTCCAACCTCCAAGCTCCAGTCTCCCATGGACCCACGAATTCACAGACATTCCGCCTTTGATTTCCCCTGTGAACTTGCAGTCTCAGGGCTCTGGCCATTGGGCCTTGACTTCCACACTTCCAATTAACTGTTGGGCTTTGATCTTCTGTATTGACACAGGACTTGGTGATAATGAGGACCCCAAAATACAGTCCTCAAACTCCAGACTTACTGATGACCTGGTCTCTGAATACTAGGCCTTGAATTCCCATGTCACCAACTTGTGTCCCTAGTGGTTCACTGGCCCTCATGTCTCCTGCATACACTGAACACTAATCCTGTAACCTACCAATGACTTGGTGACCTGGGGTGGCCGTAAGCCCTCATCTTCAATGGTCTGCCGACAGATGTTCTTTGTCACCTGTCTATGTCACAAATCTTCAAGCATGGAGCATTGAGTGGAGATGTAGCCTCTGTCCTGATCTCTAACTCCCTCACAACTATAGAATAACCAAGCCTGAGCCACGACCTTGCAGACTGCAGCTCAGTGCCATCCTGCAAGCTATTCATCCAAATGGTGAAAATAATCCTAGAGTTTTGTTGTATATTTAATAAAGTGCAAAAAAATTAAGTGAAGTGACAACCTTAAATTAAAAGAAAATACATTTTAGGAAAAGAACCAGCAATGCTCTTATTATTGCTGCAGGGAACATAGTAAGTGGGAAACATATTTTGCATGCACATGTTAAAAAAAACCCTGAGCAAAGCAAGTTCATGCCCCTTCCTCCCTCATTTTCTTAGATTTTACAGATTTGACAGTTTATCACAAGTTTATTCCATTTTATTCATAAACATTGCTGTCCTTCTGATTAATTTTCAAATATATTTAAATGAATTTTGTTGTGTCTGCAGATTACTTTGCATTGCAGTATTGAAAGTAAGCCATTTTACCAATCAAATCTTGAAATAGGCTGTGGACACTGCTGATTACTGGTTCCATTAAAGTTTACTTCTTAATCCCACATAATGTTACAGTTGTATCTGCCTTGGGGACTGCTGCCAATAAAGTTGAGCAATTTGCTGTGTTGATGTTCACTAACACCCCATTCTGTTCTAATTTACACAGCTCATCCTCCATCTGTAGCCTTAGGGCAGAATGAACCAATCTTGGCTGACAATTAATGGGCTTGGCTCCCAAACTAATATGAGTAACAGACTTGTACCCACCAACGCTCTTCACCCTGTTCCTGACTGCATTTTACATACAGTCAGAGGCTGATGTCAAGCAAGTACTTGATGCATCGAATGCCATGATTAGCAAACAAAAAACAACCTCCCCTCATGTCTTACATGTCCTTGCATGAACTTCAATCAGGATTTCTTGATGAAATCACTGCCCAGTTACCACGAGCATATCACCCATAGCACCAGGGGACCCAACACACTTGATCACTGCTACACTGTCATCCTGTCCCTAGACGTCATTTTTGGGTCAGGAACTGTAGAGGAGGCTTAACGTAAACACAGAGCAGCAGAAACAATTCAGTGGTGAATGCGAACTGTAATAATAAAATTGCAAAATTGCATTCTGCAAGGGGCCATAAAATAAGGGAGAACAGACACTAAACATATTAGTCAACAAGGTAGCTGAAAGCAAGGGGTTAATGGTGATTCATTCATTGGAGTGAACAAGGATCATGGATGAGAGCTGTGTATAAATAGGCTGCAGAGGTGATGAGTTGGAAACAAGTGGCAGGTGACTCCTATTAGCTGGGTGAAGTCAGGGAGGAGCCTGCGTATACAGGTCTGACAGGATCTCCCCCACAATGGCTGGCACCTGATCCCCCAGGACACTCAAAACCATGCCCTTCCCAGTCAAGAAGTTACTACCTGACAATGCAGATCCATCAACCAGTGAACGGTGTACACTGGGCCACCGTCCACCTTCCTTGGTTATGGAAGAGCAGGCTCAGGTGGGTAGAGTGTGGCCCATGGACAACAGGCTTGAGGAAGATAGGTGAGGGAGGGTGGCATCTGGAGATGATAAATGACAGGATTGATGTAATGGATAATATTAAAGAGATCAATAAGCCAGGGCAAGAGCTTGGAGGAGTTGTGTAGAACTTAGATGGAGAGCCTGACGTGGGCCCAGGCTGTGCGCTGATGTTGGTTAGTATAGCAGCAGTAGGTGTGGTTGGCAGCTAGGCTGGCCCTCTGTGCTCTCTTCCAAGCACTCTAGCATTAGTGAACCAGGGCCCTGGTGGGTGGGACCTCGGCAGGGAACAATGGAGGTTGGTAGCCGTGATGCACTTCAAAGGCTGACATATATGTGGCAGAGGAAGTGTGCACTGTAGATTGTGGGTTAGAGGCAGTGAAGCATTGCAGAAATTTCTCCACTTGTTGATTGGCTCTTTCTGGCTGCAGGTAATAGCCTGAGGACAAGCTCGCTGAGGTGAGGAGGAGGGAGCAGAAGTGGGAGACAAATTTTGGTCCTACTTACCATCCCGGGGGAAGCCATGAAGGAGAACTACATGTTGGACAACTAGGTCTGCTGTGTCAGTAGCTGATGGAAGTTTTGGGAAAGAAATGCTGTGGGCTACCTTGGAGAATCAGCCTACCTCTATCATGATCACAGTGGTCCACTGGAAGGTGACAAACCCATGACATAGGTTGAGTTAGTAGGTGTTGTTTGGATACAAGGTTTTGGCACTCTTCTGGATCAGGAAGGGCTCATTTTCCCACCAACCAATGTCTCCATTCCTCCAAGCCCCATTTAATGGGGAATAGCTCAGTTTCATAATCCATAATTGCACTGTGTAGAGTTGAACTTGCATGAGAAGAGGGCACAGCGGTGTGTCTTCCCATTCAATTCTTGCCAGGAGAGGGTGTACCCAGATCAGGTGTGCCCACATCTACAACAAAATGTCCATAGGGGTTTGGATGGTGTAGAATAGGAATGGTGGTGAAATGTCCATTGAGCTCCTCAAAACCATGGTCCATGACAGCATACCGGGTAGTTGCGAGGTAGATGACTTAGTGAGGGGCATGAGAGGAGCAGCGATTTGGCTGAAGTTGGAGAAGCCCAAGAAGCTCTGTAACTGCATGAGGGAGTATGGTCAGGACCATTCAACAATGGAATGCACTTTCCCTGGGTCCATGCTGTGCCTTAGCATGAAAGAATGTAACACAGGAAGGAAATGATTGTAGAACAGCATTTTTGTAACCTGAAGAACAGTTGGTTTTCAAGGAGACACTGGAGGACTGAACAGACATGTCAGATCTTGGGGGTCCTTGGAGAAGATAAGGATGTCATCAAGGTAGACGTGCATATATCTGTGTAGCATGTCTCGGAGAATTTGGTAAATGAAAGGTTAGAGAATGTCTGGACTGCTGAAAAGTTAGAAAGGTATCACCAAGTATTCAGAGGGGCCAGTGAGTGTTATAAATGCCTTTTTCCACGCATCCTACTGACGGATGCAGATCAGGTTCTATATGCTCTATAGATCTAGCTTGTTGAAGATCTGGTTGGAGGCTACCCGGATGGAATATAAGGTGTTTCTCCACCCTGAGGGTGGACTCATCATGGCACAGGAGCAGGCCATGGACTAATGTGTCAGAATGGGAATTGGAATTGACATGTCTGGCCAGAGGGAAGTTCCACTTTTGGTGAAAGAATCAGCAATGAAGTGGTCCCCCAATTTATGATGTTTCTCCAATGTAGAGGAGGCCGCATCGGGGAACATCGGACACCATAGACAGCCCCAGTAGATCAGCCGGTTAAGCGTTGACTCACCTGGAAGGACTATTTGGGGCCCTGAATGGAGATGAGGGTATTTGTGTATGGGCAGGTGTAGCACTGTGTCCACTTGCAGGGCCCAGAGCCAGGAGGGTGAATAGTGTGAAGGGACGAATGCAGAAGGAAATCATGGAGAGAGCGATCCCTACAGAAAGCAGACAGAGCAAGAGAGATATAGATATGTTTGGTGGTAGGCTCACTTTAGAGATGGAAGAAATTGAGGAGAATGATGTGTTGGATGCGGAGACTTGTCAGATAGTAGTTAAGGACAAAAGGACCTCTATCACTGTTGAGGCAATGGGAAGGTGAGGTGAGACAGGTGACTCCTGTCAGCTGTTTGGAGACTGGGTGGATGCTGCCTATGCAGACCTGGCATTCCCCAAATCTGATCATCTACTACCTTCCTACCTGCATACAAATCAGAGGGTAAAGAGCAAGGCACCAGAATTAAGATATCAAAATCCTGAAAAATTACATTAGCAATGTATGTCCACACATGTTATCAGCAATTTTCTGAAATTACATTTGATTTTATGATCTTACAACCATAGCTTCCTACTCAAGTCTTTACCAGTGACTTTTGTTAATCCCTTCAGAATTTTCATCCATTAAAATAAATAGGTGGAAAATACTGTGTGAACTCTAACCTCTGCAAATCAATACCCAATAATAACACCTGGTGTTGCAAGCTCTACGCTCAGAGTGTGACCTTGTAAGAGCTACAATATTAAACTTGGCTGTTATAGTTATTATGAATGTGCAGCTTCAGAGATTTGTGTGAATCAGTACTGATTTGTACCACTGATGTGTCATCAACCTTATATTGATGAAAGTAGTGCTCTGTGAATTTGCACAGGCAGAGCACTGAGGTCCTCTGTCAGAATCAGGTTTATTGTCACTGACGATTGGTATTTGTTATTTTAATATTGATAAATACATAGTGTGAAGGAGGATAGCAAATTAATGATAGTATTTAATTTGTTTTCTGTAAATAAAATTATTTATAAATAATAAATGATCAGGCCCAATGAGCCAATGCTACCCAATTACACTCATTAGAACAATTAACTTACTAACCTGTTTGTATTTGGAATATGGGAGGAAACAGAAGCAGCTGGAGGAAACCCATGCATGCACAGGAGAATGTACAAACTCCTTACAGAAAGCAGCGATATTGAACCCCAGACACTGGAGCGGTGATTGTGTTATGCTAATTGCTATGATATCATGTCTTCCTTGGCAGGGTTCATGGGTTCATAGACTGCTCAGAAATCTGATTAACAAAAGGGAAAAAGCTGCTCCTAAAACATTGAGTTAGGGTCTTCAGGGTTCTGTTCTTCCTCCCTGATAGTGATGGAAGAGAGTCTGTCCCACATGGTGATTGCCCTTAATGATGGATACCACCTTCCTGACATAGTGCTTTGAGAGAAGTCCTCAATGCTGAGGAGGCTTGCGTCCATGATGAAGCTGGCTGAATCTACAACCCTATCTGTAAAATGTAAATTTTGCAGGAAAATTGTAGTCAATGTGATCTTTTTACTTCAATTTTTAAATATTTTCCCACCTGCTGGAATTTAAGATATGCAACTACAAATTCCCCTTATGGTGTCTTATCAGTCAGGTTAGTTTGCTTTCATCTATATGCTATAACTGTATGCATCAAATAGTAATTTCCCCATTGTATTCTTAATAATATGCAATTGCAAACATACTAGTCAGCATGATAAGGTTAATATAGTTAACTGAAACAACATATTGATTTGAAAATGCTTCCAAATGTTTATGAAATGATTTTGTAAACTCACAGTGCACACTGTTCTGATAATGCTAAAGCAATTTTTGTTTGCTAAATGACAATAGTTTATTTCTAGCAATACTGCTCCTCCCTGCTGTAACTTATATAGTTTGAAGATAGTTTGGCTTGTTACCCTCTCCTTATAGTCATTTTGATCTCTAGCATCTGTTATATGAAAATCTTTGAAACTTATTTGACATTGCAGAGTATATGCTTTTTCTTCTAAATCAAAAATACATTGCTAATTATTGTAAACAGAAGTATCTGTACACATAATGTTTTTAACTTCCATAGAAATCTTTGTCTTTAGGCTTTTCAAAGGATTATCCTTATTTTAGAAAGTTAAGGAAAATTTACAAAGACAATTAACACCTACGAGGGGTGATTGATAAGTTTGTGGCCTAAGGTAGAAGGAGTCAATTTTAGAAAGCCTAACACATTTATTTTTCAACATAGTCCCCCTCCTACATTTACACACTCAGTCCAATGGTCATGAAGCATATGGGTCTTGGACCTCCAGAAATGTCCACAGCATGGGGAATTGATAAGTTTGTGGCCTAAGGTAGAAGGAGATGAGTTATACAGCTCTCGTTACATGCACATGCAGGTTAATAACCATCTCCTTCTACCTTAGGCCACAAACTTATCAACCACCCATGCTGTGGACACTTTCTGGAGGTCCAAGACTATGTTAAAAAATAAATGTGTTAGATTTCCTAAAATTGACTCCTTCTACCTTAGGCCATGAAATTATCACTCACCCCTCGTATGTTAAAGAAGAGAAAATCTGCAGATGCTGAAAATTCAAGCCACACATACAAAATGTTGGAGGAACTCATTAGGCCAGGCAGCATCAATGGAAAAGAGTAAACAGTCAATGTTTTAGGCAGAAAACGTTCAGCAAGTGTAGCATTTGTTCCACTTTTCATTTCAGAATGAAGGAGATGGACTCCTTCTTCAAAGAAAGGAGCTTCCCTTTCCCCACTATCAACGCTGCCCTCAACCACATCTCTTCCATTTCACACACATCTGCTTTCACCCATTCTCCTACCACCCTCCCAGGGATAGGGTTCCTCTTGAGCTCTCTTATCACCTGCCAGCCTCCACGTCCAGTACATAATTCTCTGCAACTTCTGCCATCTCCAAATGAATCCTACCAACAAACAAATCTTTCCCTCCCCCCAATCTCAACTTACAGGTTTCTACAGGGATTGCTCTCTATGTGACTCTCTTGTCCATTTGTTCCTCCCCACTGATCTCCCTCCTGGCACTTATTCTTGCAAGTGGAACAAGTGCAACACCTGCCCCTACACCTCCTCCCTCACTAGCATTCAGGGCCCCAAGCAGTCCTTCCAGGTGAGATGACACTTCACCTGTGAGTCTGTTGGGATCATATATTGTGCCTGGTGCTCCTGGTGTGGTCCCCTGTATTTCAGTGAGTCCCAACGTAGATTGGGAGACCATTGCGCTGAGCACCTATGCTCCATCCACCAGGAAATTTGGGATTTCCCACCCATTTTAATTCCAGTTCCCATTCCCATTCCAATATGTTTATCCATGGCCTCCTCTACTGTCAAGATGAGGCCACACTCAGGTTGGTGGAACAATTCCTTATATTCTATCTCGGTAGCCTCCAACCTGATGGCATAAAAAATGAGTTCTCAAACTTACGGTAATGCAACCCCCTTCACCATTCCAAATCCCCTTATCGCTCTCACACTTTATCTTCTTGCTTGTCTATCGCCTTCCTTTGGTGCTCTTCCCCCCTTTCTTTTCTTCCATGGCCACCTGTCCTTGCTTATTAGATTCCTCCTTCTCCAGCCCTGTGTCTCTTTCACCAATCAACTTCCCAGCTGTTTACTTCTCCCCTCCCCCTCCTTTCAACTCTATTCCTCATCTTTCTTTTCTCCAGTCCTGCTGAAGGGTCTTTGCCCAAAACATCAACTCTTTATATTTCAGATATTCTTTATCTCTTTATCTTCCGATGTTGCCTGGCCTGCTGAGTTCCTCCAGCATTTTGTGTGTGTTGCTGACATCTATGTTACAGCAGTTACTTGGAATGAGCTACCTAGAGACATATAGCACAGGAGTAAGCCCTTCTGCATGATGTGTCCATGATAGCCCAGGTACCTACCTGAGCTAGTCCCACTGATCCAGTTTGGACCCTCTAAACCTTTCCTATTGATATATTTTTTAAGCATCCTCTAAATGTTATTGTATCCATCAGCTAGCTTTTCTGGTCATATATGCACCACTCTCTGCATGAAGATTTTGCCCCTCATGTCCCTTTTAATTTTTCTCATCTCACCCTAGATCTGTGCACCCAAGATTTTATTTCTCTTTCCAGGAACAGCAATGTACCTTCACCCTCCTTGAATCATTTTAGAACTCCTAGAAGCTTCATTCTAAATTTTCTTTATACACTTTCCAGCTTAAGGCCATAAGACATAGGAGCAGAATTAGGCCTTTCAGCCCATCGAGTCCACGCCACTATTTCATCATGACTGATTCCAGATCCCATTCAACCCCTTACACCTGCCCTCTCACCATATCCCTTGATGCCCCGACTAATCAGGAAACTATCAACTTCCGCTTTGACTAAACCCTCAGGCTTGGACATCACCACAGTCTCTGGCAGAGTATTCCATAGATTCACCACTCTTAGATTTTTAAAAAACCCTCCGTTCTTCTGTTCTAAATTGTCGCCTCACAATTTTGAGGATGTTCCTTCTAGTTCTGGATACCCAAACTGTAGGAAACAACCTCTCCTAATCTATCCTATCTAACTCTTTCAATATTCGGTAAGTTTCAATGAGATCCCCATGGATTCTTCTAAATTCCTGTGAGTACAGGCCCAAAGCTGCCAAATGCTCCTCATAACTTAACACCTTCATTCCTGGAATCATCTTCGTGAACCTGCTCAGGACTCTCTCCAATGACAATACATCCTTTCTGAGATATGGGGCCCCAAAACTATTGACAATACTGTATTCCAAACGCGGCCTGATTAGTGTCTTATAAAGCTTCAGCAGTATGTCCTTTTTTATATATTCTATTCCCATTGAAATAAATGCCAACATTGCATTTGCCTCCTTTTCCACAGACTCAACCCATAAAGACTCCCAAATCCCTTTGCAGCTTTGATGTTTGAATTTTCTCCCCATTTAGTAATAGTCCACACTATTGTTCCTTTTAACAAAGTCAAGTCACTTTTATTGTCATTTCGACCATAACTGCTGGTACAGTACATAGTAAAAATGAGACAATGTTTTTCAGGACCATGGTGTTACATGACACAGTACAAAACTAGACTGAACTACGTAAAAAAAAACAACACAGAGAAAGCTACACTAGACAACAGACCTACCCAGGACTGCATAATGTGCACAAACCAGTGCAGACATTACAATAAATAATGCAATATCATAGATTTCCCAACACTGTATTCCATCTGCCACTTTCTTTGCCCATTCTTCCAATTTCTCCAAGTCCCTCTGCCATCACATTGCCTCTGCAGCACTACCTACCTTCCACCTATCTTTGTATCGTCCACAAACGTTGCCACAAAGCCATCAATTACACAATCTAATTAATTGACAAACAATGTTTAAAGTAGCGATCCCAATACTGATCCCTGAGGAAAATCAGTAGTCACTGGCAGCCAAATAGAAAAGGCCCCTTTTATTCCCAACCACTGCCTCCTGCCTGTCAGCCATTCCACTATTCATGCCAGTATATTTCCTATAACACCATAGAATTTTATCTTGGTAAGCAACCTCATGTGAGGCACTTTATCAAATGCCTTCTGAAAATCTAAGTAAATGACATCCACTACTGCTCTTTTGTCGACCCTGCTTGTTACTTCCTCAAAGAATTCTAACAGATTTGTCAGACAAGATTTCCCTTTACAGAGACCATGCTGACTTTGACTTACTTTATCATTAGTCTCCAAGTACCCCGAAATCTCATCCTTAATAATGGACTCCAACACTTTCCCATCTACTGAGGTTAAGTTAACTGGCCTATAATTTCTTCTTTAGTCTTCTTTCCTTCTTAAAGCATGGAGTGACATTTGGAATTTTCCAGTCCTCCAAGACCATGCCAGAATCAAGTGATTCTTAAAAGATCATGACCAATGCATCCGTTATCTCTTCAGCAACCTCTTTCAGGACTCTGGGATGTAGTCCACTTGATCCAGGAGACTTATCCACCTTAAGACCTTTGAGTTTACCTGGCACTGTTTCCTTTCTAATAGCAATAGTACTTACATCTGCTCCCTAACATTTCTCGTACACTACTCGTGTCTTCCACAGTGAAGACTGATACAAAGTACCCATTAAGTTCATCTGCCATTTCTTCGTCCTCCATTACTACCATACCAGCATCATTTTCCAGAGGTCTAATATCAACTCTCACCAACCTTTTACTCTTTGTATAACCAAAAATAAACTACTGGTATCCTGCTTTTTATTATTGGCTAGTTTGCCTTCTTATTTCATCTTTTCCCTTCTTATAGCTTTTTTAGTTGCCTTTTGTTGAATTTTAAAAGCTTCCCAATCATCCAACTTCCCATTCACATTTGCTTCCTTATATGCCCTTTCCTTGGCTTTTATACAGTCCTTAACTTTCCTTGTCAACCACGGTTGCCAACCCCTGCCATTTGAGAACAACTTCTTCTGCGGGACATACTTATCCTGTACCTTGTGAAAATGCAGCCATCTCTGCTTTACTGTTAACCCCACCATTATCCTTCTCCAATCCACCTGGGCAAGCTCCTCTCTCATGGCTCTGTAATTCCCTTTATTCCACTGTGATACCGATACTTATGATTACACTTCTCCCTTTCAAATTGCAGTATGAATTCAATCATATTATGAGCACTGCCTCCCAAGGGTTCCATTACATTAAGCTCCCTAAAAAGATCTGGGTTATTACACAAAACCCAATCTAAGATAGCCTTTCCTGGAGTAGGCTCAAGCAGAAGCTGCTCTAAAAAAGCCATCTGATAGGCATTCAACAAATTCCCTGTCTTGTGACCTGACACCAACCTGATTTTCCCAATCCCCTTTCATATTGAAGTCTCCCATTACAATCGCGTCATTAAGCAACCGTTGCATCTCAGCCCCACATCTTGGCTACTACTTGGAGGCCTATGTATGACTTCCATAATTATTTTTATCCTTGCAGTTTCTCAACTCCACCCATAAAGATTCACTATGCTCTAACCCCGTGTCACCTCTTTCTGAAGATGTAATTCCATCTCTTACCAACAGAGCCACACTGCTACCTATGCTGTCCTGCCTGTCCTTTCGATACAGAGTACACATTAAGCTGACAACTATAGTCTTCTTTCAGCCACAATTCAATGATGCCCTCAACGTCACACCAGCCAATCTTTAATTGCATCATGAGTTTATCCACCTTATTCCACCTTATTCCGAATGATATGTGCATTTAAATACAACACCTTCAGTCCTGCATTCTTCACTCTTTTGAATTTTGCCTCTGTGGTACAATTTAACCCTTTGCTCTGTCTGCATTTGTACCCAGTCATTGGTTTGTCCCTCCTTACGTTCATGTTACATCCATCATCTACTTGTAAACCTGCTGACTCATCCTGAGCTCTATCACAATGGTTCCCATCCCCTGCCTAATTAGTTTAAACCACTCTGAACAACTCTAGTAAAACCTGTCTGCAAGAATATTGCTCCTCTCAGATTCAGGTGCAACCCTTCCCTTTTGAACATGTCACACCTGCCCCAGAAGAATTTGCAATGATCCAAAAATCTAAATCTCTGCCTCCAGCTCCAATTCTGCAGCCACGCTTTCATCTACCACCTCATTCTCTTCCTATCCTCACTGTTGCAAGGCACAGGCAGCGATCCTGAGATTACTACCCTTGAGGTTCTGCTTCTCAGCTTCCTTCCTAACCTCTCGTAACTTTTGTACCTGTACCTCCAGGTCTTTCCATTCTGCAACACTCCCCAGAGGACTAGCATTCCCTGTATGAATCCTACATTGCTTTGATTTCCCAAAATGAAATATCTGATGATCATGCAGATTGTACTGTAGGTCACTTTCCAATCTTCAGGGCACATATGTACCCGGTGAAGGTTCCCCCTGTAATTTTTGATAACTTTCTTCCCTCTGTATGATGCCACATATTTAGATAGATAGATAGATACTTTATTCATCCCCATGGGGAAATTCAACATTTTTTCCAATGTCCCATACACTTATTGTAGCAAAACTAATTACATACAATACTTAACTCAGTATAAATATGATATGCATCTAAAATCACCCTCTCAAAAAGCATTAATAAATAGCTTTTAAAAAGTTCTTAAATAGTTTACTAAAATACATTGAATGGTAACTTAAGCTCAGTCCTAACCCCGGCACTTTAACATATCTTACCCCTGGCGGTTGAATTGTAAAGCTGAATGGCATTGGGGAGTAATGATCTCTTCATCCTGTCTGAGGAGCATTGCATCGATAGCAACCTGCCGCTGAAGCTGCTTCTCTGTCTCTGGATGGTGCTATGCAGAGGATGTTCAGGGTTTTCCATAATTGACCGTAGCCTACTCAGCGCCCTTCGCTCTGCTACCGATGTCATACTCTCCAGTTCTGTGCCCACGACAGAGCCCGCCTTCCTTACCAGCTTATTAAGATGTGAGGCGTCCCTCTTCTTAATGCTGCCTCCCCAACACGCCACCACAAAGAAGAGGGTGCTCTCCACAACTGACCTATAGAACATCTTCAGCATCTCACTACAAACATTGAATGACGCCAACCTTCTAAGGAAGTACAGTCGACTCTGTGCCTTCCTACACAAGGCATCTGTGTTGGCAGTCCAGTCTAGCTTCTCATCTAACTGCACTCCCAGATACTTGTAGGTCTTAACCTGCTCCACACATTCTCCATTAATGATCACTGGCTCCATATGAGGCCTAGATCTCCTAAAGTCCACCACCATTTCCTTGGTCTTGGTGATATTGAGACGCAGGTAGTTTGAGTTGCACCATATCACAAAGTCCTGTATCAGTTTCCTATACTCTTCCTCCTGTCCATTCCTGACACACCCCACTATGGCCGTGTCATCAGCGAACTTCTGCACATGGCAGGACTCTGAGTTATATTGGAAGTCTGATGTATACAGGGTGAACAGGATCGGAGAGAGCACGGTCCCCTGCGGCGCTCCTGTGCTGCTGACCACCGTGTCAGACCTACAGTCTCCCAACCACACATACTGAGGTCTATCTGTCAAGTAGTCCACTATCCAAGCCACTATGTGAGAGTCTACTCCCATCTCCTGTATAAATCTGTATTTATACAGATATAGCATCTGTATATAAGCTTATCAGATATAAGCACCTGTATAGCATCATCTGTATAAATTGCCTTTACATGAAAGAAGTAAGACAAATACCAAGCATCAATAGAAAAGCTGCAAGAGCTGTCCTCATATCTGAATTCAGAAAATGATGATCTAGACGTTCCATTCCACGTTACAACAGTTTGATGCACTACAAGCATGATCTAATTTTATTTAAAATCAAATTGGGTGCTGAAGTAATTTTGTCCAAAGTCCACCTCCAACCTGCATTTACTCCATTCAAAAAACAAAGCAAAAATTTAGTGAAGCTGGAAATCTAAATTTAAAACACAGGATGTTTGGAGAACGGCTGTCTGTTTGGTTCCGCAACATCTCTGACTCTGAATCACTTCAACTCAACCCCCAACCAATTCAATTTCCAACTGACTCTGAGCCCAAACTGACATAGTCTCAGTTCCTGACATGATTCTCTCCATTGACTCCAGTCCCCACATCCTCACACCCCAGCAAAAATGTGTACCTTTTTTTAACATTATCCTTTCTGGTGCTGTATAATTTCTGCAGTCTCAAAATTAAAATCCTATGCAATGGCTCAAGAAGTATCAAGAGGAGTAAGTTGTTAAGCACATTCTGCTTGTCCTGGCATCCAAAAGGATTATGATTGGTTATTTATCTCAGCATCACTTACCTCCCCTACCCCTATTCTTTTAATATCTAAAAATCTATTAGTCTCTACATTGAATATATTCAGCAACAGAACTTTCACTACTCTCTTGGATAGAGCATCTCAAAGAATCACCATTCTCTTCTTAAATCTGTCCTGAGTGGCCAACCCTAATCCTAATATTGTGACCTGACTTTCATTCAGTCAAACCTTAACAGTTTTTGAAAAAAATTCAATATCATCTTTTGTTCTTCTCAATCCTAGTGTGTTTAGCCCACTCCTCTTAACCCCTTCTTATAAAAAAATATACTAACTCAGCAATAAACCTAATGAATTTTCTCTGAACTGTCTCTTTCCCAAGCATACACATCCTTAAGTCACACAAGACTTAGTTGAGGATGGTAAGGATACTCCTAGTGCTGGAGTATCCGAAACTAGAATCGAGACATGATATGAGACTGATACAAGAACAGGGTTCTAAACTAGATGCCAGTTGAGAATCCAAAGTAGAGCTGACAGTTGAGCATCAAACTTCAGTTCAGCAGTTCTTTAAATACTAAAATCCTGGCACCAGAACATGGCAGCCAATTAGTGGGGCAGGACTGAATTTTTAAAGACCATAAGACCATAAGATATAGGAGCAGAAGTAGGCCATTCCAAGTCGGTTCCACCATTCAATCATGGCTGATCCAATTCTTCCAGTCATCCCAACTCCCTGCCTTTTTCCCATATTTTTTGATGCCCTGGCTAATCAAGAACCTATCTAACTCTGCCTTAAATACACCCAGTGGCTTGGCCTCCACAGCTGCTCATGGCAAGAAACTCCATAGATTTGCGACACTCTGACTAAAGTAATTTCTTCGCACCTCTGTGCTAAATGGACGTCCTTCAATCCTGAAGTCATGCCCTCTTGTCCTAGACTCCACAACAATGGAAATAACTTTGCCATATATAAAGGGGCAGCACCAGCTATCCATATTCTGTCTATACCTTGGACACTTTAGGTACGGACACCAGTCCAGCAAACTGCATTGTTAGAGCAGATTCAGCAGGGCTCTACATAACTAGGATAATATACTTTCATTTTTGTACTCTTATTCTATAGCAAGAGGAAGCAGAGGAATACAGAAGGGGTCAGAGTGGAGGACCAGATTGGCATAATTTAGGGCAAAGCTATGCAAAAATCAAACAAATGAATTTATAAAACTGAAGAGAAAGAGGATCGAGTGGACCAGGTGCGTTCCTCATATGTTAACAGTCGGAGTGATGAATATGCAGGATTTTCTGATTTGATATTTCTAAATATATTTAACACTTGGAATTAATTAATCAAGATTTGAGCCATCTTGCAGAATTTTTAAAGGTGATGATAAAAAGGAAGGAGAAATAGATCTGCCTCACCTTCCCACACATTGCTTGGTCATACACTTCATATCCAAGAATACTAGACCCCTTTCCCTTCATCTATTCTTTTACTAAATCAAAACATTTATTCAACCCAGTCTCTTTTACTGATATTAAGTAAATAATAACGGGGCAGCCTACAGAGAAAAAGCCATCACCATGACACAGTGGTGTCAAGAAATCAACCTCTCCCTCAATGACACAAAAACAAAGGAGCTGGTTGTTGCCTACAGGAAGAATGGAGACGGGCTAATCCCTATAGAGCTCAATGGATCTGGGGTTGAGAGGGTGAACAGCTTAAGTTCTTCGGCATAAACGTCACTGAGGATGTCACGTGGTCTGTACACACCGGCTGTGTGGTGAAAAAGACACAACAGTGCCTCTTTCACCTCAGACGGTTGAAAAAGTTTGGTATGGCCCCCCATATTCTAAGAACTTTCTATAGGGACATAACTGAGATAATCCTGAATGGCTGCAACACTGCCTGGTTTGGGAACTGTACTTCAATTGCGGGATTCTGCAGACAGTGGTGTAGACATCTCAGCACATCTGTAGATATGAACCTCCCACTATTCAGGACATTTACAAAGACAGGTGTGTAAAAAGGGCCCAAAGGAAGGATCATTGGACACCCGAGTCACCCTAACCACAGATGTTCCAGCTGCTACCATGCGGGAAACAGTACCGCAGCATAAAAACCAGGATCAACAGGCTCCAGGCCAGCTTCTTCCACCAGGCCATCAGACTGATTAATTCATGTTGATGCAACTGTATTTCTATGTTATGTTGACTATCCTGATATACATAATACATAATATTTATTATAAATTACTATAAATGTACATTGCACATTTAGACGGTGAGGTAATGTAAAGATTTTTACTCCTCATGTATCTGAAAGATGTAAGTAATAAAGTCAATTCAATTCAATATAAGTTTTGCATGGATATAAAGTGTAATAAGCTTGTGGAAATTTGATAGAGACTGCTTTGATGCTGTCTGACCTCTAGGTACTTCCAGCATCCAATTTTATTTCATTTTTACAGTATCTACAGCATTTTACATTTTCACTCTTTTTTTGCTGAAGATTATCTGTTAGAAAACATCAAAGGAATAAGAATGAGAAAGTGAGACAGAAAACTTAAGTGACTCTAATGCCTTATTCTCCTGAAAGTAAAGTCGTTGCATTTTTTGACGAGTCAAAGAATTTCCTCACCAGTATATAAACCTCAACACAGTAAGTCCAACTAAATACAAATTGTATCACCCTATAATGCTCTGTGCTATTTGCTTTTTCCATTTTCATTAGTTTTCTTTTCCCTTTGAAATCCTCATTCTAAAGCTCCCTAGCCTTTAACAACGTCTATTACAACTCACATAGCATGTGCTCTTCTAACATATCCCCCTTAATCTGTTTGATTATAAGTAGTGTAGCCTTATATTGAACAAATGTTTTAAAAATTTTTCATAAAAGTGATTTTTCCTACTTTAAAATACTGTATATCTCTTACAGGTTAAGCATCTTGTGAGCTGCTGCAAAAACAGTTATCTTCATCTTCACAGCTAGATGATGATTAACAGACGGTATATTTCATTTCTAACAGGACATCACAAGATTAAACATTTAATGAACTAATGTCGAACGCTTCTACAATTTAATGAATAAGTGGAAATCTATGCTTTTGTTTTGTTTTTACTTTTGATAGGAGCAAAAATAGCCATTGTATTTCAAGGACAGAAATATATATGCTGGTTATTGTTTCATGCTAACTAAATCCCCATTCATTTCTGCTGTCCAAAAAATTCTGTCATTTTTGCTTCTAATTTCCTACCCCAACCCAATGATTAATCCAGGTATCAGAAAATCTATTCATGAAGACAACAGTAAAAGCAAATTATCATTATTAATTATCAGCCATGAGGGAGCTATCTATAACTAAGATTGCACAGGTTAAGAATCATCTTATTAAATGTTAATAGCCATCCTAATTTCTTCAACAAAAATAACTGTAATCTTTAAAAAACCCAATAATCTTTTGTGCCATATAGGAAAGCTTAGTTAATATTTTTTAATAATTTTCACTGTAATACCTCATCATTTTAATAAAAGACATAATAAGATGTCAAGCATATATAGGGAACTGGGTAAATCATTTAAAACAAGGGTCTAGATCTTGCTGAGAAAACACAGTAGTTCTATATTGAACTAAAAGCACTTCTTAACATGGTCATTAGAACAGTTAAGATTCTTGAAGTATCATAACAGTTCTAGACTTGACCTCTGCTGTTCACCAGTGTTGCTCTAATTACACAGTAACATTGGACACCACTTGGTGTTCAAAGTTGGAAGATAAATTTGCTGCAGCTCCCCACATTAATTATTATGGAGAATGACTGAAAATCTTTCTATATTAGATATCACCAGGTCAACATATCCAACTGTACGAGTTGAGAAGAAGGCTTCCAAAAAATCTCTTTATTTATAAGTTACTTAGATTTTAATTAGTTTGTTTAAATGATTTAATTGATCAAAGATATTTAAAGTATTTTTATATTGTAATAGTTTTAAATATTTTAAATTATGTTGTTAATTTTTAACATTTTGTTAATGTTTCTCAATATTACTGAGAATTAGAGATGACTTTGGAAGGATCTGTGACAGTTTGTCTTACAATATTGGTCAGTGGTAGCATTATGTGTTTTTGATTTTTAAACACCAAACACTTAATTGCTGGACAATAAACACCAAGCATTTAATTGTTATGCAATAAACATTCAGTCAACCATTCACAAGTCGTCTATATTTATGTATGTGGATGTAACTGATTTGATTTAGGAAAACTTAAGCACAAATAAAATACATAAAGTTGTGTGTTTTTCCCATTTAAACCTGGAATAAGGTAGATGAACTTGCAGTTTGGCTGGTATGATGTTGTAGGCATCATTGAATCATGGTTGAAAGATTATAGCTGGGAGCTTAATGTCCAAGGATACACATTGTGTTATAAGGATAGGCAAAAAGGCACAGCAGACAGTGTTACTCTGTTAGTAAAAAAAACTAAAATCAAATCATTAGAAAGAGGTGTTATAGGGTTGGAAGGTGTTGAATAATTGTGGATAGAGCTAAGGAACTGCAAGAATAAAAGGACCCTGATGGAAGTTGTATACTGACTGGCAAACAGTAGTTATGTTGTGGCTTACAAATTGTAACGGGAGATGGAAAATGCATGCAAATAGGGCAATGCTACAGTAGTCATGGGACAATTCAAGCATGCAGGTAGATTGGGAAAATCAGGTTGGTGCTGGATTACAGGAAGAGGAGTTTCCAACGTATGTATGAGATGGATTTTTAGAGCAGCTCATGGCTGAGCCCACTAGAGGGTCAGTTATTTTGGACAGAATGTTGTGCAATGAACCAGAACTGATTAGAAAGCTTAAGGTAAAAGAAACCTGAGGGGAAGGTGATCATAATATGACTGAATTCACCCTGAAATTTGAGAAGGAGAAGCTGAAGTCGGATGTATCAATATTACAGTAGAGTAAAGGGAACTACAGAGGCATGAGAGAAGAGTTGGGCAGAATTCTTCTTCTTATCATGTCCACAGACAGTCTATACAGGGAATAGAATTAGGGACAGTCAAGATTACTAGAGAGAAAGTGCTTGGGAAGCTAAATGGACTAGGGATAGATAAGTTTCCCAGACTGGCTGAGGTGCACCCACGGGTTCCAAAGGAGGTGGCGTTGGAGATTGTGGAGGCATTAGAAATAATCTTCCAGGAATCAATAGACTCTGGCAAGGTTCTGGAGGACTGGAAGGTTGCAAATGTAGTTCTGCTGTTTAAGAAGGAGGGAGGCAGCAAAATGAAAATTTCTGACCTATTAGTCTGACATTGGTAGTTGGAAAGTTATTGGAGTTGATCCTCAAGGACAAGGTTATGAAATACCTCGAGGTGCATGACAAGATAGGCCCAAGCCAGCATGGTTTTATGAAGGAAAGATCCTGCCTCTCCAACCTAATGGAATTTTTTGAGGTAATCTCAAATAAGATTGACAAGGATGTGGATGTTGTGTATTTGGATTTTCAAAAGGCCTTCGAGAAGGTGCCACATAAGAGGCTGCTTAATAAGATGAGTGCCCATGGAATTACAGGAAAGATATTGGAATGGGTGGAGCATTGGTTGATAGCCAGAAAGCAAAGGGTGGGAATAAAGGGATCCTATTCTGGTTGGTTGCCGGTTACTAGTGGTGTTCCGCATGGGTCGGTGTTGGGGCCGCTTCTTATTACACTGTATATCGATGATTTAGATTATGGATTAAATGGTTTTGTGGCTAAGTTTGTGGATGACACCAAGATAGGTGGAGGAGCAGGAAGTGTTGAAGAAATGGAAAGGTTGCAGAGAGACTTGGTCAGTTTAGGAGAGTGGGCAAAGAAATGGCAGATGAGATACAATGTTGAGAAATGTACAGTTGTACATTTTGGAAGAAGAAGTAATTGGGCAGGCAGATTATTATTTAGTTGGGGAGAAAATTCAAAAATCGGAAGTGCAAAGGGACTTGGGGGACCTCGTACAGGATCCCCTAAAGGTTAACCATCAGGTTGGATCGGCAGTAAGGAAAACGAATGCTATGTTGGCATTCATTTCAAGAGGAATAGTTTATAAGAGTAAGGAGGTGTTGATGAGGCTGTATGGGGCACTGGTGAGACCTCATTTGGAATACTGTGTGCAGTTTTGGGCCCCCTATCTTAGAAGGGATGTACTGATGTTGGACAGAGTTCAGAGAAGGTTTACGAGGATGATTCCTGGAATGCAGGGGCTAACATATAAGGAGCATTTGTCGGCTCTTGGACTGTATTCATTAGAGTACAGAAGTATGAGAGGGGATCTCATAGAAACATTTTGAATGTTGAAAGGATTAGACAGAGTAAATGTGGAAAGGCTGTTTCCCTTGGTGGGTGAGTCCAGGACAAAAGGCCACAGTCTTAGAATTAGAGGGTACCCATTTAAAACAGAGGTGAAAAGAAATTTTTTTAGCCAGAGGGTTGTGGATTTATGGAATTTGTTGCCACATACGGCTGTGGAGGCCCAATCATTGAGGGTGTTTAAGGAGGAGATTGATAGGTATCTAATTAGTCAGGATGTGGGGAAAAAGCCAGAAATTGGAACTAGATGGGAGAATAGTTTAGCTCATGGTGGAGTGGAGGAGCAGACTCGATGGGCCAAATGGCCTACTTCTGCTCCTTTGTCTTGTGATCTTGTGATACATGGCCCAGCCAGACCTGGACACATTTTTGTGCCTTGTTGTTGAATTCGGCAAGATCTGCAACGATACAGGGTTCCTCTAGCAATGGGCATTGGAGGAGATGTTGCATAGTTTGTGGCTCAGTTCCACATTCACAAGTTGTCGGGCTGGTTGCATATCCCTATTTGCTTAGTAACAACTTTGAACGACCTACACCAGTTTTATGTCTGTTAAGCCACTTCCAGGTTGCCCAGTTGCAATTAACTCCTGGGGGAAGGCTTTCATCCGGTGGAATTTCCATCGTTGGGGGTTGTTTGAGACTAGCGAGATGGTCTTTCCACAAGGCGACGCGGGCTTCAGATGGGGTTGATTGTAATGGAACAACACTGCTCATGAAGCTCTTCCTTGACTTTAGGCAGCTGGGTATAGGTGTATGACCGTGTAGAGGGTGCCTCTCATCTGATGTTTGAAGGAGTCATTCTTTCTTGTTGGCTACCATTCTTCTTATATCAGGGGAAGTGATACCCACCAGGATATATAGGCTATTGGTGTTTGTTGGTTTTAAACAACCTGCGATAAGTCAGCAGCTTGCATTCAGAACGGCATCCATCTTCTTAGATCCTTCCCATGCAGGCAGGCGTATTCGGCAGTGGAATAGCAAAGAGCAAGCACACCGGCTCGCGATGTTTTCGAGCTTGCTCCCCACTTTGTGTTAGTGAGCTTATTCAGCATGTTGTTTCGTGCGCTCACTTTTGCCTTTGTCTTATTGATGTGGTTCTTGAAAGTGAGGCATCTGTCAAGGGTCACTGGGTCAGTGTGGCTCCACACCAAGTTACTACAAGCTGTCATTTGGTTTCACGGTTCCTGAGGGGGAATGCACAAACTTGCGTCTTTGATGGGTTTGCGCAGAGGTGGTTTTCTTCATAGTAGGAGCTTAGTCCTTCCAAGGCCTCAGAAAGCATTTGTTCCATGGTGTTAAAATCAGTGCTTGGGGCAGCGAAGCATAAGTCATCAGCATATATAAAATGGCGTGTGACATCATCTATAGGTCGGTCATTCGTGTAGATGTTGTACACTTCCCTGAGGAAAACCATTCTTCTGAATACGTCACCTGCTGCATTTCCTACCTAGTTCAACATAGAACCAGCCATTCTGAAGCATGCTTTCTAACAGCTCCGTTAAGTGAATATCTTTTGTCATCTCTAGGATCTTGCAGAGGAGACATCTGTGGCCAGAATTGATTGGAAAAGAACACTTGCAGGGATGACAGCACAGCAGCAATGGCTGGTATTTCTGGAAGCAATTTGGAAGGCACAGGACTAGAACATCGCAAAGAGGAGGAATTATTCTAAAGGAAAGATCACACAGCTATGGCTAACAAGAGAAGTCAAAGCCAACACAAAAGCCTAAGAGAGGGCATATAATAGAGCAAACATTAGTGGGAAGTTCGAGGACTGGGAAGCTTTTAAAAAATAACAGAAGGCAACTAATAAAGTCATTAAGTAGGAAAAGATGGAATAGGGAAGTAAGCTAACCAATGATATTAATGAGGATACCAAAGGTTTCTTCAGATACATGAAGTTTAAAATAGAAGTGAGAGTGGATATTGGACTGCTGGAGAACAATGCTGGAGAGGTAGTAATGGGGGACAACAAAATGGCAGACGGACTGAGTAAGTATTTTGCATCAGTCTTAATGTGTGAGATACTAGCAGCAGTATGGTGAAAGTTACAGGTATTCAGGGGCATGATGTGTGTGAAGTTACCTTAACTAGAGATGAGGTTCTTGGGAAATTGAAAGGTCTGAAGGTGAATAAGTCAACTGGACCAGATGGTGTACACCCCAGAGTTCCGAAAGAGGTGGCTGAAGAGATTGCACAGGCATTAGTAATGATCAATCATGAACCACCATATTCTGGAGTGGTTCCAGAAGACTGGAAAATTCAAATGTCACTCCACTCTTCAAGGAGGGAGAGAGGTAGAAAAAAGGAAATTCTAGGCCAGTTAGTCTGACCTCAGTGGTTGGGAAGATGTTGGAGTTGATGGTTACAGATATGGTTTTGGGGTACTTGGAGGCATATAATAAAATAGGATGTAGTCAGCATGGTTTCTTCAAGGGAAAATCTTGCATGACAAATCTGTATGAATTCTTTGAAGAAGTAACAAGTAGGGCAGACAAAGGAGAATCAGATGATGTTGTGTACTTGGATCTTCAGAAGGCCTTTGACAAGGTGCCATGCATGAGGCTGCTTAACAAGCTACGAGCCCATGGTATTACAGGAAAGATTCCAGCATGGATAAAGCAGTAGCTGATTAGCAGGAGGCAAAGAGTGGGAATAAAGGGAGCCTTTTCTGGATGGCTGCTGGTGACGTGGTGTTCCACAGGGGTAAGTGTTGGGAGCAATTCTTTTTAAGGTATATGTCAATGATTTGGATGATGGAATTGATGGATTTGTTGCAAAGTTTGTAGATGATATGAAGATAGGTGGAGGGGCAGGTAGTTTAAGGAAGTAGAGAGGCTGCAGGAGGACAGACAGATTAGGAGAATGGGCAAAGAAATGGCAGATGGAATACAGTTGATGCACCATCAATAACTTTCAGAGACTGGAAGTGAACGATAGGCTCGGAAAAGGGAGCACGACATCTCGAAGACTGAGGGAGGAGCAGTGCCCCAATCGCCTTTATACAGGGGTCTGTGGGAGGAGCCACAGGAGCAGTCAGCAGCAGTCAGCAGAGGGGCGTGTCCAGACATGTATACATATTTTAACACAACAGTGTTGGGAAGTTTATGGCCCTGCACTTTGGTAGTAGAAATGAAAGGGTTGGCTATTTTCTAAGTGAAGAGAAAATAGAAAAACTGAGATAGAAACATAGAAACATAGAAAACCTATAGCACAATACAGGCCCTTTGGCCCACAAAGCTGTGCCGAACATGTCCTTACCTTAGAACTACCCATAGGCCTCTATTTTTCTAAGCTCCATGTACCTATTCAAGAGTCTCTTAAAAGACCCAATCACTTCCGCCTCCACCACCATCGCTGGCAGCCCATTCCACGCACTTACCACTCTCTGAGTAAAAAAACTTACCCCTGACATCTTCTCAATACCTACTTCCAAGCACCTTAAAATATGCCCTCTCATGCTAGCCATTTCAACTCTAGGAAAAAGCCTCTGACTATCCACACGATCAATGCCTCTCATCATCATGTACATCTTTATCAGGGCAGCTCTCATTCTCAGTCGCTCCAAGGAGAAAAGGCCAAGTTCACTCAACCTATTCTCATAAGGTACGCTCCCCAATCCAGGCAACATCCTTGTAAATCTCCTCTGCACCCTTTCTATGGTTTTTACATCCTTCCTGTAGTGAGGCAACCAGAATTGAGCACAGTACTCCAAGTGGGGTCCGACCAGGGTCCTATATAGCTGCAACATTACCTCTTGGCTCTTAAACTCAATTCCACGGTTGATGAAGGCCAATGAACCGTATGCCTTCTTAACCACAGAGTCAACCTGCGTAACAGCTTTGAGTGTCCTATGGACTTGGACCCCAAGATCCCTCTGATCCTCCACACTGCCAAGGGTATTACCATTAATGCTATATTCTGCCATCATATTTGACCTACCAAAATGAACCACTTCACACTTATCTGGGTTGAACTCCATCTGCCACTTCTCAGCCCAGATTTGCGTCCTATTAATGTCCCACTGTAACCTCTGACATCCCTCTGACAGACCTCCACACTATCCACAACATCCCCCAACCTTTGTGTCATCAGCAAATTTACTAACCCATCCCTCCACTTCCTCATCCACGTCATTTATAAAAATCACGAAGAGTGGGGTCCCAGAACAGATCTCTGAGGCACACCACTGGTGAATGACCTCCATGCAGAATATGACCCATCTACAACCATTCTTTGTCTTCTGTGGGCAAGTCAGTACTGGATCCACAAAGCAAGGTCCCCTTGGATCGCATGCCTCCTTACTTTCTCAATAAGTCTTGCATGGGGTACCTTATCAAACGCCTTGCTGAAATCCATATACACTACATCTGTGGCTCTACCTTCATCAATGTGTTTAGTAACATCCTCAAAAAATTCAATCACACCTGCCTTTGACAAAATCATGCTGACAATTCCTAATCATATTATGCATCTCCAAAAGTTCATAAATCCTGCCTCTCAAGATCTTCTCCATCAACTTACCAATCACTGAAGTAAGACTCACTGGTCAATAATTTCCTGGGCATCTCTACTCCCTTTATTGAATAAAGGAACAACATCCGCAACCCTCCAATCCTCCGGAACCTCTCCCGTCTGCATTGATGATGCAAAGATCATTGCTAGAGGCTCAGCAATCTGCCCCCTCATTTCTCACAGTAGCCTGGGGTACATCCCATCCGGTCCCGGTGACTTATCCAACTTGATGCTTTCCAAAAGCTCCAGCATATCCTCTTCCTTAATATCTGCATGCTCAAGCTTTTCAGTCTGCTGCAAATCATCCCTAGAATCGCCAAGATCCTTTCCGTAGTGAATACTGAAGCAAAGTATTCATTAAGTACCTCTGCTATCTCCTTCAGTTCCATACACACTTTTCCACTGTAACTCTTGATTGGTCCTATTCTCACACGTCAATGGGACTTTGGAGTCCTTCTTCAGGATTCCCTAAAGGTTAATTTACAGGTTCTGTTTGTGGACAGGAAGGCAAATGCTATGTTAGCATTCATTTCAAGAGGACTGGAATTTAAAAGCAAGGGTATAATGTTGGGACTTTATAAAGCATTGCTGAGGCCTCACTTGGCGAATTGTGAACCGTTTTGGACCCCTTCTCTAAGAGAAGATGTGGTGATTCAAAAAGTATTGCTGAAACTAGAGAGGGTTCAAAGGAGGTTCACAAAAATGATTCCAGGATTGAATGACTAGTCATATGAAGAGCATTTGATGGCACTGGGCCTGTATTCACTAGAATGAGCGGTCACCACATTGAAACCTATTGAATGGTGTAAGTCCTTGAGTAGACGTGGAAAGGCTTTTCCCTATGGTGGGAGAGGTTAAGACCAGAGGACACAGCCTCAGAGTAGAGGGGTGTATTTTCAGACCAGAGATGAGGAGGAATTTCTTTAGCCAGAGATTGGTGAATCTCTGTAATTCTTTGCCACAGGCATCTATGGAGGCCAACTATTTATGTATATTTAAGGCAAAGGTTGATCAATTCTTGATTGGTCAGGGCATAAAGCAATTCAGGGAGAAGGCAGGAGATTGGGACTGAGGGGAAAATAAATCAGCTATGATGAAATGGCAGAGCAAACTTGATGGGCCAAATGTTCTAGTTTTGCTCCTGTATCTTATGGTCCTATGGTCTTCTATCTTTTCGGTAATCCATAGGAATGTGCTTCTGAGAGAAATTTCCAACTGAGATGTTCAAAGAAAGAATTGACTATTTGTCACAGGTGTGCCCTAAACAGATACATCCTTCCCTCAGTAGGCATTTCAACTCGACAATTCAGTTACAAAAATGTGCTCATTGGTCCATTTTATGTTTGATTTTCAAAGTGCCAAAATCAATCAGAAAATCAATAAAGGAAAAGGCATTGGATGTCAGTTTCGTAAATCTGTTTACAGAAAACAGATTGCAGCTTGCAATGATGATTACAGGGTTATGATTGTTATTACTGTTGTGACATACATCTCAACCTTTCCGCCAGATTCATTTATAGCTATCACACTTCTCAGTGTCACTCACAGGAAGCACGTTGGAATGCACTTCACACTTCACTAATTGAGGCTGCCTTTCCCCCCAATTAACAAGCATTGCATATACAAACTTTGCATGCAATCAATCTCTTTTCCTCGTGAAGTTATGCAGTTGCTACAATGTCATTATTACAGCAAGAAATAATTTAAAAGGAAACATAATTCCTCTGCATATATCATAAAATATCAGTTGACAGAATAACTATTTATTATGTCCCCATAACATAGCTGATAGGTAATTAGTCAAACACTGCCCGTTTTGGTTTTTTGTAGCCACTGACCATTAAGGGAAAATTAAAAGGTGAACCTTAAAAACCTGTTAACATAGATTTGTGACTTCCACCTAGAGGCAAGTGAGCTGCGTTATTTGTCTTTCAATTATTGCTCTTCTCGATCTTTACTGTACGGCCTCTGTATTTTTCTTAAGAGCACAGGCGGTACTAGAAAATTTACATATAGGAAATGAAAGAAACAAATGTGTTATAGTGGGTAATAACATGTAATTTACATAAGGAAGTAGTTAAGGATTTGACACCCAGAATAGCTACAGAGAATTTCCTGATTTACTGCCATAAATTTTGTAAAAAAAAAATGGAAGGGTGAAAAAGAAGGTGACTGATATTTTTTAATTTCAAAAATATACTTTATTCATAACGTAGACAGTAAGTACAATTGGGAAGCATTTTTCTCTAACTTATAGCTGGGTACTGGTATTGATTATACCAACGTTTAATGACAAGCTTTGTCATCTTCATCAGGGATGATGCCTGGGCTAGTCTGGTGGTACTTATACCCCCATAGTCCATCCCTTCTGATTGGTTAGTCCTCATCCAATCAGGTTTCCTCTCTCCCTCCTTGTTTGCAATCGAATTCCAGTTCTTACTTACAGCGAGACCGTCATCTTTGTTAAAATTCTTTTCTTCTAGTTTTATTTAAATACCTTTCTTTACCAGGTGGTCCCAAAAGCCATTGGCATAGCATTGTAGTTTTGCGCCATTGAAGTCAATCCTTTGGCCATTGTGAACACAATGTTGTGGGATCACCAAGTTTTCCTGGTAACCCAAACTGATAGAAATGGTAAAGGAAGCCATTGAAATAAAAGTGGAGGAAAAGAATCTTAACAAAGATGAAAGTCTCACTCTAAGCACGAAATGGAATTCAATTGTAAACAAGGTAGGAGAATGGAAACCAGATTGGATGTGGACTAACCAATCAGGAGGGACAGAACATGGGGGTATAAATACCACCAGACAAGACCTACCAAGACATCATCTCTGATGAAGATGGTGGAGTTGGTCATCCAAACGTCAGTTATGTTTGATACCCATACCTGGTTGGAAGCCCAAGAATAGTTTATTTGTCATCTACGCTGGGAAAAAATAGATCCTTTTTCATTTTTGTCTAAATTAATTGTAACATTAATTCAATGCATTATCTTACAAGCATTCCTCTCATTTTTCCTCCTTAAACAATGCACATTTAAAAAACTATTACATAGGATCTCAGAGTTCAAGACTTTAGACTGTGGTTCATCTCTAGTAGGTCTTTATACTGTAGTGGCAGCACTGAGTTTAAGTGCATCCCTCAGCAGATACTCCTGCACCTTAGAATGTGACAGTTGACAGCAATTGCTGAAATACAAACAAGGTGTGTCACTCACCAGACTGGTGATTACCCAGCAGAAGTTGATGTTTGTCTCAGTATGTCCCTTGGGACAGATTATAGGTCATAGAATTCTCTATTAAGCAGCTTCTCAGGGTGGACTTCAACAAGGAGCATTGCATCCCTTTCATGGTGTTTGTTCTCAAAGATTTGTACCAATTTCCCACAAAATCTACAGTAGGAGATTGGAAGCAGCCATCAACATTCTAACATTTTATACTTACAATGGACTAAAATGTCCTGCATTCAAATCCTAGCCACTGTTGAGCATCTGAAAGAGATTTCTTGTCAAATCTCCCCATCTCATTAAAAAATAGAGATTAGATGACACCTGGTGAAAACAATGCACTGTCAATGTTCATTTGAAAATGGAGCTGATGCGATGTAACTATAGGCATTATATATTAATTGATCATTATGCATGCAATGAAAAGATGTACTCGGCATGACACCTCTGATTGAACACTGATTTTCAGATGAATTTGAAGAGCTCTTAGGGAGTGAGGTAAGTGAGCTGTCTTTTATTCATTTTACTCAACCTGTCCCACAAGTAAAACAAAGAATTGAATTACAGTGATCCAGAAATGGTAAGTTTGAACTTAGTTAAAATGCTGGCCTATAAATTCTCACAACACCTGGTACAATGGAATTAATATTCTGGGTGATATAATTAGTCATTTAATTAATTGTTTACTTGTATTCATTACTAGGCCAAAGAGCTGAGTAAAAAACACACAATAGGGTAGGATAGTAAGTGCATATCTCTGTGAAACAAATTCTGAATTTGTATTCTGATGTAATGTGTTTGACTTAATGTGTTTGACTACACATGATTGATGTGTGTTCATCCCATTCAGGCTAAATGGACAATTATAAATGTGCAATTTTGAAGTGGTTAAGGTCACATAAAATAATCTCACTCAGACCATATCATGATTAAATGACCACTCATCCCTTATTGCTCTATTGTTGACTTCACTGCTGATGTGGGCACCTTAATTTTGGTGTGTGTGAAGCTAAGCAGGGATGACAGGAACAAAGCTACCCTCAAGGAACAAGGCATAAACATCTAGATCACAAGGATCATCTGGAGAAGGACAATGTTTTCAGTAATCACAAATCTACTCTCCTATGCCTGTATTAATCTCTGACTTGAGCCTTTCCACCAATTCCCTTGCCTATGTTTGTCAGATCCTTAGCTCAACCTGTTGCTACTCACAGTGCGGGACAAACTATGCGAAGTATGTGTGAGGCTGCTCAAACCACTAAATGTTGGCCAACTGAGCTCAAGGTTAAGCACAGGCATAACAGAAGACAAAAGGAATAACAGTTTCTTATCTGTCAGGAGAAAACAAAAGGAATTACAGTTTCTTATCTGTTCTGGAGAATAACTGCTACTTACAGCCTTTACTTTCTCCCTTGCTCCATAGATGCTGCCTGGTCTATTGAGCATTTTCTGTCGCATTCCAGATTTCTTGTACCTACAGAGTTTTTATATTTAGCAGCAACAGATATAATAATAGTCAAATGCTTCAGAATTTGTTTCTAGAACTCTACAACAGAGTTTGTAGGGAAAGCAACCCTACAGAATGAAATAAAAACAAAGCCATACAACAGAATATGAAGTTGAAATAACATTGCTGAGAAAGTCAATTTAAAAAATGGTACTATTTGATAATTGCAGCATTTATAAAACTGTATAATGTTCAGGCTAGAAGGCGATGGGTACAGCCTAGTGTGTGGGGGAGAGGGGATGAAGTAAGAAACTGGGAAGTGATAGGTGGAAAAGGTAAAGGGCAGGAGAAGAAGGAATCTGATTGGAGACTTCTACCATCTTCACTGTGAGAGTAGCAAAAAAAAGAAAGGCGTATCACTGGAGGAGCTCACAGAAGATCCATCAATGAGACAGTATAAAGAGAACAGAGTCATTTTAGTACCCTCAGTATCTCAGCCCCAGCACAGATAAAACGTAATGGCATTCTATTATGAAGCTTCAGTAGTGAAGAAAGCCATGCATTCACAAGCAGGATCCTCCTTGAGGAAAGACAATGCTTGATAGAGATTTATTGGCTTTGCATGGCACTTAAACTGAAGAAAACCTGTAGTGTAAAATATAATAATGTGCTGAAGCAACAAGTATGCAAATGAGAACACAATGCATCCAAAACCCAAATGATTTTGCAGTTGCTGGAAACCCAGAACAACACACACAAAATGCTGGAGGAATTCACTAGGTCAGGCAGCATCTATGGAAATTAAGAAACTGTTGATTTTTTGAGCCAAGATCCTTCATCAGGACTGGAAAGGAAGGGAGAAGAA
This sequence comes from Hemitrygon akajei, assembly GCF_048418815.1. NCBI lineage: Eukaryota > Metazoa > Chordata > Chondrichthyes > Myliobatiformes > Dasyatidae > Hemitrygon > Hemitrygon akajei. Next base: position 55,393,195 of record NC_133138.1, read on the forward strand.
GCTAGAATAAGAAGGTGGAGCAATGGGAAGGAGTACATGCTAGAAGGTTTTAGGTAAAACCAGGTGTGGAGGGGGGGAGATAAAGTAAGAAACTGGGAAGTGATAGGTGGAAAAGGTAAAGGGCAGCAGAAGAAGGAATCTGATAGGAGAGGAGAGTAGACCTTGGGAGAATGGGAAGGAGGAGTGTCCCCAGAGAGGGCTGATAACTGAGGAAAAGAGAAGAGACATGAGGGGAACCTGAGAGGGGGACTAAATAAGAGCAAAGGGAGAGGGGAAAAAAGTACCAAAAGTTGGATGTCATCACGTTGGAAACTGCTCAGATGGAATATGAGGTGTTGTTACCCCAACCTGAGAGTGGTCTCATCATGACAGTAGAAGAGAACATGTACCAAGATGTCAGAATGGGATTTGGGAATAGAATAGAAATGGTTTTCCATCAGGAAATATTGCTTTTTGCAGATGGAGTGAAGGTGCTCGACAAAGTAATATCCAATCTATGTAGAGTCTCGTAAATGGAATTGAGGCCACATTGGGAGAACCAAATAAAGTAAGATAACCCAGACAGACTCACAGGGCAGATGTTGCCTCACCTGGAAGGCCTGTTTGAGAGCCCAAATGAAGGTGAGGGAGAAAGGGAATAGGTAGCTGCAGCACCTCTTCCACTTGCAGGTATAAATGCTAGGATGGAGATCAGTGGGGATGGACAAATGGATGAGGGAATCATGGAGGGAACAACCCCTACAGAAGGTGGAGAGAGGGTGTAGGTTAAGATGTGTCTGGTGGTCGTGTTCCATTGAAGGTGGTTGAAGTTATGGAGAAGATATGCTGGATGTGGAAGATCATGGAGAGGTAGGTGAGGAAAAGAGGAACTCCATCCCTGTTAACGCAGCAGGAATATGGGATGAGAGAGGATGTCTAGGAAATGGAGGAGATGAGGATGAGGGCAGCATCAAAGTTGGATGAAGGGAAAACCTGTTTCCTGAAGAACAAGAATTTTTGTCATGGAAAGTTCAGTCCCTGTACATTTCTATCCCTCATCATGAAGGCCTTAAACTCATTGCTTCTTTTTCGTCAATAGACTCAGCCAGTTTCCCTCCATCACCACCCTCCTCTATTAGGCAGAACTGGTCATCATGTTCAATAATTTCTCTTTTGGCTCCTCCCACCTTCTCCAAATTCAAAGTGTAGCTATGGGCACCTGAATGGGCCCCATCTACGCTTGCCTTTTTCTTGGAACAGTCCATGTTTCAAATCTTCTCTGGTAATTCTCCTGAATTTTCCTGTGCTACATCTAAATGTCTTCCTTCTTCAAAGAACTGGGTTTCTCTTCCTCCACCATTGATGCTGCCCTCAACTAGTTCTCTTCCATTTCCCTTCCGCAGCAGTCACTTCTTCTCTGATCCCCTTGTCCATTCATCCCTCCTCACTAATCTCCCTTCTGGAACTTATCTCTGCAAGTGGAAGAAGTGCTACACCTGTCCATTCACTTCCTCCCTCACTTCAGGGACCCAAACAGTCCTTCCAAGGTGAGACGACACTTCATCTGTGAATTCTGTTGGAGTCATCTACGATATACAGTGCTCCAGAGGTGGCCTCCTCTACATTGGTGAGACCTGAGACTGGGTAACCACTTTGTTGAGCAGCTTTGCTCCATCTGCATAAAGCAGGATTTTCCAGTGGACAGCCATTTTAATTCCATTCCACCATTCCTATTCCATTATGCCAGTCCATGACCTCTTCTACTGCCATGATGAGGCCACTCTCAGGTTGGAGGAGCAACACCTCATATACCTTCTGGGTAGTCTCCAAACTGATGGCATGAACATCGATTTTACCAGCTTCTGGTAATATTTCCCCCTCTCCCTTTGTTCTTCTTTAGTTGCTGACTCTGTCCCCGTGCCTCTTTTCCTTCCTATCAGCTCCCCCAGTTCCCTGTCTTCTTCCCTTTCTCCTATTCTCCATTCTCTTCTCCTGTCAGATTCTTCAGCTCTGGCTGTCTACCTGTGCTTCCTATCACATCGCAGCTTCTTACTTTGTTCCCCCCTCCCCACCCATAGGCTTCACCCATCATCTTGTAGCTTGGTTCTTCTCCTCCCATTTTCTTCTCTGGCTTCATTCCCATTCTTTTTCAGTCTTGATGAAGGGTCTTGGCCTGAAACATTGACTATTTAATCATTTGAATAGAAGCTGCATAACCAACTGAGTTTCTTTAACGTTTAGTGTATGTTACAATGCATCCAGGTATGTGTTAGCAGTGAAAGTGGACAATATTAACAAAGTATTTATCTCCTAGGCTGGAAAGAACATACTGAAAGTCTTCATTGAAAATCATGTATGTATTTCTGGTATTTTCTCTTCAATTAATAGGCAACAACACAGGTATTAGTCCATGACTAACTTTACAATGTATATTATGGTGTCAGCAAAATTATCAAACAGAAGGTACAGATTACATAAGTTCCTGCAAAGGAAATATTGTGTTGAGAAATGGACCTCAATTAAAAGTAATGAACTAGTTAAAAAATTGGACCAAAGTGAGGTGATATGGAGGAATTAATATTCAGTGTTTAGGGTAAAGAAAGACATAATAAGTAATACTAATCAAAGATGTCTCTTTGGTAGTAAATTCAAATTATTGGAATAATGGGATAATTCATAAACCTTGCAAGCAGATTGCTCAGCAACTTACTTCAATGACATAAGGCAGCCGGGATAACTGTTGAGTCACTACACGAGTTCACAAACAAAAGCTAGCTGGAGATGTTGCAGTGAGAAGAGATCCATTAGGTCCAACAAAAGTAATATATATAGTGAAAACAAAGCTACATGAGTTTTGTGTATATACTAGACTAGTGTTTTTTTTTACTGCAAGCTGAAAGTGAGTCTATCAGAGGGGACAGCAATGTAAGCTGGAGGCAAGTGCAATGCTTTGAAGATCCTTTGAAAGTTATTGTAGTAGCGTGGGCATTAATGACAGCTGATAACAGTTCCAGATTGAGTCAGGTTGGAATTGTAAATTTTGATGACCCAGAAAGTGGAAGTCAGTAGGAAGAAGATTGGCAGGAAAAATAAAAATTTAGGCATCTGATGTTAATAAGATAGGGATCAGGATCCAATGCAGTGTGAGATGAGAGGCACGAGAATGGAGAATTTGAAAGTTAATCAAAGTAGAGATGGTTCTAATTGCATTCATGATATCCTCTGATGTAGCAAGTACCATTTATGATTTTAACTACTGTAGTTAATGAAAAGAGTTATTGGATTCCTTTTTTAGTCTTAGGTTCAGTGCATATAGATGACACCAAAAAGCTGGTGATTCAGAATATGTCATCCGATGTATTCAGAGTCATGAAAGCAATTATTTGAAGCAATAATTGCAGAACAGGATTTGAGACCGCGTACATATGAAGCCAACATGGAGAAATGATCCAGGGGAATCACTGGTCCCTTGAGTGAACTCTTCATGAATGTCAATGCAGGTTACTTTGAATTATTCCCTGAAGTAGAATATCAAGAAATTGAATGTAGAATGTTTTAACATAATTAGTATAACTTCATATTCATAAGTAATTTAATTATTTTTATTTCATTTTTAATGTATAGCATACATGTTGTTACCAGCTTGATTCCGCTAGAGCTTGTATGAAAACAGCACATTTGGGAATGTTTTTTGCATATATCCATCTCTAGGTTAGAAAGTACGAGAAATTGATTGACCTTGATTTCCAAGTGTCAGGTTGTTCAGGCTAATCTCTGTGGCTGAAACCACATTGAACTAAGTTGTTAATCTGCCTAGCAATTTGTTTTTCTGGAAACAGTGACCCCTCAAGCACTGATCATCAGATGGATGCATGAAAACTGATGGTAGTAGTTTACTCTGACATTCAACAAGGCCTTTCCCCTCTGCTGCACCTCTTCCATCTTGAAGCACATACTGTAGTTTTGCTCAGTGTGATTCCTGCTTATTTTCTTTCTTACGAGTAGCTCCAAGTTACATAATCACCAAATCATTCAAATCTGTTGTTAAAATGGCATGCCAAGCTCTAGGAGTAAATTTTGTTGCGGTCATACTCCAAAGAATCTCTCTTTCAGGTTCCCCTTACATATTTAATCTTTCACCCTTAGTCTTTGACCTCTAGTTTTAGTCTCACCCAGCCTCAGTGGAAAAAGCCTGCTCGATTCACTCTATTTGTACCACTCATAATTTTGTGTACCCCTATCAAATCTGCCCTCATTCTCCTAAGCTTCACGGAATAAAATCCTAACCTATTCAACATTTCCCTATAACTCTTACCCAGGCCTTCATGTCTTGGCAACATTCCTTTAAATTTTCCCTATACTCTTTCAAACTTATTAATATCTTTCCTGTAACTACATAATCAGACCTGCACACAATACTCCAAATTAGTCCTCACCAAAGTCTTGTACAATATTAATATATCATTCCAACACCTACACTCAATACTTTGATTGCAGGATGCCAATGTATCAAAAGCACAATTTATGACGCTCAGTACTTGCAGTGCCACTCTCAAGAAGTTATGAATCTTGGTCTCAGATCCCTTACACCCCACTATGGCCGTGTCGTCAGCGAACTTCTGCACATGTCAGGACTCTGAGTTATATTGGAAGTCTGATGTGTACAGGGTGAACAGGACCGGAGAGAGCACGGTCCCCTGCGGCGTTCCTGTGCTGCTGACCACCGTGTCAGACCTACAGTCTCCCAACCGCACAAACTGAGGTCTATCTGTCAAGTAGTCCACTATCCAATCCACCATGTGAGAGTCTACTCCCATCTCCGTTAGTAATATGTGGTATTTCTGGTTTTTGCACAATTTTTAATCTATTCAATACATATATATATATCTACTGTAACTTATTTATTTATTTATTTATTTTTATTTTATTTTGTGTTTTTTTTCTTCTCTAGTACGTATTGCATTGTACTGCTGCTGCTAAGTTAACAAATGTCACGTCACATGCCGACGATAGTAAACCTGATTCTGGTTTTGGTTCTGACGTGTGAAAAGTGTACAAGGTAGAGGGTTAATTATTAGAAGTCATTCCAAGAGACCAGATATGTAAGATTCGAGCAGACACGACCTGGTTAGGGGTAGTCCGTATGGCTTTGTGCAGGGTCTAGCCAGTCTTACCGAGTCTTTCAAGGAGGTTACCAGGGAAAGTGTTGAAGGAAAGGTGGTGGATGTTGTTTACGTGGAGCTTAGCAAGGTGCTTGACAAAGTCCCACATGGGAGGCTGGTCAATAAGGTTCAGTCACTTGCTTGACATCCATATGAGGTAGTAAGTTGTATTTGACATCAGCATTGTGGGAAGTGGTAGCAGATGGTTGCCTCTCTGACTGGAGGCCTGCGCCTAACAGTATGCCACAGGGATGGGTGCAGGTTTGGTGTTGTTTATCATCTGTATCAACAATCTGGATGATACTATGATCAACGGGATCAGAAAAATATTCCAGATGACAACAAGATGGGGTAAGTATTTGATAGCATGGAAGGTTATCAAAGCTTGCAGTGGGATCTGAACCAACTAGAAAAATGGGTTGAAAAATTGCAAATGGAATTTAATGTAGAGAAGTGTGAGATGTTGCATTTTGGGAGGACAAAGCAGGACAGATTTACACAGAATGTGTGGAGCAGGTTAAGACCTACAAGTATCTGGGAGTACAGTTAGACGAGAAGCTAGACTGGACTGCCAACACAGATGCCTTGTGCAGGAAGGCACAGAGTCGACTGTACTTCCTTAGAAGGTTGGCGTCATTCAATGTCTGTAGTGAGATGCTGAAGATGTTCTATAGGTCAGTTGTGGAGAGCGCCCTCTTCTTTGTGGTGGCGTGTTGGGGAGGCAGCATTAAGAAGAGGGACGCCTCACGTCTTAATAAGCTGGTAAGGAAGGCAGGCTCTGTCGTGGGCAAAGTACTGGAGAGTATAACATCGGTAGCTGAGCGAAGGGCGCTGAGTAGGCTACGGTCAATTATGGAAAACCCTGAACATCCTCTACATAGCACCATCCAGAGACAGAGAAGCAGTTTCAGCGACAGGTTGCTATCGATGCAATGCTCCTCAGACAGGATGAAGAGGTCAATACTCCCCAATGCCATTAGGCTTTACAATTCAACCGCCAGGAGTAAGATATGTTAAAGTGCCGGGGTTGATTGTATTAATGTATTTAAGTAAACTACTTAAGAACTTTTTAAAAGCTATTATTAATGCTTTTTGAGAGAGTGATTTAGATGCATATCATATTTTTTTACTGAGTTAAGTATTGTATGTAATTAGTTTTGCTACAACAAGTGTATGGGACATTGGAAAAAGTGTTGAATTTCCCCATGGGGATGAATAAAGTATCTATCTATCTATCTATCTATTAAAAAGGTGAGGTAGTGTTCAAGGGTTCCTGTCCAATTAGGAATCAGATGACAGAGGGGAAGAAGCTGTTCCTGAATCGCTGAGTGTGTTTGAGACATTCCATTCAAATTACCAACTATAAGCAACAAACACAAGTAGGATTTATGAATGGCTCAAATCAAAGGCATGTCCTTATCCGCAACAACAGAAAAACAATCCGGATAAACGATCTCAACCTCAAACACTGACTGTCCATTTCCTTCCATTGATGCTGCCTGATCTGTTGAATTCCTCCAACTTTTGCACTAAAATGATTCCCATGCTACATGTTCATTTTCCCAGTCATTCTATATTTTAGGTGATGTACCACATTTGGAGGCAACTGGCTGTACATCACTTTGAAGTCAATAAACATTCCTTCAATCACTTACCGTGGACAGGTATAACGTGAAACTTCTAAGCGTGAAATAGTTACAATTTTTGAAACATTTCAAAAAGAAAAATGTACACACAACTACTCTAACTACTTTTTGGTCCATTTAAGAAGTATTGGGAGAGACAAGATTTCTGCTGCAAAATGTATGCTGCAATCTGTAGAATGGAGTATTGAGCCTTAAAGTGGAAATGAATCTCATCGAAGCTTTCAGTGCTTACGTGAACAATTTCCTCAGCATTATTATATCTGGCATGATTCTTAGCCGGTAATTATTGTGTCTGTGCAACTACATATCAATTAAATAAAAGCATGAACACAGGAGATGGCCTTAACTGATGTATTCACATTGCAGCGAGAGAGAGAGAGAGAGAACAGATCATATGTAGTGCTAAGGGAGAGGGGGTCATTAAAAGAAATAGATTCATACATTGCACTTCTTTGCCCTTTAGATTAATGCAACATAAAAACATTTATGTATGAAGCATTCAATTCCCCTTTCAAAAACCATATTCAAATAAGCATGTTTTCACAATAACAGTTCATGCGTAACTTCACAGTTCTAAATGCTCAGTCTTTCGGGTGGCACTCTGCTTCTTTCAGGATAGCGCCTCTGGACCTGTGGAGTGGAATTAGGTTTGGCAGTTCTCTTGTCTAAGACAACGTTCTTGGTTTCCAGTATCACGTTCCTGAAAAATGACATGATCATCACTGACAGGTAAGGTCAGTGACTGTAAAGTGTCTTCTGGTTGGATGCAGTCAACTCAGGTGTGTTCTTTGACTGAGCATCCAGTATCTGGTCCAAATGACGTCTCCATCTATGATCGCCACCAATCACTGTGAACATCAATAGTCCAGTTCTTGTAGCTATCCTACGGGGTGTCCACTTGTCTTCTTGGTAATCATGCACTAGGACTTCCTGTCCAATCTTGAAGCTCCTTGCTGCTTCATTTGGCAACTGGCTGAACTGTTTATTCTACACTTCCCTCCATATGTTTGGTTTCAGGAGGTCTATGTGAGGTCTCATACTCCTGCTCATGAACAGCATTGCAGGTGTTTGATTTGTTGTTGCATGAACAGAGTTCCGATACACAAAAAGCAAGTTGTCTACCTTGTGCTGAGGAGAAATCTCCTCCTTGTTCATAGCTTTAATGGACCTTTTGAATGTTTGGATAAGCTTTTCCGCTAAGTCATTTGTTGCTGGGTGGTGAGGAGCTGACTTGAAATGTCTGTATTTTCCTTCATGAACAGTTGGAGCTTTTCTGATGTGTATTCAAAAGTTTCAAAGGTACATTTAATGTCAGAGAAATGTATACGATATACATCCTGAAATGCTTTTTCTTTGCAACCATCCACGAAAACAGAGGAGTGCCTTAAAGAATGAACGACAGTTAAATGTTAGAACGCCAAAGTCCCCCCCAGCTCCCCCCTCCCGCACGTAAGCAGCAGCAAGCAACAATTCCCCACCCTCATCAGCAAAAAAAAACACTGGCGCCTTTCTCTAAGCACTCATCTGTGAGCAAGGCAACAGCAAAGGCACAGACTTGCAGTACTCCAAAGACTACATTGTTCACCCGGTATTCGACATACCACTGGCTCTCTCTCTCCCTAATAATGGAGAAAGAGGTGTCTCTGTTTCACAGCAAGAGGAGACATAACAAATGACTTGCTGGTTTACGATGTTAAAAGTCTGTTGCGTCATTTTTTTGGACCTCTGTGCACAAGGATCTTGGGCCTCTGGGCACACAGCTGTAGATCGTCCAACTCCCCTGACTCCCCTGCCATGATACTGACCTTTGATCTGCCCAACTCCAGAGCCCTGAGGTCCTAGGTCTCCAAAGGTGAGCCAAACTCTTAGGCCGAGCCCTTGGCGTGCCCAACAACGGCCAGTTGTGAAACTCCAAGAGCAGGTCCCATTCCTGCAGAGAACCATAGTCAGCATGTAACTCCATGTCAGGGTCTTCAAAAGAACCCTGAAAGGGAAAAATAGAGAGATTAAAGATAGAAATAGAGCTGTTTTGGAAGATGCATGCAAAGGGGGTCACTGTTAGGTGCCATTTGCCCTCCTAAGCTTCACCTCAGTCGATCTGTGTGTAGTTGCAGTCTGTACTCATCAGTGATCTTGACCCATATGGAATCAGACATTCAGATGCATCTTTCATAACATGTGACAAAATGGCTCCAATGCCATAAGGGGATGCATCACATGCCAGTCTGTTGGGCAGCGAAGGTTCATAAAGGGTTAGCAGTTCATTAGAAGTTATTCTCTTTGTTTCCTTGCATGCTCTTTCACATCCTTCTGACCATTCCCACTTTGCTTCTCTTTGCAACAGTGCATTCAATAGGTGCTGCCCTGTAGCAATGTTTGGGAGTAACAGGCAGTAGTAGTTCATATATTCTCAAGTATGACCTGGGTTGTGCACATTTTCCAGTTTGGGGACCTGTAGCACTGCTTCAGTGTTCTCTTGTAACTTAAGTAAGCCATGCTTGTCAATGACATCTATTGAATATGAGATTTCATTCTTGAAAAACTCACATATCTCTCTCTTTGTGGACAGACCATACATACTCAGCCTAGTAAACTCTTTACCAAGGTTCTGGAGGTGCTCTTCATTATTCTTGCAGTCACACTGATGTCATCAAGGTAACATTGTATTCCTGGGTTATCTTGGAACACCTGGTCCATTGCTTTTTGCCAAATTGCGGGAGCTGATGCGACACCAAAGGTGAAATGATTAAACTGGAACATTCCCTTGTGGGTGTTGATTGTGAGGAACTTCCTGCTTTACTCTTCAATCTCTATTTGCAGATAGGCTTGTGACAAGTCAATCTTTGAAAATCTCTCTCTGCCTACCAAAATGTCTTCTATCTGTGGCAGGGGATACTGCACAGTATGCAGCACTGATGCTCAGCTTGAAATCCCCCCCATATGCAAATGGCTCCGGCCTTCTCTTTCTTGATCATTGGGACAATGGGCATGGCCCAATCACTCCACTCTACCTTGAAGAGAATTCCAGATGCCTCCAAGCTCTGAAGTTCAGCATCCACTTTAGGATGTAGTGCATAAGGCACTAGTCATGCTTTAAGGAATCTTGGTATTGCTTCTTCATCCAGTTCAATTCTGGCCTTCATACCTTTGTCTCAAACACATTCTCATTAGCATTAAACAGCTGTGACGTTCTCTGGTTAATGCTACCATTTGGTCAATAATTGCCTGTTGATGACAAATTGAGAGCTTTGATTGTGTGCCAGTCTAGTTGTTGGGGGGGTGGGGGAGAGAGAGACAGAGAGAGAACAACAGATCAATACACATGCGCAGACAACAGATCAATACGTAGTGCTGGGGGTGGTCATTGCTCTAAAAAAATAGATCCATACATTACAGTAATGATGTGTATTTGTTACGAGTTCACCCCCTAACTGACACTTATATGGCCTAAACTGACCCCCATTTTGTGGTCAACATCTCAATACATTGCTATCAGACTATTGTTTCCATATAGAAAATGTAAGGATAATGTATAGATTTCTTTTGATATGCTAATATTGAAAATTGAAAGACATGTAATAACTTAGTATTACTGTGACAAATATATTTATATTAAGAAATCCAGTTCTGCTGTAATATGTGGGAAATCATGGTTTTCAGTTGTAGATCGTGGAAATACCTGCAAACATTAATGTTCCCCAGCGAACAGTATAATTCCTTTTGTTGTCATTATTCTCTTTACACCTGATTAGTTTACCCAGCATTTCTAATGCTAACAATTAAAGATTAAAGATAAAGATTAGCTTTATTTGTCACATGTACCTCAAAACATCAAAACATAGAGTGAAATGTATCATTTTGCATCAACAGCCAATACAGTCCGGGTATATGGTGGGGGCATCCTTCAAGGCTCACCATGATTCTGTCACCATATAGCATGCCCACAACCCTTACTAACTAACACACACCTCTTTGGAATGTGGGAGGAAACAGGAGCACTCAGAGGAAACCACAAAGACACTGGTAGGGATTGAACCCCAATTGCTAGTGCTGTAAAGCATTACACTAGCCACTACACTGTTATGCAACCCCATAATGATTTACCTTGATTTTTTTGATTAAGTTAAGTTATCGTATTGATCTTCTTCCTGTGAACTTCTTAATTCCATTCCCTAATTGAAAATAATTCCAATATGAAAGCCGTCCCACACCAAACTCCATCCCTATTCTCACTACTCATCTTAATATAGCCTCCTATTTACAATTGCCTCCTTTCTACCATTGATAGTTGTGCTTCCAGTTTTCAAAGTTTCTGCCTCCCCCTCCTTCTTTTATACCCTTCTTGAAACCCCCATATTTTGTCAAATTATTTCATATTTGGTCATCTGTCCACATGCTTCCTTTGACCAGAAATCTACTTTAATTTTTCCTCCATAAAACAGTAAAAGACATCAAAATATGTGACATAATTGCAAGTTAATATCACAACAAAAGCAGTGCATAACAATATATGATAGTATTCAGAATATAATGGAAAGAAAGAAAGGAGAGGAAAAATACACTCAATTGACATTCCAGCAATGTCTAACCCTGATTGTATTGCTTATATAGATTTACTCTCTGCAGGCGCATATTGAGAATTATTTGGCTTGAATATAATATCCTGTAAGGTCTCTTGGCTTAGATTACAGATTTGTGATGTGCTGTTCCTTTGAGTATTATTTCACACAAGTTGATCTCACAAATCACAAGTGTTAAAAGTGGTAATAAGTTGTTGTTGATACAAATTCAACAAATATGAACGACACATTGAAGGTTAAACAATAATGAAGCAAGAAGTTTGCTGCACTTGTTTAAACTAATATGTAATCATCTTTAAGATGAATATTTATTTCACTGGTGGTATTATAATATTGAGTGTTTCAGTTAAAGAAAACATAACATTTACAAAATGCTATTTTAATTGGGACGATGGAACAAAACACTCCTTCATCCTGTTAGTTAGAGTTTAAAATTTGTTGAACAATCCAGAAGCTCTATTTGTAGTAATGATGTGGAAATTTGAGTTTTTTAAATCTCCCTTTGCTTAAGTGTATGCACAGAACAAAACAAAGTTTTATGTATTTTTAGAGTAATGAATAATAAAAAAATTGCAACAGTTAATTAAGCAAAAACAACAACTTGCCCCATATTGTAAGTATTGCTTATAAGTGCAATGGCAAGTTTGGTAATGCCTGCGGTCTACATAAATGTGCTTAACTTAGGATACGTGGGCATTGGGAAGTTTCCTACTTCTCCACTGGCTACATCATAGTACTTCCTCACCAACAGTTACCTAACCAACTTTATAGCAAAGACATGATTTTTGGATACATACTTCCTAGTCCCCAAACCTGCCAAAAATGTTAATTCCGCTATATTCAGTTAAAACAGATTGTTTTATGAGATAAATCTGAATTACTGCCAAACAACATTTCTGGCGCTGAAAATTTGCATTTCTCAGAACGTAATTAATGTTGGAGTTTTAAATTTAAATCTTGGTAACTTTCTGTCTGTTTATATTATCTCTTTAAAAATTCCAATATTCCTTCATCTATTTTCCTGTATCAAGTCAGTAAAGATTGTTCAGTCTGATCAGTGAATCAGTTGTATGAAATGTTAACAGATGCCACAGATCCATCTTTAGAGCACTGACCTGTATCAGACGCCAAATAACAACAAGTATCTACTCAAAAATCCACAGAAGATCTATGGATAATTGCCAGTGCTGTGTAAAGCCAATGCCATCCCTTCAGTAGTAACTGCAAAATCCAGGTCATTGTGCATGCCAAATATGTACTGGAGTGCACAATTTGGAGCACAGGTGGAAATAGTCACATTACTGACATAAAGAATAAAAGAATTGTCCTCCATAGTTTAGAATCAGTAGGGGCTCCATCAAGCAATCTCACAATAGATCAATGTGGTCTCAGCAATCTGCCATACTTGAAAGGATATATAGGAGGATATTTCTTGCTCTCAGATAAGTTTCAGTGTGAGCACAGAGATTTTATTTTGAATTTCTTCACTCCACTGTGTATGGGCATGGATAGCAACAATTTCACAGTGTGCTACAAGGGTACAGTTGTACAAATGTCATGTTCATCTCATTAGTTATATACAATTATTAACTTCAGTTCAGAGATTGCCTTTGAAGGATGTCAAACACAAAGAAGAGTAATTAGAAGATTTCAAAATACAGCAACACAACAGAAAAAAGTGAGCTTATTAAAATGCTTGTTTACTCCCTATCCCAATTCATTTATAGAACTTATAGACAAGATGTTCGTGAAATATTTAGCATGTAATTTGACTTTGAAACATTTAAGGAGTTTTTTTATCAAAATGTTTGGTGAAGTTGCTATGTAGCATGAAGGATTGGGGAGTTCAATGGACCTTGGACCAGACAAGAAGTAACTCTGGGAACAACTATGGGGGAAAATGATAGAAATCAAAATACAACTATGAGGGATTGGTTCCTCCAACAAAATGTGGCAGCCCAGATGAATGCTGAGTGATGTCTGATAGCCATCAGAATTGCAGATCTTAAGGGATTACAAAGGAAAAGGCATAAATGTTTTGGGAAGTAACAAGTAAGACTGAAAATTAAAGCAATTGCCTTACATCAAAATATGTGAACAAGGTACATTCGGGTCTCGTCCCATTAAACAACTATATGACCCAAAAAAATTACTGTTATCCAGATTTTCCCCTAGATTTTCTATTCTCTAACTTATCAGAGGCTGTTTTTGTAATCTACATATATGAAATGAAATATATTTCAGAATCAGAATTATAATTAGGTTTATTGTCATTGGCATTTGTCATAAATTTTAATGTTTTGTGGCATCTTCTATCATTCTGGTTAAGGGTGAGCTATTCTCAAAAACCTATCTATATTGATGCTACAACCCCTTTCATTTCAAAAGATTGCCAAGCAACTGGTGGGATAATTACATTATTGTTAAAGAAAACGATTGAGCCTTGAACTAAGTCCACTGAGTTCAAGGTTCAGAGTAAGAGCTCTGCAGCTAGCTTAATCCTATTATTTATTTTTAACCTAAAAACTATACATGCAGATTACAAATATCTCTATTATATTTCTTTTACAGTTTTTGCTGTTCCAAACATAATCATCTCAGCTTCTCTGTGCTATCTGAATAACTAAATTCATGGCAAATACCTTAGTAATTCATCACTTTTTCTTAAACTAATACATTTTTCTTAGTAATACATTCCTGCCTAAAAAATTTATAATGGATCACCATGGATTATCTCCTGCCTAAATCTTGATTACAACTCTGTAATATGGCAACCTATCAAAAATACCTTTTGAAAATCCAAACATACCATACTAACTGCATTTCCCTCATTCACCTTTTTTGTTAGTTCTTGTCTATAGAATTACAGTAATTGGAATTGAGCGATTCAGTTCACTTTAACAATAACACTTAACATAAACCGAGAAAAAGAACTACCAACATTATAATTGTCTTCCTTTTTGATTTTAATGGTCTTTCAGAAACCATACTGACTTTGATTTATTTTATCATTAGCTCCAAGAACCTTGAAACCTTATCCTTAATAATAGACTCCAACATTTTCCCAACCACCAAGGTTAGGCTAACTGGGCTATAATTTCCTTTCTTTTGCCGTCCTCCCTTCTTAAAAAGTGGAGTGACACTGCAATATTCCAGTCCTCTGGGACCATGCCAGAATCAAGTGATTCTTGAAAGATAATGACCAATGCATCTGTTATCTTTTCAGCAACCTCTTTCAGGACTCTGAGATGTAGTCCATTTGGTCTAAGTGACATTCTCCTTAAAACTTTAGAGTTTGGCTAGCACTTTTCTCCTTTGTAATGCAAATAACGCTCACTCCTGCTCCCTGATACTCACGGACCTCTGGCACACCGCTAAGTCTTCCACAGTGAAGATATATGCAAAGTACTCATAAAGTTCAATTGCCATTTCTTTGTCCTCCATAACTGCCTCACCAGCATCATTATCCAGTGGTCCAATATCAACGCTCACCTTCCTTTTACTCTTTATATAACCAAAAAAATTTTGGTATCCTGCTTTATTATTGGCTAGTTTCCCCTCATATTTCAGCTTTTCCTTTCTTGTAGTCTTTTTAATTGCCATTTGTTGGATTTTAAAAGCTTCCCAATCATCCAACTTCCCACTCACTTTTGCTACATTATCTGCCCTTTCCTTGGTTTTTATGCAGTCCTTAACTTCCCTTGTCAGCCATAGTTGCTGACCCCTGCCATATGAGAACTCTTTCATTTGTGGAACATGTCTATCCTGCGCCTTGTGACCTATTCCCAGAAACTTCAGACATCTCTGCTCTGCCGGTCATCCCCACTAGTACCCCTTTCAATCCACCTGGGCAAGCTCTTCTCTCATGCCTCTGTAACTCCCTTCATTCCATTGCAATACTGATACGTGTGACTTATGCTTCTCTCTCTCAGATTGCAGTATGAATTTTTATGATGGACTGTAGTCATTCACAAGAGATGTGGAGTGATAAGCTATCAGTGCTTTGTAGGAGTCTTTTGCCTTCATTAGCAGACTCAAAAGTTTGCATTGCTCTTTCTTCTTCTCCATTTGCCTGTGGGTACAGTGGACTCTTTGTCTGTTGTTTGAACTCATAGCCATTAGCAAAAGCTTTGAATTCTGAGCAACTGATTTGTGGACTGTTGTCTGACACAAGCGTTTCTGATATTCCGTTGCGAGCGAATATAGTTTTCAGGTGCTGTATAACTGCTTCTGAGTTGTAGAGGACAGATTTGACACTTCAACATTCCATGAGTAATACAGTAATCTAGAGTGAGAAGATATTGTCACTTTTCAGCTCGAAAATGTCTGTGCTTGCAATTTGCCATGTAAAGTCTAGGAATTTTGTGGAACAGAGGGGTTCAGTAAGATTTTCGTGCATTTTTCTGCATGCTTCACATTGCTTTACTTAATCTCCCAGCTGTGTGCTCAGAGCAGGCCACCACACAGATTGCCTTGCTTAGGCAACATGTTTCGGTGTCTTCATGTCCTTGGTGGGTTTGACTGGTGAGTCTGGGGAGCATAGAAGCAGAAATAATGAGTCTGGAGCCCTTAGCATCAAACCATCAAGAATGTTGAGTGTGTCTCTTTCAAGCCAGTAAGGTCTGAGTTTGTGAGATCCTTTTGGAACAGCTGGCAATCCATGCTCACAGTATTGCATGACCTTTTTCAACTCAGCCAAAATTTCATCCAGCTTCCTGTGCAGCCCAGGAAAGCTTTCAAATTTCTGAACTAAGTAGATGTTGGTATCTTCCATGAGGGAGAAGTCAGCTTCCATCCATTCACTTGTGCATGGCATCCTCAACGGTGTGTCAGGTGTTGTGTAAGAATTGCTAGAGACATGTTCAATGTCATTACAGTATCTTGCCTTGTTCTGAAACTTTGCAGATGTGGAGGTGACTTATGCTAGTGTTTTGACCTGAGGAGGCTGACAGGTGCTTGTAGTCTGTTTCAGCTATGAATTTAGTGCTCTTCGATTAGCAGCTAAAGCATTCACAAGCCCCCATGAGAGCCAACAGCTCCTTTTTGATTTGATTGTAACACTGTTCAGAAGGAGTCAATGCATATGCCACCGGTTTCCATACACCACTGCAGTTTTGCATGAGCACTCCCTCTAGGCTAAAGGAAGAGGATCTGCAGAAACTTGGTTTGTTTGTTTGAGTAAAAGAATGCCAATGTCGGAGGAGAGATAAGCTCTGCATTAAGTCATGAGAATTACTTTTCCTGTGGTGTGTCTCAGGTTCAAACGTTTCTCTGAGAGAGGAGGTCACGTAGTGGCTTTGTTTTCTCTGCCAGTTCTGGAATGAACATTCACAACTGGTTTACTATGCCAAGGAAATTGCAGAATTCATAGATTGTTCCATGTTCTGAACTCCTGCCAGTTTGTCTGAATCTGGTTTCACTCCCTCTGCGGACAGTTGATAGTCTAAGAACTTCATCTCCAACTTTGCAAATTCACTTTTTTTTAATTCAGTGTGATTCCAACCCGTATCACTTTCTCCTAGGCAGCTTCCACTCTTCTGGCATGTTTCTCACTTAAACCACTGAAGTTAAGTATATCATCCATGAGGCAGACTGCTCCTTCCTGTCCCTCCAAAATTTGGTTCATCTTCATCTAAAAGAGTTCAGGGGCTGATGAGATGCCAAAATGGAGTCTCTTGAAGGCATGGCATCCACACTGAGCAATGAAGGTTGTGAGCTTCTGTGACTCGGGAGCTAAACAGATCTGTCAGAACCCTGAGTTTGCATCCAGTTTGGTTTGATGAAGAACTTTGCTCCACCCAGCATGTGGAGCTCAACAAAGGGCAGAATAAACTTCTCCTGCCTCACTGCATTATTCAGTTTTGTTAGATCAACACAAATCCTCACTCTGCCATCTGACTTGGGAACAGGAGCAATGCCCACACACCAGTTAGTATGCCCATTCACTCTAGTTATGATGTCAATATTTCTGGTATATGCTTTGCCATGATCAGAGAGCCGAGTGTTTCTCCTGGCCTCATTCCCCCTCGGCCTGTGAACAACTCCAGGAACTTCTCCTGCTACTGAACGTTGTTTAGCAAATCCAACCTTACAATGAGATTCAGCATGTCAATGGCATGTCACCCCAGGAGTGAAGAGAGAGATTCTGAATAACATAGACATTTTCTTTTAACCGTTTCTCATGTTTATGGATGGGAGCAGTAAACATTACTTTCACACTGAGCTTATGTTTCCCTGACCCCACTTTCTTTGTTAGGTTTAGCATAATTCCTGTTTTCTTTTCCAGGTTTGTAAACATTCAAGAATATCTGTGACATCTGCCCATGTCAATTTGGAGCATCACTGCCTCGTTTTGCAACTGAACTGTAGTACACCAGCTTTGTCTATTTGGATCTACAGCCCCAAAGAAAGCTCTCTCTTCATTTGAATTATGGACTTCTTTCACTTCCTGAAGAATTGTTTTTGAGTGACATTGCCTTTTTTAATGGCCAACTCTATTGCATTAGTGGCATTTCATTTCTTTTGCTGAACAGAACTCTTTGATGGAGACTTACTGCATCTCCTGCAGTTGGACATTTTACCTGCTCTTTGTTTTGCATGCCTGTTTTGCTTGAGCTGAGCTCTACTGTCACCTCTTTCTGTAGTCTTTATGACTGCACCATCAATAACACTCTGAGACGTGGCGAGATATAAGCTTTTATTGACTGGAAGAAAGAACAAGCAGTAATTGACCACCATACTACATCCTGGAGACTGAGGGCAGGGCTCAGGCCCCAATTGCCTTTATACCAGAGTCTGTGGGAGGAGCCACAGTCAGTGGGAGGAGCCACAGGAGCAGTCAGCGGGGGGCGTGTCCAGACTGGTATATGTAGTTCACCACACTTTGTTTGTACACTTCTTATTGTACAGCTACTAACTTTATCTCAGCATTGTTCTTGTGCTTGCATTCTGTCTGTTGCTGACAAACGTTCTCACTCTGCCCTACCATAGTAATAGTTCTCTCTAGTGTGCAGTTTGCCTACAGCTGAAGTCTTTCTAAAAGTTGGTGTCTAGTAGCCTGTGGTGGCTGCAATTACCAGCCGCACCATCAACCGGGCATATTAAAGTGTCCTGTAGCCGATCATCCTCTTGATAATCTGGTAAATGACTGAGCTGTTGCATTACCCCAGCCTGAGTAGATGGGGCGGGATGTGCCATTCTGCTACAGCCAGAGGGGTGTTCTCTGGAGCTGCTAAATTTATGCCGTATCTTTTTAAGGAGAGGAATGTTCTCTCTCTGCTGTGATTTACTATGGACTGACCAATGTTGAATATAAACCCACAGTCAGGAGATGAGTGGTGTCTCTAAGTCTAAGGATTATTTACTATGTTGTTGTAACCAAGTTCTGTTCAGCTAATTCAAGTCTGGGCTCTAGAACAGTTCTGTTGAGTTTGTAAACATTTTGGGTAATAAAACCCCTATTTTTTTCACCTTTACCTGCTCTCCCAGTTTTATGCTGACCCTGGTCCTTCACATAGCCCAATATCAAACATGTGTCTAATGAGCTCATCTCTCAGATCTCTATACGCACCATTGTCTGACAGGGCATACAATGCTGTGATGAAGTCACTTACACTTCCATCTCCTGTTTTCTGGAGTTGAACTTGGCCCTCTCAAATATCACATTTTGTTTTCCTGTGAAATATTATTTGAGCTTGTCCTGCACAGTTTTGTACTCCTTTTTCTGAGGACATTTCAGTCCTTATCCACCCATGATGTCATCTGCTTTGTCACCCATGCAGTCATCGGTGTGCTTACTTGATGCTATTCTGAAGCCTGAGTGAGATTGCTTACAACTCCAAATCTCTCAAAGGATCCGAGCCATATCTCAAAGTCCCCCGGGTTAGAGAAATCAAATGGCTCAGGGGCTTTATTAGGTAAGTAGATGTAGGTACTGCAGGTATTTGCTCCATTTTTCTGTAGTTTGTTTATTTATTATTTCATTTATTTGGACTATGTAAGTCCTCTATACTCTCCCTGAGAGTTTGGTGACTTTTCTGCTGTGTCTCTGTGCAATTCCCCAGGCAAGTGGCCCACAGGTTATTACAATATATCTACCTTTGAGTGTAGCTTGAAGGTGTTGCATAGCAACCCTGACCCTTTTCCAGTTCATGCCTCATGGTGCATACAATTAGCAACTAACGTCAGCAGTTTAGGTGATAAGTCTCTGTGGATATTTTTCATAGGTATATGCATACAGGAACAATCTTACTGTGAATTCTTTCTTGTTAGGGTTCCCACTTGGTCTGTAGCACCAATTCATTGACAATCACCCACTTCTGACACCACGTGGTGATCGTTATTGAGGGATAGTGCAGAGAACACTAGAACGCCAGCATGCACGATACTCAACTCAACTTTATTGACAACCCTGCTTGTACAGTATGTGAACTCCTCTCATGTAGGAGGGGCTAACTGAATGGCATAGGAATAACACTATTAACTACAACTACCGTCCTGAGTATCCAGACTACAGCAAGCTGTTCCTGACGAGTGGAATTTTAAAAAATTAACTTTTGACTCAAGAATTGATGGCAAAACAGGCATTTATTACCCATCTTTAAGTGCATTTGAGAAGATAGAGTTGTACTTATGCTGGTAGATAGGGTCTCTCTGATCTACAAGCTGCCAAGGGTTCCTTTGAAGAAGATACAAATTTGGTCTCTGAATGCCTACATGTTTCAGGTGCTTGGCCGTTCTGCCTGCTGATGTAAAAGTAGATGAAGACTCCTTTCCTGATATACGGGCTTGGGTAACCCCCTAATTCTGCAGCAAAAGTGAAAAGTAGCAAAGAACATGAAAAACAACCTACAATGATCCCAAGTTCAGGTACCTGAGAGTTATCATGATCTTGACCTCCATTGTGGAGCATTTATGAGGTTGCTTAGATGATGGAGGAGGTCAGAGACGATGAGAACAGACAAATTCAGAGAGTGGTTCTTTAAATAATTTCTTCAGGAGGAATGGGATTAGTAAAAGGTGCTTGTTTTGTGACTGCATTTTTTAATCCCCCTTTGATTAAAAATTTTACTGGAGATAAATTTTGCCAACGATCTTAGACGAGATCTTAGGGAGATTTATTTCAGAAAAAATGTGCTGGAGGGTATGTAAATCCAGCCAAAAAAAAATGGAGTGATTTTTCATTGGGTACTAAGACACCCATAATTGTACACAAAGTTATGATACATAAATGTTTTAATAGCACAGCACTTCAGTTTGGAGTTATTTGAACAATTCTCACTTTAGAAATAGTATGTTTAGCCCTACTGAACAGGGATGAAATTCTACACTCAAAACGCGTCTTAACTTGGTCAAGCTCAGTTTGTCTCGATCCACAGAGTATATAATCGAAAGAGTCAGTTTGTACGTTCTAAAAATCAATTGATTCTGTTCAGCATCTTAATGCTAATCATACTTCCAAGTCTCACTCTGAAATATTTTTAACTCTCTCCTCCTTTTCCCTTCAACTCCTAGCCCTCAAAGTAAAGCTGTATAAAGCATAAATTGTATAACATTTCTAGACGGAAAGCATGTAAATGGTTTGATAGAATTTCTGAACATATTTGATTTTGCACATTCAAACCAACATCTTAGAATGTTTCAGTTTCCATCTCTGCATAAATAATTAATGAATCACCCCTGAATTGAGAACTGCTGCACAGAGCATTTGACTTATTTAGTCATTTAGCATCTTGCCAACAGACCATATTATTGCTAATGTCTCATTAGAGCCACTACATTAAAAGCTGATGCACATTAGCTAAGCTAAGCTGGCTCATAAAAATACTTAGCGGCTCTGTGACTTAGCAGTGCATCTTGTTATAAAATAATCAATAATATCACAGGTCCGACTGAGGACAAGGTCATTCACACAACCATTCTCTTTAAGGCTTTTCTTTTATACCAAACTAAAAACTAAAAGCAATAATATTTAAAAAATGAAGTAAGGAAGCAAATTATTTGTTCTTGATTACATTTAATTCATGTAACTTAAAAGCAATTTTATGTAATATTTTATGTAACTAGTTTAAGCAGGTATTGTAAGCAGAAAATAACGTGTGGAAATGTTTGGTGGCATACTTCCTTCATCATACAAAATAAAACACAGAGTAATCTTTGCAAAACTGGCTGAAAATGACATTAATGTGACTTTAACATTCATTTGAAAACAAGTTTTGAATTACTTATAGATACAGCTATAGTTTTTAATGAAAATACAGTCAGTAATCAATTTTTAACAGTTTAATTACAGTGGATATTTGAAGTTTCAAACAATTTAATTGGGCAAATGTAAAGTATCCTTTTCAGAATTTGTCAGAAATATATGCTTAAATATTAGATTTGATAATAACATACCTCCTTGAGTATTATATGGAGAATTCATTTGAATTATTTTTTTCAGGAAAAAATATAGTGGCATTAAATGTCAGTAATAATTTTGTTCTTCATGACTGGATTCTATCAAAATGTCTAAGAGATTCTGATGATTAAACATCCTGCATTAGCTATAGGTGATTACTGTTTTTCAAATCCAATTCATTTTTTAATCAATTTCAAATACTCTCTTGATTTTTTTCTGAAATATTATGATAATCCCAAAGGCGATTTCAAGTTTCAGTTCAATGCTACTCAATCCTACCTATTGTCAAAACAGAGACCAGATAATGACTCAGCTCGATAATATAATAAAATATAATTGTTTATAGTCCACACTTCACCTATCATAAATTTAATTCATCTACAAAATAAATATTTAATGATTTACTTAAAAGTCCCAACCTTAGCTGACTTCAAAAAGAAACAAGGGAACTGAGTAACGTATGTGTGCAGAAATGAAAAACGTTGTGACTATTAGCATTTGAATTTGGTCCAGATACATGTGAATTTTATGAAGAAGCTGTTGATTGCCAAGATCTTGATAATTTCCGGTCTGATGAAACCTTGGTTACCATGGTAGCACAATTAGATTCCATCAATCACAACCTCTTTACATAAAACTAAAGTGATGAGGAAATATAGAATGTGCATTCACTGAAAGCAAAACTCAGGTTCTATCCTCTTGTATTAAAAAAGGTGATTCATTTGGACCTATTCAGCATCTAGTTGACACCAGTTATTCCCATGTATTAAGCCACTTTCAATATACTTGCAATTCTGGAACAATTAGAAACAAATACAATTGAAAGGTAACAACTTTATTTACCTAAGAGATCTAACCTTCAGAGAAAGATGTTTTTCTGCAAAGGATAAATGTCAGGTGTGCAGTTAGAACAGACAAGTAATATCTGAGTGCCTTTTGGATATTTATACACAGAATATGTATCTATTTATTTACCACATTTCTTGCCCTTATACTGCATTTCCCAGACAAGATAGTTTGTGACTTGGAGGAATGTCTACCCACATGGTCTTCTCATGCACATGGTTTCCTTGATCTCCAAGTGAGGTTATGGATTTGGGAGATGCATTCAAAGTAGACAGAATAAGTTGTAATTGGAGTACATTTTGCAGATGACACCAATGCAGCCATTATGTATTAACAGTGAAGTGAGTGAATGTTTAGGATGGCTACATGCATATTAAGTGAAATATAACAACATGCAATGGTCAGAGATAAGCAAACCAATGAAGTACAAATCAGCCAAGCCCATCAGATCTGCTATATTCAAATGCTGACAGTAGGCAAGTCCAGGAAGAGTCTCATCACACCAATGGTGGAGTCCGAACTTGAAGACAAGTCCAAACTTCTTGCAAATACATACAGCCCGAATGCTCAGATTACGGAAGAGTGAATTTAATGATATCAGTCAACACTATAGCACAAATCCTCAGTACTTGGCCAAGTACACCACCTGATGGTTTACATGTGTTCACTCACCTAAAGGAGTGTTTCTGTCCGGTTCTATGGTCTAGGTTTTGAAAGCATAGTACCACAATTTTTGCTCAGGATGATCAGCAAACTAATGGAGGTGGTATTGAAAATTCTGTCTAGTATCACTTATTCACCAAGAACCTACTCAGCCTTGTCCAGTTGTCAGAAACACCAGGCTCCAGATTTTTATCATAACATGAATCATAGAAATGATTTCCAAAGGTGAAGCTCGATGACTTCTCTTAAAACCTTGCATTCATTCAGGTATCCAGGAACCCAAGTAGAACAAATAGCAATATTCAACAATGGGTTAAAACTCTGATGGTTTTAATTGCAGTCTGCATAAATGAGGATGACTATGATTGCTGGAAACCAGTCACGTTATTCCCAAATTTCAGTGCCTAAACTCCTTAGCTAAATGTCCTCATCCAACCATAATTCTTTTATTTACTCCCATGACACTGGCAAGGCTGGGATTTATTGCCCATCCTACATTGTTCCTGAGCTGTGGAGGCAGCGAGGTGTCAATACCACTAGTGGATCTGGAGTCACATACAGATTGCAGATTTCCTTCCTCAACTGGATATGTTTTCACTTTTTGACAATTTCATGATCAACATTTCTAAGTCAAAGGTATTTGTTTAAATACAGCTATTTTTATTTGATTAATTTAAATGTTACAGTTAACATACCTATAATAAAGCAACACTTGGTACAAAAGTCATCAATGAACTTCCTTCCATCATAGGTGGGGATAGTCATTGATGCAAAATTCCATTCGTATTTTCTCAAGATAAATCAGTCCATGCCCAGCTGGAACAAACTGTATCAATTTCCAGGAATGGGTTAATAAATTGAAAATATCATACAAGTCTCAATCCAAAGCCATTTCCAACAAGATATTCCAATCAGCTATACTTGATGTTTAACGTAATTACCATCACAGGAGACTCTACCACCAACAAACTTGAAAACTGTGGTTGCTTGAGCTGATCCAAATTAGATATATTGGATTTCAACATGTCAATGATTCTGAAAGAGAGACTTTTTTTAAGACCAGCTTCATAAATGATTAGTGGAAGGCATTGTGAACTGTTGAGAAAGCAATTTCTCTGGACCATTGTTAGACCACTATCAAGAATGCCTACCATGCTATTCCACACCCTCACTTTGGGAAGTCTGATCACCTGGCTGTACTTCTACTCCCTGAGCATAGGCAGAGACTGAAGACTGAAGCACCAACAGTGAGGACCAAGAAGGTCTGGACAAGGGAAGCACAGGAGCGTCTAGAGGACTGCTTTAAACTGGTGGACTGGACTGTATTCAGAGATTCATCTTTGAACCTGGATGAGTATGCTGCAGTTGATACTGACTTCACTAAAACCTGTGTGGATGAGTGTGTGCTTACAAAGACTTACTGCACATTCCCAAACCAAAAGCCATGGATGAACCAGGAGCTACATCGTCTGCTGAAGGCCAGATCTGTGGCATTCAAGTCTGGCAACCCAGGTTTGTACCAGAAAACCAGGTATGATTTGCGGGGGGCTATTTCAGGGGAGAAAAGACAATTTCAAATGAGGTTGGAGGCAATATCAGATGCGCAGCAACTCTGGCAGGGTCTGCAAGATATTGCTTCCTACAAAGCGAAACCCAATGGTATGAATGGCAGCGATGCTTCACTACCAGATGAACTCAAAACCCTCTATGCACACTTTGAAAGGGAGAATATAACTACAGCTGTGAAGATCCCTGCAGCACCTGAGGATCCTGTGATCTCTGTCTCAGAGGCTGATGTTAGACTGTCTTTAAAGAGAGTGAAACCTGGCAAGGCAGAATGTCCCAATGGAGTACCTGGTAAGGCTCTGAAAACCTGTGCCAATCAACTAGTGGCAGTATTCAATGACATTTTTAACATCTCACTGCTATGAGCAGAAGTTGCCACTTGCTTCAAAAAGGCAACAATTATACTAGTGCCTAAGAAGAATAATGTGGGTTGCCTTAATAACTGTCGCCTGGTAGCACTCACATCGACAGTGATGAAATGCTTTGAGAGTTTGGTCATGACTAGACTGAACTCCTGCCTCAGTAAGGATCTGGACCCATTGCAATTTGCCTACTGCCACAATAGGTCAATGGCAGATACAATTTCAATGGCTCTCCACATGGCTTTAAACCACCTGAACAACACAAACACCATGTCAGGACGCTGTTCATCAACTATAGCTCAGCATTTAATACCATCATTCTCACAATCCTGATTGAGAAGTTACAGAACCTGGGCCTCTGTACCTCCCTCTGCAATTGGATCCTCATCTTCCTAATCGGAAGACCACAGTCTGTGTGGATTGGTGATAACATCTCCTCCTCGCTGACGATCAACACTGGTGCACCTCAGGGGTGTGTGCTTAGCCCACTGCTCTTCTCTCTGTATACACATGACTGTGTGGCTAGGCATAGCTCAAATACCATCTACAAATTTGCTGACGATATAACCATTGTTGGTAGAATCTCAGGTGATGATGAGAGGGCGAAGAGGAGTGAGATATGCCAACTAGTGGAGTGGTGCCGCAGCAACAACCTGGCACTCAATGTCAGTAAGTCGAAAGAACTGATTGTGGACTTAAGGAAGGGTAAGATGAAGGAACACATTCCAATCCTCATAGAGGAATCAGAAGTGGAGAGAGTGAACAGCTTCAAGTTCCTGAGTGTCAAGATCTCTGAGGATCTAACTTGGTCCTAACATATCGATGTAGTTATAAAGAAAGCAAGACAGCGGCTATACTTTATTAGGAGTTTAAAGAGATTTGACATGTCAATAAATACACTTAAAAACTTCTATATTTGTACCGTAGAGACCATTCTGACAGGCTGCATCACTGCCTGGTACGGAGGGGCTACTGCACAGGACCGAAAGAAGCTGCAGAAGGTTTTAAATCTAGTCAGCACCATGTTGGGCAGTAGCCTACAAAGTACCCAGGACATCTTCAGGGAGCAGTGTCTCAAAAAGGCAGCGTCCACTATTAAGAACCTCTAGCACACAGGCCATGCCCTTTTCTCATTGTTACCATCAGGTAGGAGGTACAGAAGCCTGAAGGCACACACTCAGCAATTCAGGAACAGCTTCTTCCCCTCTGCCATTCAATTCTTAAAAGGACATTGAAGCTTTGGACACTACTTGACTTTTTTTAATATACAGTATTTCTGTTTTTGCACATTTTAAAAATCTATTCAATATACATAATTGTTTTACTGTTTATTTATTTGTATGTTTTATTTTTTTTATTATTATCATTATTATTTTCTCTCTCTGCTAGATTATGTATTGCATTGAACTGCTGCTGCTAAGTTAACAAATTTCACATCACATGCCAGTGATAATAAATCTAATTCTGATTATAGAAGATTACAGAAGAAGTAGTTCTTGATGCAAATTAGCGTGATAAGTGCCCCAGCTTCACAACATGCCCCTTGGACATTGTAGAAGGCAAGGACAGCAATTACAGGGGACATGACAAAGGTATTGAAAACATCCTTAGTCACGGGTGAGGTGCTGGCAATTGGAGGATTGATGATGTTAGAGACATAGAAAACCTACAGCACAATACAGGCCCTTCAGCCCACAAAGCTGTGCCAAACATATCCTTACCTTAGAACTACCTGAACTTACCCTTAGCCCTCTATTTTTCTAAGCTCCATGTACTTACCCAGGAGTCTCTTAAACAACCCTACCGTTTCCACCTTCACCACCGCCACCAACAGCCCATTCCACGCACTCACCACTCTCTGAGTAATAGATTTACCCTGAGATTTACTCTGCACCTACTTCCAAGCACCTTAAAACTATGCCATTTCAGCCCTGGGAGAAAGCCTCTGTCTATCCAAATGATCAATGCCTCTCATTATCTTGTACACCTCTATCAGGTCATCTCTCATCCTCCATCATGCCAAGAAGGAAAAGGTTGAGTTCACTCAACCTATTCTCATAAGGCCTGCTCCCCAATCCAGGCAACATCCTTGTAAATCTCCTCTGCACCCTTTCTATGGTTTCCACATCCTTCCTGTAGTGAGGCGACCAGAATTGAGCACAGTACTCAAAGTGGGGTCTGACCAGGGTCCTATATAGCTGCAACATTACCTCTCCACTCTTAAACTCAATCCCATGGTTGATGAAGGCCAATGCACCATATGCCTTCTTAACCAGAGTCAACCTGCATAGCAACTTTGGACTTGGACCACAAGATTCCTCTGATCCTCCACCCTGCCAAGAGTCTTACCATTAATGCTATATTCTGCCATCATATTTGACCTACCAAAATGTTGTTTAGTAAAGACTCTGAGAGTAGGATAGGAAATTCTAGGCCAGTGAGTTTTTCAGAGGTTACCAGAAAAGGTGTTGAAGGAAAAGCAGTGGATTTTGTTTACATGGACCTTAGCAACACCTTTGACACAGTCCTGTGTGGGGAACTGGTCAAGAAGGTTCAGTCTCTTGGCATTCAAGATGAGGAACTGAACTTGATTCAACATTGCTTCATGGGAGAAGCCAGAAAGTAGTAGTAGATGCTTGCCTTTCTGACTGGAATCTTCTGACAAGTAGTGTGCCTCAGGGATCTGAGTTGGGTACATGGTTGTTTGTCATCTATATCAATGATCTGGATGACAAAGTGGCAAATTGAATCAGCAGGTTTTCAAATGACACCAAGGGGACAGCAAGAAGCACTAGCAAAGTTTGCAATGAGATCTGGTCCAGCTGTAAAAATGGGCTGAAAAATAGTAGGTGAATGTAAATACTGAAAAATGTGAGGTGTTGCTCTTTGGAAATATACTGTATGGTAGGACACTGAAGAGTGTGGTAGAACAGAGGAATTTGGAAATACCAATCCATAATTCATTGAAATCGACATCACAGGTAGATATTGGCACGTTGATATTTCTTTTGGCATATTGGTCTTCATAAATCAAAGTATTGAGCAGCAGAGTTGGGATGTTATGCTGAAGTTGTATAGTTCACAATAACATTATAAGAGGCATAGATAAGGTTAATGCAATCAGGCTTTTCCACTTAGGTTGGGTGAGACTAGAGCTAGAGGTCATAGGTTAAGGATGAAAGGTGAATGGTGAAAAATTTCAAGAAACCAGAAGGGGAACTTTTTCACTCAAATTGTGGTGAGAGTGTGGAATTGCTAGCGGAAGTGATAGATGCGGGTTTGATTACAACATTTAGTAGAAGTTTGGATAGATACATGGATGGGAGGGATATAGGGTCTGGAGGGGTATGGTCCAGGTGCATGTTGATGAGAATAGGCAGAATAACAGTTTGGCACAGACTAGATGGGCTGAATAGCCTGTTTCTGTGCTGTAGTGCACTATGACTCTATGACTCTTCAGTGTAATTAAAGTAACAGCAACTGTATTAGCAAAACAGATTTCTCACAAACAGCTAATATGCCATTTAATGTGTTGTAATTTAGGTTGGAATATGGTGGTTTTTATAGAGTAGGTGGCTTTCCAGTAATATTTTACCTGGTCAGCTCTGTGATGAAGCATCACAGGAATATTTTTGATGAAGAACATGGCAAGCAAAGCTTTAGGGCTTACACACATAAATATATGGAAGAATCGGTGAACTCTGTGTTAACTTTTGGATGTGAGGTGAATTGCAAATCAAGCTGCATGATTTAAATAGCACAGAGCAAGGCTTTAATAATATTTAAGCAGAGAAACATCACAGTACATATGTGCAGACAATAAAAAGTAGCAGTTAAATAGCTTATGTGGGAAATCTTACTGTTTTGGCCATTATATTTGAGGAATGGTACATGCTGGGTCATTCCCAACACCCATCTTTATTAGCTTTTGGCATAAAATCTGCTTCATGCACTTGTGAGTTGTAAGTGAGCTAGGAGAAGGAGATGTTTTCCTTTTTCTCTGTTAAATAATGCATTGTTATTCTCACCCAAGCAAAATAACAGATGTTCCCCTGTTAATGAAAGGAAAATAAAGGATATTAAAGCCTAGCATAAACTATTTTAAGAATTCAAGATTCACCATATTTGGAAGGATATGTATAATTTGTACCTATTTGTTGAAGTATAACATGTACTGTATGCACTTCTGAACAGAGTGCAGGGTGAATATATTTGCATTCACTGCCAATGCGGTGGTGCATTCAAGCAAAAGGGTGTTGAATTAGATAAATTATGCAGAAAATATCAGGAAAATACAATAATTCTACAAAGGATTATTTGTTTTAAGATAAGGAAGAAAGAAAGAGTCAAAAGGATCAACCTATTGGACATGCAATCAAAGTGAGATTCCGTCTGGTCTCAACACTAACTGCATCCGCAATTCCACGAACAAAAACAAAAGAGCCCTGAAGCTGGAAATCTGGATTTTTTTTTAAATGACATGGAATTATTCTCAATACATGCAAAAAAAATAGGCACAGTTTTGAGGAGGCATTCAAGCTAGGCTGCAAAAACCATTTTTGGTCAAGTAAAGAAGACATTTCAGCACTCAAGATTTAGCTGATCACAACCAGAAATGGCTATGATATTCTAACACGCACCAAGCCCAATGCATAGATCATTATAGAATGCAGATTAAAGAGGGGGAGAATTTAAGAGATTTGTGGGGCAACATTTCACACAGAAGGGTGGTTAGTATATGGAATGAGCTGCCAGAAGAAGTCATAAATATGGGTATATTTACAACATCTAAAACACATTTAGATAAATACATGGATAGGAAAGGTACAGAAGGATATGGACCTAATGTGGGTAAATGAGAAGAGCTCAAGTTGACAGCTTGGATGAGTTGAGTTGAAGGGCCTGTTTCATGCTGCGTAACTCTATGATTCAATGACTCCATATCCAACCATTGCAAAGAGTGGAAATGGTGAGGACAAGAGCTGAGGAGTGGATCCACTGAGTAGGACAGGATGGGAGTATAAAAGAGGTGGTTAAAGGGGGAGCAAGCAGTTCAGTGATGTCCTAGCAACAACAGGTAGATAGGTTTCAACGGATCCTGCCTGACCTGCCGAGTTCCTCCAGCATGTTTGTGCAGGTAGATAATGCCTTGATACTATCAGTTGTTTTAAGAATGATAGAACTCTTACTGTTGAGTAAGTGAAGAATGTTTTTTAAGAACAACATGCAGTACTTTTCTGTCAGATATTCCCTCCATTGCTTTGAGCATTTCAGCTGTTATACTGTCATGACCTAATGCTTCATTTAATTTCATTGCAATTCAGACTCCTTGGGTAGCATTGAATTGAAGTAAGTTTTCCAGACTGGATGATGAGAGATGCTGCTGATATCTGTCACAGCCAATTCTTAATTTAGCATATTTTGAAAGTACTCCTTCCAGTACTCTTTGGCAGTCTTGACTTGGACTTCCATTTCCCTAAATAATTTGTAACCCAATACAATTCTGACATTATAACCATTGTGTGCTGTAGATTTTTCCACTTAAAAAACTATTCTGATAATGTATTTGGTGGTGAATTCTGCTGAATCCTAGAGAATGAGGCCTAAGTTGGTGGTTTAACAAAGTACCAGAAATTAAAATGCTTAATGATTAGCATATGAAATATGCAAGATTTTAATAGAAGAATTATAGACCTAACCTGAATTCATATCATATTTTTAATCAAATAACATTGACAAATTTATAAATAAAACAGTTTTGAGCTCATCTGCATTAATACTGTCTGCACTGGCCTGTTGAGTGTTAACCAGTACTTAGAATATAGAGTACATATCCTCTTCACACACAGATCTGTACCACACACTCAACCAGCTTTATCATTCTCAAAGCCTGGGTCACGGTCAGAGGTCTTCACCAAATTACTTACTTCAACATTTGCAGCTCTGAAGTAAGTAGATTGCAGTTTGTTGTGACTGAAGACAGAAATGCAGGTCAAGGAGGTGATATACATCATCAAAGGTCTTCTATGTTGATCACCCGGCAGGCCAATTGTCCCTTCAGAGTGGCCTCACTGTAGCAAACCTTAGCAGTGCCCAGATCTCAAGATTGCAGGAGCTCTGAATTATATTTATAAACTGCTTTGTGTGTTCAGTGGAACACAAGAGAAAATATAATATTTGGGACCAAGGACCAGCTCATGGGGGTGGGGGGGGGGGGGGTGGGGGGGAGTGGTGGGGAAAGAGAAGGTTTCTTATCAGGAGCCCAAATGTTATTTGGAGGAAGGGAAGGTGAATTCAGCTGCCCAAACAGGAAGTCGGGGCTGAGAATGGATGCATGGGATGTTGGTACTCTGGGCTTCAACTGGGCAGTTGAGGTAATCAGTAGATGGGAGTGGGGGTAGCTGTGGATATTCAGTGAGCCAGAATCAGGGACATTCAGGGATGCTGAGGACTGATGGAAGTTGTACTTGGTTCACATATTTGACGCACCATAATAGTGCTTGGTGAAATTTCTAGAATGATGTGAAATGATGGCCATGAAGACATGATAAAGTTACTTGACTTTTCACAATTAAGATAGTCTTAATCATTTGGTTCTTCGATATCCATATAGGTGTACTGCCTTGGTTGAGATCGGCTACCTCAGCAGTAATGAGGAATTCATTTCATTTCCCTTTGAGCATATGTGGACGATTTAACCCTTGAGTCTGATCATGATCTTTAACCACAGTCTAGGTTGTTGCATTAAAATCAAATCCCATATTTTCCTTAATATCTAAGAATCTATCAACTTCTATTGAGAATATACTAATCAATGAAGACTCCATGGTCTTCTGGGGTACAGAATTAAAATGGTTCTCTATCTGGGTGAAGAGGTAGTTTCTCCTCTGCTTTGAATGGTTGACCTTATTTTGAGACTATGAAACCTGGAGGTTTAATATCTGCAACACACACAAAATGCTGGTGGAACACAGCAGGCCAGGCAGCATCTATAGGAAGAAGCACTAGATGCTGCCTGGCCTGCTGTGTTCCACCAGCATTTTGTATGTGTTGCTTGAATTTACAGCATCTGCAGATTTCCTCGTGTTTGCTTTTTGAGGTTTAATATCTCCAAGCCTCGCCAGAAGATATTGACTTTACATTTATTCTGTGAAGCCCTGTAACTTACTCTATGTGTACTTTTCAATGACAACAGCTTGAAATACGATTCCATTCTTCTAAAGTAATGAAAGTTTAGGCCCACTCCACTTAGCATATTCTTAAAGGACAGATCCCTAATGCAGGAGTAATTCGATTGATCCTTCTCTGCCCTTATAGATTCTTCGAGTCACAATGACCATAAACTCTAATTTGTCAAACCTGATTTCCCTTTCATTACTCTGCTATGATTCTGCAGGATCACATGATTATGCTGGAAGTGTCCTGTTATCACTGACTTAATAATAAATTTCATTTTGCTATCCATAGTTTCCTGTTTTTCCTTCTAGTAGCTTCATTCCAGAAGGACCATTCCAGAAATCAATCAAATTTTGGAAGATATACATTATCTCACCAGCCTTCCTTTTCAAAGCTTCTAATCGAGGAGACATATAGCCTTCCTGTTCTATTAAATTGCCACATTTTTTAAAAAATTATCATTAATTTCTTTGAGCTCCTCATTCATTCTACACATGTAGTTATCCACCATTTCAGTGAGGCCTCTCATGTCTTCTTCAGTGAAAATAGTCAAAATATATAAAACATACTGGAGTGTAACTTTGCCTTTAGCAATGTGCAGAGTAAGTGATAACGAATCAGCATCTCATTCTGCATTCTGCCTGATTCTCTATCACCTGCTTTGTACAGCCACCCAGATTGAATGCTCTGTCTTATATGAATGAATAACTCAAAATAGCCTAAAGTCAGTAAGGAGCAGCTTTGGTAAAATATCAATTGACTTTCTATTTGATCACAAATTTACTTTCAGGACAAAATAACCAATCTGTAACACTTTGTGTCATATATACGCAGAAATGGAATGATTTTCCCAATACCCAGATGCTTTCAATATTACCTGAGAGGTTGATAGAGGATAACATTGTGTTCTTATTGAGAAGCTGATGCACCTGGTAGTTCTGATTGCATGAATTACTATAATTGTAAATTGACATTTGTCTTCTTATCACAAAACATTCGTTTTGGTTGCTTTGCTCAATTTATGCACTTTATTATTGATACAGTGGATTTCATGAACAAAAATCCTTATTGATGCCTCTGAAGAGTAGAGTTGTTCTTTCTATATTATTGACAAGCTATAGGGAATCACTACAGGAATTGGAATGCATGCAGGCAAATAGGGGTCAATTTTCACTTCGGCTGTCAAATTGGCCCCAGACGGGCAGAGCATTTGAATTGCCTAGCGATACTTACTGTAAGTGATCACTTGAATATTGAAGGAAGAATAGGAGCAATAGAATTCTACATTGGAAAATAAGAGCATTTCTTGAGGAGATGGGGAGAAAGAAAATTGCAAAAGAATATTTATGAGAATAAATGTTGATTACTGGTTTTCACCACTGAGAACTTTTATTATATACACAATAAGTTAATTTTAATTGTTTGATATTGACAATTTATATTTGTTGTTTTGCATTAGCTTAATTGATTAATTAAACAAACTTTCCTATTAGTTAAATTAATAGAAGGATATGACACAAACTCAGAAATCCTACAAGCAATGGTACACTGAGAACTACTGGAATTGGGATTAGTATTTTACATACATATGTCTGCTGCTTTGGTTCCCAAGTTAGAAGATCACAAGATATAAAAAGAGGGAAAGGTCACTTTGCATTGTAATTTCATCATTTTTTTCAAATATTTGCAGGTATCCATCGCAATTTTTATATTACTGCTAGGGGTTTTTGCTCCAAAGCAATCTCAGTAAAATGAGCTTCTAAGTTGAGCTGCCTATGTAGATGTAGGAATTATTTACTGGTAGTATGAACTGCTTTTTGTTTGTCCTATTCTGGCAACAAACCTATTCCATTTCAGAAAATACTTTCACACACCCCATGGTGGAGGAAGAGGGCTTGGTGGCTCTTGCATTTGGGGCCATATGAGGCTCCTCAAGGTTCCAATATGGTGTCTATTGCATATGCACACATATCTGATGCAAATATAACAACAGCACTGACATCTTAGTAATAGTAAGCATCGTTATTAACCTCACATAGTCGAGACCATGGCCACCAGCAATGCCTGAATCTCATGAATGACTTAGTAAAATGATGGAAGTAACCTAATAGATTATAAATCCAGATACCTTTATTTATAATTACTTTGATTGTAATTGATATTTGTTAGAAAACAAGTCAGCCTAAGAAATTCAATGAAGGCTCCAGCTGTCTATCTGAAAGCCATAATACCATGCTAGCCTTATGAATATATCATACTTGTATAAAAAATTTAGAAGTGAAAATTGACTTACGGATTTGAAGCTAGAATGTGCATGCAGAACTGACATATCGAAGATATGTGTCTTAGCCTTCAAATGTAATGCTTGATGGAATTCAGCTCTTAATATAGAGTAATGGTATCAGTGCTATATGTCAATTCTACAGTTTTGTGAAACTGCTAGTTTGATCCATAGGCTGGAGTGGAAGGAGGGAGTACTGCAATGGTGACAGTTTTCAACATTTTGTCAATAGTGACAGACCAAGATTCTTTTATTACAGAGGAACTTCATGCTTGCACTTATGATACTAAAGAT
Source organism: Hemitrygon akajei (assembly GCF_048418815.1). Lineage (NCBI taxonomy): Eukaryota > Metazoa > Chordata > Chondrichthyes > Myliobatiformes > Dasyatidae > Hemitrygon > Hemitrygon akajei. Next base: position 55,428,149 of record NC_133138.1, read on the forward strand.
TAAGTTTTAGGACCTGCATTTACTCTGAGGTACATATGCATAGTTTGAATCATGTTGGCGCATGGCCAAGTGGTTAAGGCTTTGGGCTGGTGACCTGAAGGTCATTGGTTTGAGCCTCAGTGAGGCAGCGTGTGTGTCCTTGAGCAAGGCACTTACCCACACACTGTTCCTGCACGTTAATAGCCCAGTGGCAGCGGTTGGTGCCGTATGGACAAGACAAGACAAGACAAATATTGATGTTGAGTGGGCAATAGAAAGGTTAAGCTTAATCAGGAGTGCTGTAATGCAAAAGAAATGCAAATTAATTTCAATTGAATGCATTCAAAACAAGAATATCTGAATTCCATACATCTGTAATTAGGGTGCTTGTGCACAAATCATACCACAGTCAATCACTAATACTCATTAATATTTCAGATACCTTAATCTGACCACTTAAAGCTTTACTAGGCATTTTAAGACCTCAAGACTAAACACTGAATTAGACAATTTCAGATAGAAATTCTTTTCAGTTTGTATCAAACCCTCTGAATATTTTCAGCACTTTCTGTTTTTATTCTCCTTTACCTATTCCAGTTTCTAACAAACTTTGTAATTTCTACTGCTTGCAGTGGTAGGATTGATTAAAGATTCTGACTTCTTAAGTAAAGACACAGATGGCAAATGCCACAGAGTTTTGGTAAGCGAGTATAAAACTGCATCTGCCATAAATAGAGAATAGAGTAAATCTTGAGCACTTTATGTTTTAGAGATGAACATTGTGAAGAAGATATAAAAAGGTTCATAAGAATGGTTTCAGAGAATAGGAACTACATTTACTTAGTCAGGCTGGTGAAACTGGTGCTGTTTTCCTTAAAGTAAATTGAGCTTGGAGAATATTTCATTTATTTCAAATCACGAAAGCTTAGGATAAAGGAGAAAAAAAGAAACAATGAAAAGAATAGGATCATACTGAAATATCTATACTGGAAACATGATGCATGATTTACCCATATAAGCGTGACCCTATGAAGATTGCACATAACATTCATGGTAGCACAACATCCAGCCAGCTTTAATACGATATTTTCCAAGTACACACATTTCATTTTAATTCAACTCAACTAATTCCTGTTTTATTTTTAAAAAAACATGAGTCTATTATAAAACATCACTATTGGAATGTAATTGGCATCACTATTAAATAATATATGGCCATTCAATGAAAACAAACAATATTGGGAGGAGCAGAGGTTTAAGAGGAAGAAACAGAATCCTTGAAAGTAATTACAGAAGGAAAAACAAGACATGTTTTCTGGAAGTTATCTAAGTTAATCTTCTATTTCTACATGGGTCTTATGTAGATTTGAGTCATTATCCTTTTTGTTATTTAATCTCTCCCACCCCTCATCAATCATAGATTTCCCTTTCCTTTTCTCCTCCTCCTCCCACTTAGCCCAACAACATACTGTATGTTACTCTTTAAAGTGGCACCAATCAAATTATTGACGAAGATAAAAGAAATGTTACATGTGAGATTGAATCATATTGTTCCTGGAACAACCTTATTTTAGTAATGCTTTGATTGGAAGAACTCCCATACAAGGTAATGTCCTCCATTTACCTTAGTATTCAAATTCAATCTCACATATAACTAATCTCCTGATTACATTATATTTTCCCTAGCCCCAATTATAACCCCTAGAACACTGACCATAGGTCCCTAATCACAGGATTTGATCAATACAAATCACCTGTTGCATTGATTTCTTTCCCAAACCCTCCTCAACAATTCATGACCCCCGAGATCCTCAAAGCTCAACCTACCCACTTCCCTCAACCTGGTCTACATTCACAATGAAGCCATCATCCCACCTAACTTAATATTCCTCCTCAGGTTATGATCAACAAGATGCGCCCTTTATAAGCTTTGATGCCAATGCTCTAAAGCTCTGATTGGCCCTAGATTTACTGACGTTTCCAATTGAATAGCAGGTGACTCATTTTAGACTGAAGATATCTGCAGTATCTTTTGGGTAAAGTCAAAGTTTAAAAGATACCCAGTAATGGGTCATAGACATAAATTATCATTGACCCATTGTACTACTCTGTTTATACATTCTCCAATATCAAAGTTCAAAGCAAATTTATTATTAAAGTATGTATATGATTTATTTACTTGCAGGCATTCATAGAACAAAGAAATACAATAGAATCAATGAGAAACTACACACAAACAAAAAAATGACAAATAACCAATGTGTAAAAGAAGGCAATCTGTGCAAATAAAAAATAAAAATGATGATAATAACAATAATAATGATAATGTTTACTTAGGCACAATCAAGTGGCCAACATCATTCACCAACAATTTGCTTGAAAATTCAAACTCAAAAAAGAAATCATACCTTAATATAAATACAAGCCTGATCCAGTTTCAGAGTCAGAGTCAGGTTATATTACAACTGATCCATTATTACAGATAGTACAATCTATAATAACCATTAGGATATAATAATACAGCATAAACAAAACAAGAACAGCTTACTTTATAGATATAGTCATTCCAAACACACATAACTTACAGAAATCAGTCAGTGAAAAACACCAGAAATATGCTGAATTAAAAGAGGAAGCTGATAGACTTTGGTACATGAACAAGATATACACCATCCCTATAGTAATATTTACAACTGGTATCATCTCAAAGACACTGCAAACAGCATTAAACAATTAGGGCTACAGAGCAATATCTATGTAAATACATAGAAAGCCACAATACCAAACACCACTAGAATAGTCAGAAAGTCCCTAGCAATTGAGAAATAAACATACTTGGCTATACCTGTAAGTCAGGTTTTACCAGCTTGAGGTGAGTTAAAAATAAATTTCTATAATAGTAACAATACAATAAAACTAAATGAATGAGTGATACTGAGAACATGAAGCGACTCTATTGTTTGTGGAATCAGTTCAATGTTAAGGTGATTGAAGTTATCATTGCAGGTTCAGAAGCCTAAGTTATCTGGAAGAGGAATTTAACTTATTTTTACTTTTTTTTGAACAGCATATAGAGAATTTCAACTAAAAGTAGTTAATTAAAAACAATCTGAGTATATTCATTGAACATATATCTACGGCCAATATATTACACATATAATGGGTTAATTTTCAAAGTAAAAGTATTGCCTATCACTCCACCTGTGAGATACTTGCAGGAAAGCAAAAAAGAGCAAAGCAGGTATTTTAAAATAGGATATTTTTGAAGACTTATTCAACGCAACTGAAGCATGACTTGCATTAATCAAACTATGACCCATAACAGAACCAGCAGATTTGGGAACACTGGAAATCAGACATGGTGGGAAACAAAAGCGGCTAGACAGTTCTTAAGATCCATAAATTAAGCAATGGCCCCTGGGTGCCCCATAAATCAACTAACACTGTTGTACCACAACAGATTCCTCAAGCACAACATGCTGCTGACAAGCAGTTACAAAAGATTCTTCACATCACCGCCATTGAAGAATACAGCAATAGAAGGAGGTTCGATGATACACGAGATGCTATCAAAACTAATGCACCATGCACAATAACTTTCATAATAAATATGAAAGAATAGCCATGTAAAATTAATTCTACTATGCAATATGACTTAAAATATTTTAAACATGGGGTCATAGAGCTAAGATAATTTTTTGCTGTTAAGGATGTAGCAAATTATTTGAATATTTGTATTCCCTTGTGTTCTGAGTATCGTCTTTAGAAAAAGTTCAGTCCTTAGACATTATGGGGAGCTAAACTGGAAAGCCCCTGAAAATAAAGTTGGAGTTTATGATGCCTGGTTAATCCATTGTCTTTAATGCGGTCTGCATGCAAACTTACTGTTTGCTCATTATAATTATGTGTGCATACAGGCAGGACTAACCAAGCTGTCGAATAGTTGCACACATCAGCTTGGGAAACATAACTGCGAACGCCAGTTAAGTGTGGTCTGCAATGCTTGAAGCTGTTGGCATGTTAGCGTCGAGAAAGATTATTTCCTGGATGAGATGCTGACAACTGTACAGGATGTGAAGCAGAAGTGAAAAAGAATTAAGAATGGCACCATGAAAATAAAGCAACTTCACAGTGTTCAGATGTTTCACTGGAGACCCTGGGGAGGAGGGAGAAGTACAAGACAAGTTTCTGGGTCAAGGCCAAAAACTAGGTCTAGAAGTAGTGCTGAAAAAAGCTCTCTGCCGTTGCACAAGTGGTCAAGTTCAGTTCATACATCTTCAGATAGCATACTGTATCAACTGCAGCACCTCTCCTCAATGTACCACAGCCTATCACTTTCTATTAACTTCTATCAATATGTATATATAAGCACAAGTAAAGCTCCACCCTCACAGTCACATTGATCTAACACTGCCAGCTGATCATCCATGACATCCACATACTAAAAACATGCCATGTGACACATTCCCATCTTCCCTGAAGGAAAAGATGATGCACAACATGAAGCAGTACACTTTCCTCTCTCCTGCAGAATCTTGAATTCATGACATTCTGTCCAAACCACCAAAGGGAAGATAATACCAGGAGAGGTGGTGAAGAGGCTAAAACATGAAATCATTGTTCTCATACCTTATCATCCTTCCCAAATTCCACTCTGCATGCTCTTGACGTTTAAGACACAGATTCATGTAAACATAGATTTCTATCCCTCATCAAAAGCAAACAATCCCTTTCCCATTACAGTGAATTCAGGGACAGAAGGAAGTTATGAAGCAGAAATGTCATAATTTGACTCCACAAACAGTACCATTGTCTCAGATATTGACATCATGTATCTCATGGAATAAACTTGACCCAGAATCTGCATTTAGTGAGATATGGGATACGTGTGCAGGAACCAAATGAAAGGCTGATAACACAGCTTGACCTTAGAGAAGAACAGGTTTAAGTTTTCTAAGCTTTGTTCCAAATGACTCAGAAACATTTTAATGAATAGCCCACCGACGAAGACTGACGGTAATGCCAAACTTTGCTGTGTTGGGGCGTCCTTCAGAAAGCCAATGTTCATTACCAAGGTGCACACAGGAGAAAAAACACTAACCTGGCACAAGTTTTGTACAGAATTTGCAGTACAAGCAGTAACAGCTCAGCCTCTGGGTGCCGAAATAGAAGCTCATTCCTTTGTCATTGATGCTTTAGATATAATACCTGTCATAGTCTGTCATCCACTTTACGAGGATTACTAGGATAGTTAAGGCATCACTTCAAGGGCATGGCAATTTCCCCACAGATGAGATATCTTGAATTCCCACTTTTGTCATTTTGCCAGTCCTTGCCATTGTAAATCAGCTTTTCTGCTCAAACTGAGACTGGGAATAGCTGGGACTTTACAAGCTCTTCTGCTAAAAATCAGCTTCTACTGTGGTGTCACAGTCTCTGAAAATCATGGTATGAATGAAAGAGAACTGGGCAAATACTTGAGGGAAAAATAAATATGCAGGACTATGAAAAAAGTGCTGGGGAATGAGCCTGACTGGGTTGCTCTGGTAGAGAACCAGCACATTAGACTGAATAATCGCATGTGCTGGAATGATTTTACTATTCTATCATCAGCCTGGTCTGCATATTTCTGTGGTTGCTAACCTCACAAGAGCTAGCAGCCCTTCTCATATAACATGATACTGGAAATACAAAGCAACACACACAAAATGCTGGAGGAACTCAGCAGATCAGGCAGCATCCATGAAAATAAATAAACAGTCGATGTTTCAGGCCGAGAACTTATTTCAGGACTGGAAAAGCAGGGGGAAGATGCCAGAATCAAAAGGTGGTGGGGCAAATGGAAGGGGCATACCTAGAAGGTAATAGGTGAAGACAGGTAGGTAGGAAAGATAGAGGGCTGGAGAAAGGAGAAAGGAAAATAGGAGGGGATCCAGAGTGAGGTGAGAGGCAGTAAATAAGAGGTAAAAGTCCAGTGTGAGGAATAGAAGAAGGGTGGGTGAGGGATTTTTTTTTATATATCAGAAGAAATGGATATTCATACTACCAGTTTGGAGGCTACTGTGCAGAATATAAGGTGTTGCTACTCTACCCTGAGGGTTGCCTCATCTTGGCACAAGAGGAGGCCATGGACAGACATGTCAGAACGGAATTAGGAATCAGAATCAAATGTTTGTCTGCTGGGATGTTCCACTTTTGGCAGATAGAGTGGTGGGGCTCAAGGGTCCACAGTTTACGATGGGATGTGATCAAATAGAGGAGGCTGCATTGGGAGCTACAGACACAAAAGATGACAGCAGCAGATTCACATGTGGAGTGTTGCCCCACCTGGAAAGGTGAGGGAGGAATGGGCAAGTGTAGCAGGGATAGGTGCCATGAGGGATGATTAGTGGAGAAGGACACGTGGACAAGGGAATCACAGAGAGAGAAATCCCTGAGGAAAGTGGAGAAGGAAAGAGGTAAAGATCTGTTTGGTGACATTGATCCATTTGGAGATGGCTAGAAGTTATGGAGGATGATGTATTGCATGCAGAGGCTCCTGGGGTGGTAGATAAGGACAAGAGGAACTCTGTCGTTGTTCAGGCAGTGGGAAAATACTTGAACGCGGATGTTCAAGAAATGGAGCAGATGCGGGTGAGGGCAGCACCAATGGTGGAGGAAGGGAAACCTTGTTCTTTGAAGAAGGAGGACATTTCTGATGCCCAGGAATGGAAAGCCACATCCTTGGAACAAATTCAGTGGAGACAAAGGAACTGAGGAAAAAAATTGCATTTTTTACTGGTAACAATGTAGGAAGAGGTATAGTCAAGATAACTATGGGAATTGGTAGGTTTATAAAAGATGTCTGTTGCAATTTGTCTCCAGAAATGGAGACAAACTCTCATATGCTGTCTGAATCACTTGCCACAGGATCTACTTGCACATTGAACATAATTCTGGTCAGTATTCACTTTCCAGGGCCTAAGAGGCTTATTGCTAAACTCAACTTTCTTGCACAGTAGCATGAACTTTTCAAAGAAATGTTTTGTTGGTGATAACTTTTAACAATTCTTTGCTCAGCTTTTTGTTCTAAACAAAATCCAGTTCCCAGTTCTTAAAGTAAATTGCAAGCCACAATCAGTTTGGACTTGAAGGCACAGCTTTGCAAAGAGCAGCAAACGAGAGAATTCTCGTTTTCATTAACCAAATACAAGACAAAGGGGTTATTTCACTTAGTGCATTAAACATGGCTACAAATTAAATTGATTATGTACTCAGAGGCTCAGCCCTCACAGTCTTAATTGTGGATGTTTGAGATCTCTGTCACTAGAAGCTTTTGAGACGATCTTTGTAAATTACTTTGTTCCAGCAAAGGCATCTGGAAAACATCATATGTAGATGATGTCACCTAGTAGAAAATAGTATAAATATCAGAAGCATTGAGGATTGTTAGGAATGACAAGGAGAATGACAGAAAGATGGGGTTATGGAGGGAAAAACTAGAATTGATTCCTCAATCTTTAGTTTCTGCGACTGACGACTCATTCACCTGCCAATAGCTCTTCTAGTTCGCAAGAATTGTATGTACTTAGAAATCCTTTGTAGTTTGTAAGTCTTTTGTAATTCAAAAAGCTTTTATAAATTAGAAATCTTCTGTGGATGTTAAATGTATGTTTAGAACTACTTGTCTAAATTTAAAAATTTTAAATAAATTAAAATAAAATAACAAATAAAAATAAACTACTTCATTAGCCTCCTTGGTAGGGAGGGTGACCCACCACTCAAGTAGTGGGTATTGCCAGTTAAAACCTCAAAGCAGAAACCTCTAAGAATAGGTGGACACAGTATAACTTCACGATAGTGAGGGTACCTATAGATATTGATATTGGATAGGGCTTAACATCTTTTGAGTTTAGAGCTTTGTGGACAGGCAACCTAATACCATCACATCATTGTCCCTAACAGCTGATGGTATGGATCACAATTGCAATCAATTAAGACTAGGTATGGATCATAATTGCAATCAGTCAAGACTAGGCAGATTTCAATAAGCTCTTTCCTTTTCCTTTTCAGAAATATTTGTTTACAAGTTGTCTGTTTATTCCTCTCCATAGATGCAGCCTAACCTGCGGAGTTCCTCAAACATTCTGTATGCATTGCTTTGGATTTCGAGCATCTGCAGAACCTCTTGAGTCTTTGAGATGATTAAGATTGTTCTATTAAAATTATCTTTGCACAACTAAGCTAAGTTTAAACCCTCATTTTTCTTTTAATTTAAATATCAACTCAAGTTTATAAGCTTACATTGCAATTTAATAATATAAGAAATGGGATTAAGGAATAATCAAGAATTATTATTAGAATAATTCAGCTCTCAAGCAATATGAGCATTGTTTCTAAACCTGACAGAAGATTTGGAGGAGGGATAATATTTTTTCATCTGGTGCATTGTTAGAATTTGCAAGTACTACTTGAAAATGAGGTGAAAACTGATTCCATAAATAGTCTTCAAAGGGCAAGAAAACAGAATGTGATTGATTATTGTGAAGAAAATTAATACACATATAGGAGATTATGCTTCAGTTATATACATTTGGTGGCCACTTTATTATGTACCTCCTGTACCTAATAGAGTGGATACTGAGTGTATGATCATGGCATTCCACTGCTGTAGCCCATCCACTTCAAGGTTTGATGTGTTATTCATTCAGAGATCCTCTTCTGCACATCACTGTTGTAACACGTGGTTATCTGAGTTACTGTTACCTTCCCTTCACCTTGAAACAGTCTGACCACTCTCCTCTGACCTCTCTTATTAAAAAAGGCATTTTTTCCTGACAGAACTGCCACTCACTTGATGTTTCTTGTTTTTTGTCTCATTCTCTGTAAACTCTAGAAACTGATGTACATAAAATTCCCAGGAGATCTGCAGTTTCTGAGATACTTAAACCACCCTGTCTGGCACCAACAATCATGACACAGTCAAAGTCACTTAGATCACATTTCTTCCACATTCTGGTATTTGATCTGAACAACAACTAAACTTCATGACCATGTCTGCATGCTTTAATGCACTGAGTTTCTGCCACGATTTGCTGATTTGATATTTGCATTAATAAGCACATGTACTGCTGTACCTAATAAAGTGGCCACTGATTATAGGCTGCTGGTGAAACCACATATGAAGGACTATATACAGCACTGGTTTACTTATTTTAAGCTAGAATGTTAGCGTATTTGAATCAAATTGACTTTATTACTTACATCCTTCATATACATGAGCAGTAAAAATCTTTACGTGACTTCTCTGTTCAAATGTACAATGTACAATTATAGTAATTTATAATAAATGTTACTTACAACAGGATAGTCAATATAACATATATATATATATATATATATATATATACAGTTGCTTCAACATGAATTAATCAGTCTGATGGCCTGGTGGAAGAAGCTGTCCTGGAGTCTTTTGGTCCTTGCTTTTATGTTGTGGTGCCATTTTGTTTCCCGGATTTTAACAGCTGGAACGGTTTGTGGTTAGGGTGACTCGGGTCCCCAATGATCCTTCGGGCCCTTTTTACACACCTGTCTTTGTAAATATCCTGAATAGTGGGAAATTCACATCTATAGATGCACTGGGCTGTCCGCACCACTCTCTACAGAGTCCCGTGATTGAGGGAAGTACAGTTCCCATTCCAGGCAGTGATGCAGCTAGTCAGGATGCTCTCAATCATGCCCCTCTGGTGGGGTGGGGGGGGGGGATACCAAACTTCTTCAACCATCTTTTTTTTTTTTTTTTCTAAATTTTATTTAATTAAATTTTTAAATGATTACAAGTGAAGAAAAAAGGATATGTGACCCTTCCCCCCTCCCCTTAATCCCTCCCCCCTAACTTCCCTATATATAAAAAAAAATTAAGAAAGAAAGAAAAGAAAGAAAGAAAGAGTGCCTGGTTGTTGGAAGGTCTCCACATGCTCCATGGAGTTCTTAATAACTTTAGTATATGTATTTATTTATTTCCCCAAGTAACCATTAATTTTCTCTTCAGAGCACCTATATATTTAATCCTGTCTTTTGTAAATAAGGGCCCCAGATTTTCAAAAATGTTTCATATTTATCTCTTAAGTTATAAGTAATTTTTTCTAATGGAATACAGCCATAGATTTCTTTTTTCCAACAATCTATACTTAAATATGTATCTGATTTCCAAGTAATTGCAATAGCCTTTTTGGCTACAGCCAGCGCAATTTTTATAAATTCTTTCTGATATTTATTAAGTTTGAGTTTTGGTTTTGTCCCTTCAATATCACCTAGTAAAAGTAATATTGGATTATGAGGAAGTTTTATTCCCGTAATTTGTTCCAATAAAAGTCTTAAATTTGTCCAAAAAGGTTGAATTTTAGAGCAAGACCATGTAGAATGTAAAAATGTACCAGTTTCTTGGTTACATCGGAAACACTGATCAGATAAACTTGGATTTAATTTATTTATTTTTTGTGGTGTAATATATAATTGATGTAACTTCTTCAACCATCTGAGGTGAAAGAGGCACTGTTGGGCCTTTTTCACCACACAGCCGGTGTGTACAGACCATGTGAGATCCTCGGTGACGTTTATGCCAAGGAACTTAAAGCTGTTCACCCTCTCAGCCGCAGATCCATTGATGTCTATCGCCTGTCTCCATTCCTCCTGTAGCTCACAACCAGCTCCTTTATTTTTGTGACATTGAGGGAAAGGTTTTTTTTATTGACACCACTGTGTCAGGGTGATGACTTCCTCTCTGTAGTCTGCCTCGTTATTATTTGAAATTTCAGAGAAGGTTACTGGACCAATACATGGAATGAGTGTATAATTTTGTGAGGAAAGGCTAGGCAGACTAATCTTGTACCTGCTGTTGTCATGGTCCCTTCTGGCACCTGGCTATCTTCCTCAGGAATTGGGCCTTAACCACCTCATTTAGTTCCCAATCATTCCCCGGTTCCAAGAACTACCAACACCTGCATCCCATCAACTAAGGCAGTATAAGAATCCTGTGACCACAACTAGAAGGTGCCAGTTTGTTGGTTGATTTGTGTATGAGTAACCTCATTCCATGGGACTTAGGATGATCAGTTCTAAGTCTAACCTTGTTCCTTAATTATCTACCAGAACCAAGACTCCGGGCAAAGACTCCCTTGGAACCCTTCCCATGCTTGCTACGACGGCAACACCTCCTGACTTGGCCTCTGTGCCTGTGTTCAGCACTTGAGTTCATTCTACCGCCATGTTCTTGCAACAGCTGTAGTTTGAAAAATCAGAGAAGTCTTGGTTGTAAGATGACATTGTAGCATAGTGATTAGCACAGTGCTTTATGGTACAGGTGACCTGGGTTCAAGTCCCACTGCTGCCTGGAAGGAGTTTGTATGATCTCCCCATGAATGTCTGGTTTTCTCCCACGGTCCAAAGACCTACTGGTTGGTAGGTTAATTGTTGATTGTAATTTGTCTCATGATTAGTCTAGGGTTAATCAGTGGTTGCTGGGCATGGCTCAAAGGGACCTACTCTGCACTGTATCTCAGTAAGTAAATAAATAAACATAAGTAATGCACAGAAACCATTCGATACTGAAGGCTCTTGACAAGACACCAAAAAGGAATCTAAAACTATAGATCACTGGTTAAAATCAAAAGATCATCCATTCACAGCACATAAAAGTTTTTATTCTGAGAATCAAAGATATTTGGAAGTCTCTTCCTCAAAGAGCGGATGAAGCAATCTTTGAATATTTTTATGACAGAGGTCGGAAAATTCTTAATAAACAAGAGGGTAAATGTTTATTGAAGAGAAAGTTGTTGATATTACAATCAGATTAGCAATGATTTTACTGAGTGATGGGTACGGCTCTAGGGCAAAACAGGCCTACTCCTCCTAATAATTCATGCAGTCGTATACTTTTATTAGACAGGTATTAAAGATGAGTAAATTACAGGATTAGGATAAAAAGAATATATATGAAACTGAGCAAGACAACTCTATGACAAACCAGTACCAGCAAGCTGAGATAAAGGGCTTCTTTCAGCACTATGGTAGCATAGCAGTTAGCACAATAACTTAGCAATCACCAGTCAGCATTTGATTCCCATTGCAGTCTGTAAGGATTTTGGATGTCCTCCCTGTAATGTATGGATCTATTTCTTTTAGCGTAGTGACTATCCTAAGCACTACTTATTGACTGATAACTTACCCATGCATATTGATCTGTTGTTTGCTCTCTGTGCAGAGTGAATACACCAGTTAACCTCTCCTCCACGTGCGCTTTGATTTAATTGACATGTAGTTGTACAGACACAATAATTTGGCAACGAGTACAAACCTGAATGTTGGCAAATATTGCCAACTGCACTGACAGCTATGAAACAACAGAATTCAGCGGGAGAGAGTGAGAGGAAAGTGAATCGGTATGGTGAAGGCCATCAAACTTGCTAACAAAGGGATGCATGAGTAATATTGCATGATACACAGTGAGAGACACGCAACTAACAAAGTTAAAGTGAAAATAACTTGACGATAGCTTTAGTTGGGAAAGTTGACAAATTTGATAGTGCTAATGTGGACTGGGAATCGTATATATATCAAGAGCGTCAAACTTTATTGAAATGTGAAAAACATGGATGAGGAAAAGAGGGCCTCCAGAATTATTAGTTGAATGGGTGCTAAAATGTACAAGATCTTATAGAACTTAGTTACTGTTGAAAAGCCAGAAAGCAAGACATTCGACAAAATTGTTGCAATTCTACAAAATCACTTGCGCCCTAAACCGCTCATAATAGCTGAGCCAATCAAAGGATAAAATCATTTATGAATACATTGCTGAACTGCACAAACTTTCCCAATATTTTGACTTTAGTGTTAGACTTTCTGATGCATTAAGGGACAGCCTTGTATGTGGCATGCATAGTCAAGGCACTCAAAAGAGACTACTGTCAGAAAGAAACCTACTTTAGAATGGATATTAACCATTGCAATATCATTAGAGATTGCAGTAAAAGATGTGGCAGAACCACAGCAAGAAAGTTTAGATGTGAAAAGCATGAAATGTCGCTGAATGTCCTCCCACTATGCAAAAGAAAACATTTGCAGGAAGTGTCACAGACAAGGGCACATAGAGAGAGTGTGTAAGTCAGACAAAGAGCACAACCAAAGTGAAAAACCACATAGAGTGAAAAGTTTCAAACACAAAACTAAACAATTGCCCAAAGTGACTGACTGTGGAACTGAATCAGACAACACAGAGTCTGACGAATGTGAGCTGTCATGCCTAGAACTGCATAGCATTCCTGAAGCAGATTACAAATGGATCACAATAGATGTGTCTGGTGTAAAACAGAAAATGTGGCTGCATACAGGGTCAGCTTTGTCTATAATTTCAGAGGCTGACTACAACAGACTGTTTTCTAAGCTACAATTAGAGAAGACCTTGGTGATGCTAGAGAACTTCACAGGTGAAAAAGTGTTTCCCAAAGGCAAACTGAAGGTGACTGTGACATACTCTGGCAAAACACAGCAGTTAGAGCTTTACATGTTGATAAGTGAAGTCCATCACTTTTCGGACATTAATGGTTGAGAAAAGCATTTCTCTACAACACAAGGTGGTCACCATTTTGTGTATCAGAACTCTGCTCACGTGATGACAAATCAAACTCCTGCAATGCTGTTCATAAGCAGGAATCTGTGATCACACATAGACCTTCTGAAACCAGGTCTAAGAGGGGAAGTGAAGAATAAACAGTCCAGCCAGTTGCCAGGTAAATCGACAAGGTACTTTGAGATTGGACAGGAAGTGATTACTGAGAAGACAAGTGGACACCTGGTAGGAGAGCTACAAAAACTGAACCACTGCTGTACATGGCGGATATTGGAGATGATGCATGGAGACATCATGTAGACGAAGTATTGGGTGCTCAACCAAAGAACGCACGTGAATCAAATGCTTCCAACAAGGTGGACACTTTGCATCCACCAGCCTTAACTCTCAGTAATGATCATGTCACCAGCAAAACATGACACATACAACAGAGAAACTTGTTTGTGATAAGACACCTACCAAACCTGATGCCACTCCAAAGGTCCAAAGGCATTATTCTGAAAGAAACAGAACACTACCTAAAAGACTGAATCTGTAGTATAGTGAAGTTAATTATGGGCTGTTATTGTGAAAGCATGTTTATTTGAATATGGTTTGTTCCAGGGAAGTTGAATGTTTTGTTACATATACAGTTTTGTGAGACTGACAAATCGACCAAGAGGCTCTTAGTCTAGTATGGGAAATAAAGAAGTTCCACCACTACCTCTATGGACCAAATGTTACTCTAGTGACAGATGGCCTGCCCCTTGTGTCTATCTTCAATCCCATTTTCAAAGTTTGGCACTGTTCTTACAGACTCACTCTTATCACATAGAGTTCAAGGGTACCAAACAACACAACAACATGGCTTGTCATGTTTTCCACTCTTGGCAACTGAAGAAGGAAAGTCTTCATACTGTGAAGCAGCAGAAGTTTTCCACACCACGATGTTGGACCAGTTGCCGATATCAAAAGGGAAATAAGGAATGACTCAACATTGTCAAAAGTCTACGGAATTACCATGCAAAGATGTCTAACTCATGGTAACCCTATGTTTCCAGAGTCCTCAGTCAAATGAGACCAATTGTCAGTATGTCAAATAACTCTGATGTGTGGATCTCGTGTTGTGGTTCCCTCTAAACTGTACACCAGAGTGTTAGAAAATCTGCATGAAGAACATTACCATTCAGTCAAGATGAGGAGATTTGCCCGGAGCTATATGTGGTGACCATGAATAGATAAATAGACTGAAGACTTGTCCACAAACTGTTTGGTATGCCAAAAAATTCAAAATGCACCCCACAGGCACTATTACACCCATGGGATTGCTTCCTTCACCATAGTAAAGAGTACATATTGACTTTGCTAGGCCGTTCATGGACTCCATGTTTCTGATTACTGTAGATGCTTATTCAGGAGCAAAGTGGGAATGGTCAGAAAGATGTGAAACTTATTCGAAGTGGCCGGAGGTTATACCAATGAAGTCAACCACCTCAGGAAAGACTGTCTCCTCCCTGAGGACTATATTCACCAGAAATGGCCTACCAGAACAAATTTTGAGTGACAACGGACCACAATACACGTCAGAAGAATTTCAACTGTTCATGAAGAAAAATATCATCATATTTCAAGTCAGTTCCTCACCACCCAGCAATGAATGGGTTAGCTAAAAAGCTTATCCAAACACTCAAGGGGTACATTAAAGATATGAACAAGGAGGCGATTTCTTTACAGCACAAGGCAGACAACTTCCTTTTTGTGTATCGGAACTCTGTCATGCAACGACAAATCAAACTCAAGCAATGCTGTTCATGAGCAGGAGTATGAGATCTCACATAGACCTCCTGCAACCAGACATATGGAGGGAAGTGCAGCCAGTTGCCAAATGAAGCAGCAAGGAGCTTTGAGATTGGACAGGAAGTCCAAGTGCATGATTACTGAGAAGACAAGTGGACTCCTGGTAGGATAACTACAAGAACTGGACCATTGATGTACACAGTGAATGCTGGAGATCAGACAAGTTGACGTCATGTGGACCAGATACTGGATGCTCAACCAAAAGAACACACCTGAGTCGACTGCGTCCAACAGGACAGACACATTACAGTCACCAGACTTACCTCTCAGTGATGATCATGTCACTGACAGCAAAGTGACGCCACAAACCCAAAATGTTGTCTTAGACAAGACACCTAATAAACTTGATGCCACTCCACATGTCCAGAGGCACCACGGAAACATTATTGTTCACAAGACACCTGTCACAGGCCCAGAGATGTGATGAGAACGTTATCATTGACAAGACACCTACCAAACCTGATACTGCTCCACAGGTCCAGAGGTGCTATCTTAAAAGAAACAGAGCACTACCCAAAAGGTTGAACCTTTAGAACTGTGGAGGCAGTTATGGAATGTTATTGTGAAGGCATGTTTATTTGAATATGGTTTGTTAAAGGGAAATTGAATATTTTGTTACATACTGTTACGTACCCATAACTGGGTCACTTACCAGCAAAGATAGAGAGGTTCGTTGAAGTCTGATGGTACTATTTTTAACAGTATTTATTGATAAAATACACAAAAATAATATCAATGCAAACATACAGATAATATACATCATCAATACTAAATCTAAAAGCGCAGGTATAATAATAATCAATAAGAAATAGCTCTATTGTTGTCTAGGGGATAATGTATTGTCCGATGGAAATATAAAAGTCAGTCAAGTTCATTCAAGCTGCAGCTTTTGGTTGGATAGAGAGACGGAGGCTTAGAACTTGCCCGGTTTTCCGTTTTATGATGTCGATCCTTCAAAATGGCATCGGTGGTGATCTCTTCCTTAGCTAAGCCGCCTTCCGTGGTAGGGCCTCAATCCCGGGGCAACGGGAAAGGACACACGTGGGCCCTCCACCGGCTATTGCTATTAAACGCTGTCATGGAACTTCTAGCATTTCTCCTGGTGCGTGTGTAGGGCTGTTCCCCAGTCCCTCTTTTATCCTGACTCACAGGGTCTCAGATGTCAATCAGGGTGGAATGATGCCATCCCCCCAACCAGCCCACGTTGCCTGAGGGTTTTCCATGAAGTACAGTACTGAATACACAATTCCGTCTCCAAAAGACAATGACCTGTTCCGTGGCTTTGTATCACCGGGGCCAGGACATTCCAAACGTCTCTCTCTCTCATTTCCTGGGTCTCCTGACCTGACTTAATAGCGATCTTGCGATTCTCAAAAAGGAGGGGGGGGGGCACAGGCGTAACACCCCCTTTCTTCAACGCGTTTTTTTACCATCGGAAAAAAACCAAAGTAATACAGAGTCTTACAGGATTTTAGAATCTAACACCATACAAAAGTTTTTTTTTCTACAGGATAATACAGTTATACATTCAATTCAGTATCTAGATGGTTACCCATTACATTGTCACTTCCTTTAATATCTTAACATCTTGTACCTTACTAAAGTCTTGTAGCATCAGACTCCAATTTAATAACCACCTATTTTTAGGTCTTATTTTTCTTTAGCCAACAAAAACTAAAGAGTTGTGATCTTAGCTTACGGGTATACTACAAAAGTTCATGCAAGTACTAATCTTTATGTTGCTTTCAAACTTAACAGGCAGGCTTCCATGGGGGTTGTCTTTTATTATTCACATGCTTTGTCGAAATCCCTTAAAACCGGCTTCTGCTATTTAAAAATGGCGTCCCCATTAACCCTCGCCTCTTTTCCGGTTAATTCCCACGTGGGGAGCTTGTGCACCCTAGCGAAATAGGCTTTCGCCCGCTCCTTCCATAGGATTTATTTTATCAGCAATGTGTTCCAAACTTAGACCATTTCCCGAATTTCCACCCAATTCTGTAATTTTACGCAAGTTGCTAGTTTTCTTTTCAGGACCCTTGAGGCTGTTAGTTTTCAGTTTAAACTCTTTGTTCAAACAGCATTTCAAATTCTGCCTTTTCACACCACACTCTGGAATAACAATAGCATGTGGGGCCCCGTTACCTTCCAACTCAACCTGTAATTGATTCACAGGCTTTGTGGTACCACACCATTGTCTCTGTAGCCTGATTGCTGCTTTTGATATCAGTCCAGCCTTTAAATTTTCTTCATTCAATTTGGGAACTACATATTTCCCTTCTCCTTCAATAATAATATTCATCTCCCCACTTTTGATCTCCTCACTAACTTTTAACACACCTTCGAGCACAAACACCTGGGAACTCTCACTTCCCACTATTACCAAGGTTAACCCTTTCTTCACTGAACCAAGTCCATCTGACCCACAAGGACTGCATTCCTTTTCAACTGAATCAAATACCTCAGACTTTTTCTGAGCTCCATTACTAGGTTCAGTACCACGTGCATCCACATCTTGGACACACTCAAATGGGACATTTGCCTCTTCCAGGCTTTCAATACCCGTACCTGGTCCAAATTCTAAATTCTCCTGATTCTCCCAGCTACTCTCTGGGCAACTCCCTTCCGGAGTAAACTCAACCCCGTGGGCTGAAACAACCTCATCTGCCAACCCAGCAGACTTCTTCAAGGTAAGGGCACCCTTTCCATCTAGGACTACCCTCATTTCATTATCAGGAACACCTTTAGAATTTCCAACTTCTTCAAACAGTTCTGCCAAACCAGACAGATCATCCATGTCCAAATCTGGACCTTTTAACAGCTGTATCTGTTTCTCATCTTTATTTTGTGCCTCTAGAACTTTTCTCCTCGCTAAGGGTAGATCTACCTCCTCTCCCTTACTCTCTTTCACTTTCCTATTCTCCGTTTTCCCACCCTCCTGGTACAGGGTCGGTAAAAACGTCTCGGCCAAATCGATACTGGCCTGATTTAAACTGTTCTCTGTCTCAGCTGCCTTTCTCGACATGCTGCAAGTGACCGCGCATGCGGGATAGATCTTGGAATCTAGGGGCGGGGCCGCAACACTCACAGGCCGGCTCGTTAGCTTCATTGCTGACCAAACCTTACCACCGGCTAAATCGTTACCCAGAAGGACGTCCGCATCAATTCTCGGGAATTCTGATCGCACCCCCATTTCAACTTGTCCAGATACCAGCTCACAATCCATAATGATCCTATGCAGGGGCACCATTTCCGTCCCTTTTCCTATTCCTTTCACGGCTACCATTCCCGTCTTGCGACCAAAATCCAGTACCTTACTGCTAATCAATGATAGTTCCGCCCCCGTGTCTCTCCAGATCCGTACTGGAACTGGTGTGTCTCCCTCCCTCATAGATATGGTTCCGTTTGACATACAAGTCTCAGACCCTTCTCGTACTCTGTCTACCCGGGGCTCTCTTGTCAATTTACTGATTACCACAGCACATCCAATAGGGACTGCTGCTTTCCCTTTTCCTGTCTCCTTCCTCGGAGCAAAGCACCTAGATGCAATATGTCCCCCCTTTCCACAATTAAAACAGGTCAAGCCCGGAAATCTCTGGCTGTCTTGCCTTTCCCCCTCAATCTTACCACTAGCTCCCGGCGGGACCTCTGCCTCAGCCGGCGGGCTTTCTCTATCGTTCCCTCGGTCTCTCTGGGAACTTTTATTCGAGGAAAACTTTGTCTTGTGGGTTAGGGCATATTCATCTGCGAACCTAGCAAATTCTGAGATGGACATTCAGCTTCTCATTCAAATACATCCGGATATCCTCCGAAACACAACCTTTAAATTCCTCAATCAGAATTAACTCCCTGAGACGCCAAAAATCCTCTTCCACTATTTCTGCTGTACACCAACGGTCCAAGAGCACACCCTTCTCATAGGCAAACTCGGTATACATCTGATTCCACCCTTTCTTTAAATTTCTGAACTTTTGTCTATATGCTTCAGGTACCAATTCATAACTCCGGAGAATGGCCGCTTTTACTTTGTCATAACTCTCCGCCTCTTCCTCCTCCATGGACAACGCCATATATGCTCGTCGTGCCTTCCCTTTTAACACACTTTGTAACAGCGCCACCCACTAATCTCTGGGCCACTTCTGATTCACTGCCACCTTCTCAAAAAGCAAGAAATAACTATCAACATCCGTCTCCTCGAACAGAGGTACTAACCTCAACTCCCAACTAACATTAAACCACCCCTCTCAGTCTGACCCTTGATCTCTTCACTCTTGCCTTAACTTCTCCATCTCCAAGTCATGTTTCCTCTGTTTCTCTGCCTCCCTCTC
Organism: Hemitrygon akajei; assembly: GCF_048418815.1. Taxonomy (NCBI): domain Eukaryota; kingdom Metazoa; phylum Chordata; class Chondrichthyes; order Myliobatiformes; family Dasyatidae; genus Hemitrygon; species Hemitrygon akajei. The sequence continues at coordinate 55,447,895 of NC_133138.1, forward strand.
CTTCTCGGCTCTTTCCTTTTCTTTCTCGGCCCTCTCTCTCTCCTTTTCAGCTGCTTCCAGCTGTTTTAACTGAATTTCATGCTCCCTTTGTTTCTCAGCCCTGTCCTGCTCCCTTTTCACCTCTAACGCCTTTAGCTGGAGCTCATGCTCCCATTTCACCTCTAACTCCTTTAGCTGGAGCGCATGCTCCCTTTGTTTGTCGGCCCTTTCTTTCTCTCTTTCTTTCTCTTTCTCGGCTCTTTCTTTCTCCTTCTCAGCTGCTTCCAGCTGCTTTAACTTAATTGCATGTTCCAACCTTAGTTTCTCCAACTCTAACTGAGCCGTCCCACTAGCTGGTACCTTTTCAGGGATATTTTCCAATACCTCAGCTGCAAACACATTCTTCCCAATATAATACTGAGTTATTGCCCTTCGCACCTCCCGCTTTTTCATGGACAACCTCACCTCTGCGAGGTTTAGCCCTTTCGCCAGATTTATCAGGTCCGATTTGGTGGCCGCCTCTAGCGCCTCCAGAGTCGGGTTTTCTATAAATTCATCCACGTCCATCTTTGCTGGTTTCCCGTCTGGCTACCCACATAACCTGATCCAAGTTTGGACTTACAAGCCCGATTCACTGGCCTCCCAATTTGGTGTCAAATCCTGAGACGAGAACCCCAATTGTTAAGTACCCCGTAATTGGGTCACTTACCAGCAAAGATAGAGAGGTCCGTTGAAGTCTGATGGTACTATTTTTAACAGTATTTATTGATAAAATACACAAAAATAATATCAATGCAAACATACAGATAATATACGTCGTCAGTACTAAATCTAAAAGCGCGGGTATAATAATAATCAATAAGAAATAGCTCTATCGTTGTCTAGGGGATAATGTATTGTCCGATGGAAATATAAAAGTCAGTCAAGTTCATTCAAGCTGCAGCTTTTGGTTGGAGAGAGAGACGGAGGCTTAGAACTTGCCCGGTTTTCTGTTTTATGATGTTGATCCTTCAAAATGGCATCGGTGGTGATCTCTTCCTTAGCTAAGCCACCTTCCGTGGTAGGGCCTCAATCCCGGGGCAACGGGAAAGGACACACGTGGGCCCTCCACCGGCTATTGCTATTAAACGCTGTCATGGAACTTCTAGCGTTTCTCCTGGTGCGTGTGTAGGGCTGTTCCCCAGTCCCTCTTTTATCCTGACTCACAGGGTCTCAGATGTCAATCAGGGTGGAATGATGCCATCCCCCCAACCAGCCCACGTTGCCTGAGGGCTTTCCATGAAGTACAGTACTCGATACACAATTCCGTCTCCAAAAGACAATGACCTGTTCCGTGGCTTTGTATCGCCGGGGCCAGGACATTCCAAACGTCTCTCTCTCTCATTTCCTGGGTCTCCTGACCTGACTTAATAGCGATCTTGCGATTCTCAAAAAGGAGGGGGGGGGGCACAGGCGTAACAATACACAGTTTTGAATGTGGTGGTACAGATACAATTTTTTTGTTACATTAATCTAAAAGGGTAGGAAGTGCAATGCATCTATTTCTCATAGCGCTGTGACGCCCCTTGGCACTTTTTATTGACTGATAACTTACCCATGTTACTTAATCTATTGCTCTCTCTCTGTGCAAAGTGAATATGCCCGTTAACCTCACCTTTGTGTGCATGTTTTTATTTAATTGGTATGTAGTTGTACAGAGACAACTCTCCCCATGACTGTGACTGCATCAGTTTCCTCTGGGTGCTCCATTTTCCTCTTTCATTTCAGTAACGTACAGTTAAGCTTAGAGTTAGTAAGTTGAGGCTATGCTATGTTGGTTTGGGGAGTGGCAACACTTACAGGCTGTCCCAAGCACAATCCTTATTGATATGATTTAGCATAAATGGCGCATTGTTCTGCACATGTGACAAATAAACCTGGTCTTTAAAATTTCTCTATCTTTTAGTGCTTAATATTCTATATTTCTTTAAGCAGTTCTTATAATCATTGCAGCTGAGGAAAGAAGTGTTCAAGTACATCTACTAATGGCAATGAAAGCCTCTGGACTTACCCCCACCTCTGGTAGGCCTTGACAAGAGTCAGACAAGATCTGCCCATCTCTTCTTGATCATGGAGTCCAACATCATGCTGAGAAATGGTTCTGTGAATTAATAGAGAAATTACCAAAGGAAATAGCCTTTCTACACAGTAGCCCCATCTCTACCCATTCTGGTGGGACCTGCAAATGCAATTAACTTTATAATTAGAGATGAAAATGTTCAACCAATCAGTAATATCCACAATCACTAGCTCATATAATGGTGCCAGTTACAATGAGTATTATATAACCCTATAACATAGAGAATGATGGAAAGACAATATAGTTAAAATAAGATAACAAAGAAGAACAAACTGATCCTCTATCTTCTTGAATGCTAAAGCTTAATGTGTGGAAGTGTTTAAGATGATTAATGGATTTAATAGATTTGTGAAGAAGATGGTAGAAAAGGCAAAAAAAGAATATTACTATAATAGTGAACGTAAAGCTGAAACTACATTTTCCTCACAGAAGGTTGTATAAGCATGCAGAATAGCCCCTTAAGAAATAATTGAATGATTCAGATAAAAATATTAATGATCACCTTTTATATAGAAAACAAGTTTTTAGGAATCAAACCTTATTTTTACTTGCAATTCACATCATCAACAAAAGTAATTTGCCTTCTATCCTGTTCTGAAAAGTATTTATTGAAATGCTGGTTGTAAATAGATGATTTTCCATCTCTGGTTTTTTAATTTAATCACAAAGGCCATGTTGATCTTCCTTTGTCTTGAGGTATTCACCAAACATTAACAGTACCCTGCATTTTCAATATCTGTCTCCTTCACTGACAGCTGGATATAGTGATTGGAAGATTCATAGCTTAAATGTGGGCAGGCGCAAAGAAGATAAATTAAAAGCAGGAATATGCAGCCTTGAGCCTTCCCCATCATGTAATCTCAAATTTGTAGCATTCCAGAATTTGTGGCAAAGGAGTTCTGTGTTTAGGAATAACAAAAAGACATGACTAAAAGGGAGCACACAGTTATTGAAACAGTCTTTGAGCTTTAGGGCAGAGATTTGGTGGTTGTGTATTTGAAAAAAAGGATATAGATGGATCTGGGTTTTTTTTACTTTAGCTAGAGGTCTAGTTACTATTACAAGAACTGAAAAAACAATAAGATAGAGTGTGGGGTGAGTGAGAGAAAAAGAGAGAGAAAGAGATAAGATCAGTACTAAACCCATGATGGGAATCAGCAAGTACCAGTAAGACCATGAGCCAATGGTTGGGTGATCAGTAAGCTTGTCAAAAAGATGCAAGCCTAAGGACTGGGTGAATTTAAATTCTCTGCAAAGGAGAATGAGGATGTGCTGTAGATGTGGAAAGTAAATTTAGAACATGAATAGATGGTAATATCTCGTACGGTTATATTAAAATGATTTTTTTCAGCCAAGTTTTACCTGGATCCATTACTGACTGAGGCAGGAGAAATAATACTGGAAAAGAAGGAAATTGAACTGAATGTTTGCATCTACGGTATTTTATTTTCCTCTATTGTTTGATCATAGGCTTCTTAATCTTTAGTTTAAATTCTCTAGATTCTCTTCCAGCATCTTTTTGCAGCATAACCTTCTAAAGTGTAAACTTAGTTTATCCAGACCTCTGCCTTTAATTATTATTCATCCTGTTAAGCACTTCCTGTTACATAAGTTGCTTTTTCACATCCTAATTATTCACAGCAACCTTGGACAAAAATACAGAAAATATTTTAGCTGAAAAACGAACTGATAGAGGGAAACTATAATGCAGACAGCATATGTGGAGGCAGAGAGAATGTTGATATTTCAAGTCGAGTCCGATACGGGGTCTCGACCTGAAATATCGACTATCCCTCAGCCCTTTAAAGATGCTGCCTGACCTGTTAAGTTTCTCCAGCAGTTATGTTCCAGATTCCTGCGTGTGCATTTTCTTATGTTTCTGGTAAATATATAATGTTATTGTATATAAAATATAGATGTTAACTAATCTTGTTCATAAGAATAGGACCATAATGGGGTTGAAATGAAATAAATGGACCAGTCACAATATGTCCTTGGGCTGCCTGTTAGCCTATGAAAGGCAGATCTGAATCAGACAGGAACCTCATTTGTTTAGGTAAGATCAATTCTTATTATCTACCAAAGACCAGGATGCAAGTTTAGCAGCTAACTGAGCAGTATTATGATAAGCGGTACATTGGTTGTGGACAGTCAGTTAAATCTAGTGGTATAGAAATCTCCATTGGGTAACTGCTGGTATTACTTTTTTTTTGGTGGCCATCAAGAACAATCATGTTCCCAAAAGTACTTCTGAAAATTAAGAGGAATATGCCTGCTGTAAATCTGGGCAGATATTAACTTAATCCTGAACAAAATAAAGCTGAGATCGACTATCTGATTTGCATGGCGAGCAAAGAGAAAAATTCAGGCATATATTTATTTTTAAAAAAATCTCTGGCACAGTGCCATGTTTGTGCAAGGTTTAGTGGAGTGTGAACCTGATGATGTGACTGCTGAATTCATTTTTCCAAATCTATTCCAGTAACATCATATCCAGTGGAAAGTCAGAGCTTGCTTTTTAATAAATATGATCGGGGAAACAGAGCTTATAATAGAGCTTATCATTGAAAAAGACAAGGTCGATTGTGCACAATTAAGGTCTATTAATAAAGTGCATCTATGCCTGGTTAAAGATAGAGTCATGAACAAGTCATGTGAGGAATCCTGGCATGAAGGCAGATGCAGATGGGGCTTTCCAGTGTAGTCTGTGGATCACTGATGTACCAAAGGACTGATTTACTGTCACTTTCTACCCCAGTGGAAATCTGATGTTGTAATTGTGATGAATTAATATTGCCTAAAATACATTAGGAGTAGGAACACATCCCAACAATGGCATCCCTTGGACGTGCACGCAGCACAAAAATAAATCATACAGGATTTCATATTATAACTTCATACAGTACAAATTATTGGAAACTTTTATCTTTATTCTTTCTAAAAATAGGACAGTAACATCAATATGTAGTCTCATCTAATATGATATATATTTTCCTAGTCTTTATTTGAAACTGTGTCATTTGTGAGTGATGGAGTTCCTTTCAAAGTAATAAGTCTATTGATTGCACAGCCTCTTAGGAACTAGGGTGGAATGATGTCTAGCTATAAAATGGCCTTAGAGACGATTAGCTTTACAAATAACTTGTCAAGGAAATGTGATATTGGCATGGAAATGAAAACTGAGACTCTTTTCAATTAAAGTCAAATAACTTCAGGGCAAGTGTTTTAAATGTTAAGTGCTTATAGCTGAATATGAGTCATGAAACTTGAATATTAGGGGAAAAAGCATTAAATGAATATTTATTATTGCCTTTGGGTAGTTCACAAGATGTTAAAAAACAAATGATGCCTAGTGCAGTTAATGTTTTAAGGAATTTTGAAAAATAAACTTTGTTTACTATGAAGTTTAACGAAAATCAAGAAGGGAAAAAATCTCTTTAAATCCTTTAAAAAGAACCAAAGACCCCCCTCCCCCCCCCCCCACACACACACACACGCACACGCATGCACACGTGCACACACACAGCTACATCACACAGTTACATCATTTTTATTCACAGAATTTAACCTTGAACTACGACATAATATTTAACCAACAACTAGCCCAGCTAGCTTTGGAATGCACTTTGCAGGACTACAGCCAGGATACGGTGAAATCAATAACCGTTAATTACATCAGATGACACTTATCAAAGCATATGAATTAAAATGATGGTACTATGATCCATATAACACTGCCTACTAAATCATTGAAATTAAGTTACTATTAGAGTGAGAGGCAGATTCTATATCTACATAAACTCGGAAATATCATTACAGTGACCATACTCCTTGGTTCTGCTTCCCATTATTGAAGTCCAAATAAATGATTAAACCACCAAGACCTTTTCTTGAACAATCCAGCTGAAGAATATTCTTCAATATGAATTAATATCTTTTTCCTCTTTTTCTTGGTACAATCAAAAATCAAATTACACTAGCTGAGAAATTTTTGCTGCTGTTTAAGGTTATGGCTCTGAAATGGAAGTAGGGACCATTGGAAAACCAGAAGTCTGATCATTGAACAGTATAACACAGGAGTAGATGCTTTGACCCACAATGTCTGTGCTGACCATGGTCCCAGACTAAACTAATTCCATTTGCCTGAACATTATCAATACCTGCCTGTTCATTGACCTATCTAAATATCTTTTAAATGTTACTGTTACATCAAACAGAGACAGTCTCATTGCATCTATGTTCCTTAGACTGTGATTCTCAATTTGAGTTATTAAGATATATTAAGAATTGAATTATTCCAAAAACAATTACTAAACGTATCTATAACCAATTGCTACAGCAGGATACAAGAAGCTGTTCCCTGCACAAGCTCATTTTTCTTAATTAATCAGAGATCATCTGTTCATTTCCGATCGCTCCTGTTTTATTTACAGATACAGTGTGGAACAGACCTTTCCACTCCTTCGAGCTGCAGCACCCGATAACCCATTGATTTAACCCTAGCCTAAGCACAGGATCATTTACAATGACCTATTAAACTACTGACTCTGGATTATTGGAGGAAACTGAAGCACCTGGAGGAAACGCACAAGCATGTAGGGAGGAACATACAAACTTTCTTACAGAGAATACCGGAATTGAATTCCAATCTCCAACACCCTGAGATGTAATAGTGTCATGCTAACTGCTACTCTACCATGCAGTCATAGGGGTTGCACTGTTGTTTATACGGTCGTTCCATTTCCCACAATCTTCCATAATTACATAATTATTTTGAATTGTTAATTTCCAAAGGCACCCTGATCACAAAGCATACTTGCAGTTATTTTGCATTTCACTCCTGTTGGCACACATCATCTCTGGCCTCTCTCAGAACTTGACCCACTCTAATTCATCAAAACAGTTCCATGGTAAAAGCCATCTCTTTGGTCCTACACACATCTTTGGGGTGTACAGTTAATAACGGGCACAGCACCATAATTTCAAAGAAACTTAGTGCTAATCTCCTCAACCAAGGACTAAGCATTTCCCTTTGCATCTGGATCCTCAATTTCCTGATGAACAGGCCCTAACCTGTAAGGATAGATAGCAACATCTCCACCATGATTCCATTGACAAGGTTCCGCATGGAAGGTTAATTAAGAAGGTTCAACTGTTAGGTATTAATATTGAAGTAGTAAAATGGATTCAACAGTGGCTGGATGGGAGATGCCAAAGAGTAGTGGTGGATAACTGTTTGTCAGGTTGGAGGCCGGTGACTAGTGGTGTGCCTCAGGGGTCTGTACTGGGTCCAATGTTGTTTGTCATATACATTAATGATCTGGATGATGGGGTGGTAAATTGGATTAGTAGGTATGCAGATGATACTAAGATAGGTGGCGTTGTGGATAATGAAGTAGGTTTTCAAAGCTTGCAGAGAGATTTAGGTCAGTTAGAAAAGTGGGCTGAAAGAATGCAGATGGAGTTTAAAGCTGATAAGTGTGAGGTGCTATATTTTGGTAGGAATAATCAAAATAGGACATACATGGTAAATGGTAGGGCATTGAAGAATGCAGTAGAACAGAGTAATCAAGGAATAATGGTGCATAGTTCCCTGAAGGTGGAATCTCATGTGGATAGGCTGGTGAAGAAAGCTTTTGGTATGCTGGCCTTTATAAATCAGAGCATTGAGTATAGGAGTTGGGATGTAATGTTAAAATTGTACAAGGCATTGGTAAGGCCAAATTTGGAGTATTGTGTACAGTTCTGGTCACCGAATTGTAGGAAAGATGTCAACAAAATAGAGAGAGTGATGCACTATCAATAACTCCAAAAGACTGGAAGTAGAGTAAATACTGAAAGGCTTTTATTAGCAGTAAAATGGAGCACGTCCATGCCAGATGACTGCCCTGGACTGTGGGAGGAGCAGTGACACAATCACCTTTATCCAGGGGTCAGTGGGAAGAGCCACAAGAGCAGTCAGCAGAGGGTCTGTGTCCGGACAGATATACATGGTTTACCGCAGGGAGTACAGAGAAGATTTACTAGAATGTTACCTGGGTTTCAGCACCTAAGTTACAGAGAAAGGTTGAACAAGTTTGGTCTTTATTCTTTGGAGTGTAGAAGGTTGAGGGGGGACTTGACAGAGGTATTTAAAATTATGAGGGGATTAGATAGAGTTGACGTAGATAGGCTTTTTCCATTGAGGGTAGGGGAGATTCAAACAAGAGGACATGAGTTGAGAGTTAGGGGGCAAAATTCAGTGGTAACACGAGGGGGAACTTCTTTACTCGGAGAGTGGTAGCTGTGTGGAACAAGCTTTCAGTCGAAGTGGTAGAAGCAGATTTGATATTGTCATTTAAAGTAAGATTGGATAGGTATATGGACAGGAAAGGAATGGAGGGTTATGGGCTGAGTACAGGTTGGTGGGACTAGGTGAGAGTAAGCGTTCGGCATGGATTAGAAGGGCTGAGATGGCTTGTTTCCATGCTGTAATTGTTATATGGTTATATGATTACCTTCAATACTGGTGTTCTGCAAGACTGCATTTTCAGACCCCAACTTTACTCCCTATCCATTTACAGCTGTGTGAGCAGTTTCTTCTTTAACTCTGTCTACAATTTCACTGAAGACAAAACTGCAATGGGTCAGATCACAGATAATGATAAGACAGAATACCATAAGAGATAGAAAGTCTAGTGACATGTTGTCAAGACAACAACCTTTCCCTGAATGTCAGCAAAACATGAAATCTGGTCATTAACTTCAGAATGAAATTCCAATGAGGATATTGATCTGAAACAGTGACTGTTTACTTTTTTCCATAGATGCTGCCTGGCCTGCTGAGTTCCTTCAGCATTTTGTGTGTGTTACTTTGATTTCCAGAAGCTGCAGATTTTCTCTTGTTTGTGGATTGACTTCAACAAGTTGGAGTTAGGATGGTGGATGAGTGGAAGTGAGCAGAAATTCCTGTATGTACTGAGGTGGAGCTGGTTGTGACTTTTAGGTTCCTAGGTGTAACCATCACCAGTAGCCTGTCCTGAATCAACAAAAATAGATGCTATTGCCAAGAAAGCAATCCAGCTGTTCCACTTCCTCAGAAGGATAAGGAAGTTTGGCATGTCCCTATTGGCACTCACCAGTTTTTATAGATACACCATAGAAAATATCTTTTTGGGAGGTTCCCAGTGTTGGTCTCTTTACACAGGAGTCCCCTCCTTACCTCTATACTGGGGATCCAGAGAGGAAATTGTTGCACAGAGATGTACCATGTAGAAGTTTGTAAAGTAGATTCAGTGACCTGCCAGCTGGCTGTCTTTTCTGCAGATCGGAGAAGTCAATATATCACATTTGTACGAAGAAAACAGGTTGCAGCAAATATTTGAGTATCTGAAGGGACTGGTTCTCAAGCTGTGGCTGCACTTCAGCCACATGCTCCTAATCTATAGTCACCCAGGCCAGAGGGGATTGGGTCAGTCGGGGGATCTTCTGGTCCATTTACTCCTGGACATGGCCGAAGTGTCCCTTCAAGGGGCCAGACAGTGTGCAATCCAGGGTTCTGCCCAAATTGGTTCCCTGCCCCTAATCCAGGGATATGCTTATGCCCATGTGTCCCAGAGGAAAGAGTATACAGTATCTACTGTTGCAATGGGGGACTTCCAGGACTACTGAACACCTCAGGGGCTTGAGTGCATTTTGGATAGTGCCTTAATTTGAAATTGTAAATAGTGTATTATGAAATACTGTAATATTGTATTCATGATATAATATAATCATCAAATAAGCCATCTTTGGAAAAAAGAAAAGAAGCTTCCTACTTGTTAAAAACAAGGATGTAGTGTTGAGACTTTATAAAGCACTGGTAAGTCCTCACTTGGAGTATTATGAACAGTTTTGGGCCTTTTATCTTGGAAAGGATGTGCTGAAGCTGGAGAGGATTCAAAGGAGTTCATGAAAATGATTCCGGGATTGAATAGCTTGTCATAGGAAGAGCATTTGATGGTTCTGGGCCTGTATTCACTAGAATTCAGAAGAATGAGGGCTGACCTCATTGAAATCTGATGAATGGTGAAAAACTGTTTTAGAGTGGATGTGAAGAGGATGTTTCTTATAGTGGGAGAGTCAAAGACCAGAGAACATAGCCTCAGAAAAGAGTAGTCATTTTTAGAACAGAGATGAGGAGGAATTTCTTTAGTCAGAGAGTGGTGAATCTGTGGAATTTTTTGCCACAGACAGCCGTGGAGGCTAAGTCCTTATGTATATTTAAGGCAGTGGGTTGATAGATTCTTGATTGGTCAAGACATGAAGGGATATGGGGAGACAGCAGGAGATATGGGCTGAGAGAAAAATTGGATCAGCCATGATGAAATGGCAGAGCAGACTTGATTGACCAGATGGTCTAATTCTGCTCCTATATCTTATGGTCTTATGATTACGTTTTGTAACTCCAGAAATTAATCGATATTTAGTTTATTTTCCCTTTTTTTTTGTGAGGTTGTAGCATGATGATGTATGGTATTCATGTACTTCTTACATATAGCCTATAATGCATTATGTATACAAAGAATGCTTAATTAAATATTATATTTATTCAATTATTACAAAAAAATATTAAATACACTACACACTCCACCTTCCTTACCTATAAACTCCAAATCAATATTGAAAGCATCTCCTCTCAAATATGTATCAGGTTACTCTCTAGACATCGTATATATATAAAATGACAGAATCATAAATTTTACAGCATAGTAAAACTTTAATTGTTCCATTCAGGTCTAAAGATTTAATCACTGTGGAAGAATTTTTAGTCCTGTGGGATTATATCTTTCCTGACAAAGTGGGGTTACGCTGTTTGGCAGATGAAACCTATGGCCCTGAAGCTATCTCAGGCTCTAAGGACTCCTCCATGGTGGTTGTAGGTGTTGACTGACAATGCAGGAAATATTTCTAACAGATCTGGACACCTTTCTCCTCTAATATAGTCTCTGCTCTCCTCAACTGATGGATGAATTGTCTCCAGGTGACACCAGACACAATCTCCACTGTGCAGGACAGTGGTCCTGTTCTGTCCTTAATATTTCCAAGTAGTCATATTTGACTATCTCTGTAGTCTCTCATCTGGACTATTTGTCCAGGAGTGAAACATTGAACCTTCTTGTTTAAGGGGCATTCAATTTGTCTCAGTTGTTTGTCTTGCATACATCTTTTGAGATGTGATTTGTGGAAATCCAAGCTTGAGCGCAAGGGACGAACAGCAACAGAATAGCTGGTGAAATGTTGGCTGTGATGTGTGCTGCATTGTGATATGCAAAGAAGTAATTGATTCAGAATTAAGTATTCCGCTGATATTGCTCGCAGAACATTCTTTAGACTCTAGACTAACCTTTTTAGCAGGTTATTTGTAGCTGAATAGTATGATACAGATGTAATATGTTCTATTCGTTCATTCTCTGGAATGAGTGAAACTGTTCAACAAAAATCTGTAGTTCATTGTCACTGATTGAGTGTTCTTTGTCAGAGACTAAATGTTCTGGAACACCAGCCCTTTCGAAGAGGCTTCTCAACACATCAAAAGTGTGTGAGCCTGTAGTGAAGGCTATTGGGAACATTTCTGGCCACTTTGTAGTTGCATCTACTCCTGCCAAGGAAATGCAGGCCATTACCAGGGATGGAAAGGTGCTGCTCTTGGCATCTTCTGGACTTGTTGCCATCCCAAACAGTGTACAACAAATTGCTTAATCTGCCGATCTATCCCAGGCCGGCAGATAAAGCTTTGAGCCAACACTTTCACTTTGAACATGCCCAGATGACCGGCATGAAGCTCTTCTAAAAACTTAACTCTCAGTTTGGATGGTACAACAACTTTCAATCCCCACACAAGGAAAACCCTGGCACTGGAAAAATAGAGGAATTGGAATTTATGCTGCATATTGCAGCCATTTTGGATGATTAGTTAGACCTGAGATAGCGTAGTCTTTTCTGGTTTCCCTTTGGATCATGACTGTGACTTGTCCTTTAGCCTTGGGGCATCACTGCTTGAATTTTCCCAGCACACTTGTGTAATAGTTGTGCGTCAATGATGTGACGAGAATAAGTGATGCTTGGTTTAAAGAATTCACACTTGTTATGTTGTGTGCTGAGTCCATTATCTACTAATCTTAACACTGTCTAGAGATATTTAAGATGTTCCTTGTCATCCTCACTAGTAACAAAGATACCATGCAGGTGACTTAAATTTTAACTTTTTCTCTTCCTTGTGCAGTCATTTATTTTTGTCTGCCCAACATGCTCTTTGAATATTCCCTACTTTATTGGGTTTTTTTTGCTGTAAATTATGCCTTTAAACCTGCATTGGCCTGGTGTATGTGAGCACCTGCTGCAACAGTAACACAATTTCTTTGCCATAGCCCGTTTCTGTTCAGGTGTTGCAACTTTGTTTACACTAACTTTCAATTCTGAATGCATCTCAAGTGCGTCTCTACTTTGTGTTTCTATTGATACAGTTATTTCAAATGATTTTATAAATATAATTCGTGCATCAGTTAAGAGTCACTTTTGAAAGAATTCATGTATGGTATCCGCTAGTGTCGCAAGACCATGGATCTGCGCCTGGAAAGTCTTCTCCAGGGCGCAGGCCTGGGCAAGGTTGTATGGAAGACCGGCTGTTGCCCATGCAGCAAGTCTCCCTCTCCACACCACCAATGTTGTCCAAGGGAAGGACAAGGACCGATACAACTTGGCACCCATGTCGTCAAAGGAGTTGCCAGATGAGGTTGAAGACAACGTCAGACTGCCTTAGGGACTCCAGCTCCGGATTTGTCCTCAGGGTTTACTCCCGAAGAGTTTCCCATGAGTGGGTATGGCTGCAAGGCAACAGATGTTTGAAATCAGAGTTTTCCCTCTCTTTGATGGACTGCCTTCCCAGGCTGATGAGCTCCATCTATCCAGAATTACATGAATTCATGTAAGAGTTCACAAATGAAATGATCACTAAGCCCATTATTAAGCCCAATACCTAACTGCCAATGGTCAAATTGGTACTTGTTTCTTATTGGCTATTCTATTTGCTTTAAAATATTGTTCAATTAGTTCAGTATATATATTCCAGTTATCTTTTTGTGTAATCAAATGCATCAATCATTTCAATATAGCTGGCCATTGCTGTGCTTTTTTGATTATTATCACCTGGTATTCATTGTTTATGAACCCTTGAATTCTTTTATTGTCTGCCTTTTTTTCATTAGATTGTCTCTTGTTTTCAGAAGAAAACATGATCCTCTGAAGGAAAAAAAATGCTGTGCTTTTTTTTAACTCGACCATTTCTCACTACACTTTTATTATTCGAACACCTCACTGCACTTCAACAGGTAAGTAATCATTACAGGTTCATTTTAAAAACACTTCATCAGTACTGTTATGTTTTGTAACTCCAAAACACAAAATAAAATTGAAAGAAAAAGAAGGGAGCTGGGATTACTCAAGTACATTAGTTCATTTTTACTTTTAAGTGGCAGTACATGTATAATATGGTGGTATTATGAGGTATGCAATTTACATACTTTTACAGATAACCCACACTGCATTATGTAAACAACAAAGAATGCTTAAGCTAACAATATATTTGCAATATTACTGAAATGTTAAATACACAACACACACTTCTTGAAGTCAATTCAAGATAAACTTCTATTGTTGATATATGTGCATAATTTGGAACCAGCCAAAGAGGTATTTATGCTCCACAACTGTCAATGTACCATTTATCAAATAGCAATGAATATGCAAAAACAAGTTCTTAGTTGGATAACTTAAGGCTTCAGTTCAGTATATTTGTTATGCTGTTCAAACTCATTTTGTGGAGTGACTGAAAAGGCTGAGTCAGTGTTCAATTCCATTTTCACTCATTTGCCGTTCACTTCTTATGAAGGGTCTCAGCCCGAAACGTCAACAGTGCTTCTTCCTATAGACGCTGCCTGGCTTGCTGCGTTCCACAAGCATTTTGTATGTGTTGCTTGCTTGAATGTTTTCTTGAAAATTCCACAAATTAAGTGATCTCTCAGTGCATTATTGAGCCCATCACTGAGCTGACAATGCTATAGACAATTTCTTCAATTCAGCCACATAAACTAAATGGACACCCTTTCCTTTTGTTTCTGTTTATGAAACCTAAAGTATTCTGCAATCAACAATGGTTTCAGTTTTCAATGTTATTACGTTCATAATATCGGTTAAGCTCATTTCACTTGGTTTGGTTGGAGCAGTTTGACTTCTAAGCAAATGGTGTGCTTTTCCACCCAGTGCAAGCAGCAACACTGGCACTCATTTTTCATCAGGTATTCCCACTTGCTTGATTTGTTCCGTACACTTCATCCAGTTATCTGCTGTGCAAATGAATGTACATCTTTCTGATGTAGCCAGCCATTTCTGCTTTACTTTTTTATTTATTTTTATTATTCCCCAGTACTCACTGTTTATAAACTCTTGATCATACTCATTGCTTGTTAAGTTCATCTGTTTTCTGTCTCATTTTGTAACTTGAACTTTTCTCTGCACTTCCGAAGAAAAGTGCACTGCATTTCAAGAAGTAGGTGGTCATCTCGGGTTTGTTTTAAAACTTCTTTGTCACCTCTGTTATGTTTTGTAACTCTAGAGCTAATTGAAATGAAACACAGGAGCTGGAGTATTTGTCTAGTTATTTTTTCCAGTTTTGTTTAGTGAGGCGCTCTCATATGGCGCGGTGGTGTAATGAAAAATGCTATTCACGTACTTCTTACCTATTACCCAAAATGAATTATGTAAACAAGTAAACACCACTTGATCAAACAACATATTTAGAATATTACTCAAATATTACTGAGGTATTAAATACCTCTACCTGTTATGGCAACTGCTCTGTAATGACTGCAAGAAATTGCTGAGAGTTTTGAACACATAAACCAGTCCTTGGTCTCTGTCAATTCTTTCTGGTGCCTTGGGGAAGCAGCTAACATACTCAAAGACCCTGCTGATCACAGATGTTCTTTCTTCACCCACCTTTCTATTAGGCAGAAGATACAAAAGCTTGAAAATATGCTTCAGCAGGAGATGCTTCTCTCCCACTTTTATAAGACTCTTGAACAGACTGCTTGTTTGATTAAGGTGAACTCAAGATTTCACTACCTACTTTGTCCTGGCCCTTGCACATTATTGTTCAATTTCATTGCAACCTTCTCTATAACTGGATCTGTAACACTATATTCTACATATTGTTACTGTTTTCTTTGTCTTTGTCAGACTCAGTGTATCTATTCTTTGAGATGATTTGCATGAATGGAATGCAAAATAAAGCTTTTCACTGCAACTTGTTATGTGCTGTTCTAAAAAACCAGTTACCAATTACCTAGCTATCATCACCCTTCATTCTAAATTTAATTGGTGTCTTGATGTTCAGGAGCTTGATAACATAAGAACAGAACAGATTAGCACATTTCAGGAATTAATGCATGCTGGCTGGATTCAAGGTTTGGAAGAGGCTGCAAAGCTTGTGCCAAGGGCAGATGTTTAGGCAATTAGTGGAAGTTAGAAAGGAGTGATTGGTGCCTGGTTGAGAAATTGAAGGCAAAAATTATTTCGGCAAAGGAGGTTGGTGATAATCAACCCTTTATGAGGTGGGAGTCAGCTGGCATTGTAGCTGGTGATAAAGGCCTCCATCAGTAACCCTGAGTGATCAAGTAACTTGGATATCGCATAAGGGTTGAAGCAGCATTGGGAAGGTTGAGTTCATGGGGATCATTGAAGTGAATGATCCATGAAGATTTGGTGGGGTATAAAGATTTACTTTACCTGGGTTCAAATTTACCAATGTACTATGAAATCTTAATTGTTCCAAAATAACATTGGTTCCTTGGACAGTTAATATTTCCCCCAGTAGTTCAAAAGGACATTGCAAAAGGAAACAATATTCTTCCATGACTTTGATGCAAAAATTCTACAAAAGGGAAAAGACTGTCTCCTTTGGGGAAGTGACCAGTGCATTTTCAACAAACAAAATGTCTTAATGTATTGCAAAAATAGAAGTAAGCAACTGAATTTCACTACAGCTGTCACTACTTCCCTCCATCCTCCTGCTCAGCAGCGCTGTAAATGGACATGACATTCAAGCAAGATGTTATACAAAAGCCTAAAATTGCTACACCATACAAGGAAGGATTTCAAACCATTGATGGTCTTCCAGTGTTGTATAAAGCAATTCAGTCAGTCCCATTCCTTTTCCTTTCCCCACAATTCTGCAATTATTATCATTTGAAATATTAATCCCACTTCTTTTTGAAGGGACAATAATATCTACATTCACTATCATATCAGAAATTCCAGGCATAACCACTCACAGTGTTGAAATATTTTCCCTTGTTAATTACTTCCTATTCTTTCTATTCACTTTCTCATTCTTGGTATCACACAAGTAAATTCTCAACTAAATCAAAATCCTTTATATCTTTCCTCAAGTTTATTGAATGAATTAGGCACTATGTTCCAGGAATACTTTTGAAAAACAAACTCAAAATAAAGAAGTAGGGAAATTATTCTGTGCTTCTTTTGCTAGAGACCAATGCTTCATTAAAAAATTTTGATTTTGCCCCTGCTACCTTCAATGAATTAATACATATTTTAACCATGGTCATTTTAGTTCTGCGTCCTTTAAAAAATGTATGATTTAATTTATACAGTATCTTTCTTCCTGCTGAAATCTACCTCTTTGTATTTCACTGCATTATATTTCATTTATTCACATCCTCTTGAGGTCTCTTGTTATCCTCCTCATTGTTCATCATACCTGCAAGCACTGAGTCTTACCCACCCAGGGAAAAAGAATCTAGTGCCTTCCCAGCGTATATGATGAATATGCTTTCCTTGGGTGTTGACCTGTACCCGGCTGGAAGCTGAAGAAAAGTAACTTCACCACACACCTGCGTTAAAGTCATTAGTGAACGTTGGTTATTCTGTTATTGATTGCACTAATAAAATGATTTGTATGGATGGCATGCAAAAAAAGTTTTTTTTACCATACCTTGGTATATGTGGCAATAATAAACCTATTTAGCATCTTACATTAAAAATAGCGATGACCCCAGGAATAAATAACTGTCATCTCCCCTTGAATACCTTGAATCTTATTCCTCTTTCCTTAAGACAATTTCTGATCCATTTTGGCACTGCTGTAGCGAAAGAATCACTCACACCCTCCATACTTCAGGATAAACAGAAGTGTGTTTAATTTGATCAATTCTACACTTGCTCGTGGGATACGATGGTTCTGTTCACATTTTCTCCCAGTAAGTACAGAGTAACATGTTTTTACCATTATTAGAGGAAAGGTTTGGACATTCCACATACAAACACAATCAAATAAAAGTGAATATATAAAATCAGTCACTTTTGGTCATCACTGTCCCTGTGTTTTGTTGGCCGCACCTCCACAAAGATGCGCTTTGTGAAAATGGCAGTTGTTTTCCTACAATGATTGCATTCTGTAGCAATCTCAACTACTGCAGTGCTCGTAAGTAGACTCTAGTGGTCTTTGCTACATTTGTTGTAAACTCAAGGGATCTAATATGATCTGAATCCTGTCACAGGACTAATTCCTAGCACACATCTTGTTTTTTATTATGCTCTATTATATCAAAAAAAAGTCCCGAAGTTCTTCCTAAATGATGTAGGGGATAATATACATTGTTTTCTGCCCTGTTTCCATTTACCACCCTGTTCCTCCAAGTCTAACTTCTCAATAACCAAAAGGTATTGAACACATGCTTTCATGCTTTGTTTTGCTCATCCTCCTTTGCTGAAGAACCTTTTTGTCTCACAAAATGTTCAGCCTGGAAAATTCTGTGAAAATTGAGAATGTAAGCATTCGGTAGGCACAAGTTTAGTAAAGTTAGTGAAAGTTTGCTGCCATGCAGCAGACTCAAAAGTGTCAAAGGAAAGCCAAGAGCCTGAAGTTTAGTTTACCCTTTCCCTCTTAATATATCTGCAGAGCTCTTGGGAGGTTCCTTAACCTTCCTTGCTTGCCAGGTCCCTCTCATGACCTTTATGCAAATGGGAATATGTCATCCCTAAACTTGTGATATCACAATGAGCTGTGATCTGAGGAAGGTCTTTTTACCGATGGGTGGTAGGTATCCGGAAAACATTAGCTACTGGAAGTAAGTACTCTCACAACATTTAAGAACCTGGATGAGCAGTTGAACTGCTAAGACAGAAAAGGCAGCAGTCCAAACAGTCACAAGGAAATCTGCAGATGCTGGAAATTCAAACAACACACCCAAAATGCTGGTGGAACACAGCAGGCCAGGCAGCATCTATAAGGAGAAGCACTGTCGATGTTTCGGGCTGAAACCCTTCGTCAGGACTAACTGAAAGGAAAGATAGTAAGAGATTTGAAAGTCCAAACAGTCCAAATGTTGGTAAATGGAATCAGTGGAGATGGGTACTTGATGGTCTTCATGGGCATAGCAATCTCAGTGACATATTTCTGTGCCTTATCAATCTATGACCTTTTGTTTTGGTGCTTTTCTTCAGCTTTTCATAAGGGTATAAATAATTCAATTCTTTACAATTTAATCAGAATTTAATGCTAGGGGTAAGTATGAAACTGATAATCAGTCTAATTCCAACTCAGTTATCAGAGAGAGGAATGGAATCAGGGGCAGAGTCCGATGATGTGAAATCATTGTTCATGTTCATAGCCATAGTGTCACAGAAACAGCACAGCATAGAGACAGGCCCTACAGCCAACCTAGTCAGTACTGAACTATTAATCTGTCCATTCCTTTCGACCTGAACCAGGACAATAGCCTCCATACCCCACCTATCCAAATTCACCACTTCTGCTGGTAGTTAGTGCCACCCTCTTAGTAACCTCTGAATGAAGAAGTTCCCCCTCATGTTCCTCTTAAGTAGTTTGCCTTTCACCCTTAACCCATGACCTCTAGTTTGAGTCTCTTCAACCTCAGTAGAAAAAGCCTGCTTGTATTTACCCTATCTATACCCTGCTTATCTTGTATATCAAATCCCCCCTCATTCTCCAGCGCTATAGGGTGTGAAGTCCAAACCTTGTAAATTTTCTCTGCAGTCTTTCAATTTTATTGATATCTTTCCCATAGGTAGGTGACCAAAACTGCACAAAATGCTCCAAAGTAGGCCTCACCAATGTTGTATACAATTTCAACATAATATCCCTACTCCTGCACTTAATACTTTGATTTATGAATGCCAATGTGCAAACTATTCCACTTGTACAGGTCCCAGATTCCCTGGAAGCGAGCCCATTGATCCAAAAATATGAAGCCCTCCCTCCTGTACCAAATCCTTAGCCACATGTTAAACTGTATTATCTTCTTATTTCTGGCCACATGGCATGGGTAACAATCCTGAAGTTAAAACCATAGTTGTTCTGTGCTTTAACATAGCACCTAACTCCATGAACTCACTTTGCAGAACTTCGTCACTCTTTCGCACTCATCCACAGAATCTTCTGTCTGTCCCTGTAAACACTGAAACCCCTAACACTACAGCTCACCTCTTCTTTCCACCCTTTCCTTCCCCTCTGAGCCTCAGAGCCAGGTTCAATGCTAAAGGTCTGGCTGCTGTGGCTTTCCTCAGCTAGGTCATTTACTCCAACAGTATCCAGTAACCTGTTACTGAGTGGAGGTGGAATGGCCACAGGGGTACTCTGCTTATTCGTATTCATAAATAAAAGTATTCAAGATCATAATATTACGTTTGCATTCACATACAGCAGCATCTCCCAGCAGTAAGCCGAATGTTCCGTTTCTTATCAATAGATGCGTTAGGATAATTATTTACTGACGGTGTGAGAGGTGAAAAGTGATTACCTAAACTCCTGCCATTACAGAAGAGTAGGGAATTAACCTCAAGATGATCACATTCAGATTTCCATGTGTACATTTTATTTCTGTAACATTGATTTTCCTTTTCACTGCTTGGCTATAAAAGGAGAAAGAAATTGAACTATTCCATTACAGCACTGTTACAAAAATTATTAAATCAATTTGTGCCAGAATACTTAAAGCCTTAATTAATGTGAAGAATGTCACAAGAAAGGTGTCAAGTCACTGGAAAACTGATAGCTACACTTAGTGAATGACTGAACTGTCTAGATAAGGTATCATTCAAAGAATACAACACACTGGCTAGGAAATGCTTACACCTCAGTCATCTTAGTTAGATATTTCCATTGCGTATTTTTTTAAATTCTCCAGTCAAACTGATAACAATATTTTGACACGTCTAACATTTGTTGGAAACATGGCAGATCAAAAGATTCTGCTTCCATTTCATCATTGCTGTAAGATCTATTTTAAAATTGCTGATGCAGGCCTGTGGTCCAAAGAGACCAGGTTCTGAGGAATAACCTTTCCTGTTATAAAACTCACACTCCCAGTTGGATAAGACGTAAGGCAACTAGGGCATAAATAAAATGAGACCTTGGTCATGCAAAAATCCAGCAATGTGAGAGTTCTCCTCCTAATCAGCTCCTTGACTAGGAAAGCAGTCTATTGCCACCTCCTTACCAGTGTGTATCCCTCACTTGTTTGCTAGCTGCATGGATAGCAAACTAACTGCCTTACATAGGTCAGCAGAAGAAGCCTATGGCATAGGCTTGTCTTTACAGCCAGAAGAAGTGTTGCATTTGTCCAGGAGTTTGACAGTATTCACATTTTGGAACGTGAATACCTGCTTGTTATAATGCAGCATTCTACTACACAGTTCTCAATTATAACAGAGTAAGGGATCCAAGTCTGGAACACCTACATGTTACAAAACATCGTCTTTATCTTCTCTGCACTTTCCAACTGCTGCAAAGACCAACTTCAGTGTTGATCACAGCATTATTCGCTTCCTCATTGAAACAAGCAGACTGATAGAGTAAATGCAGAGAGATTGTCTCCACTAGTCGAAGAATCTAAAAGTGGAGAGCCATGCTCTGGATAAGAGGTTAGCCATTTAAAATTGAAGGGAGGCATTCTTTACACACTCAGTGGCCGTTTTATTAGGTACACCTGTATGTTAATACAAGCATCTAAATAGCCAATCACTGCATAAAACTTGCAGATATGTCAAGAGTTTCAGTTGTTATTCAGGTAAAACATCAGAATGGGGGAGAAAAGTGATCTAGGTGACTTTGACTGTGGAATGATTGTTTGTGGTATCTCAGAAACAGCTGATCTCTTGGGATTTTCACTCACTACTATCTGTAGAGTTTACAGAGAATGGTGCAAAACACAAAGAAAATCAGTCAGCAGCAGCCCTATGGATGAAAATGCCTTGTTAATGAAAGGTCAGTGGAGAGTGACTACATTGGTTTAACCAGATAGGAAGGCACATACTTCTATTTCAGCAAGGAGATGTTCTTTTCTTTAAAATACGAAAGTCCATCTGCAAGTCAGGTGAATCAGTAGCATTGCTTGGCCTTGCATCACACAATCATTCATACATCAAATTGCGTTCAGTCAGTTAACTCTTCGGATATACTATGACAGAAACAAAAATATGAACTGATACTGCATTTTTATGTTAACCGTGCTGTTTTGCTTGGAGGTTTGAAAGTGCTGCTGAGTGATTGAGTCTATGAATGGGTACAAGGAGTAAACATTTTTTGAGGTTCTTTCCAAAGTCAGGAAAGAGGCACAAAACTTTTTGCTTCTCGATCATTTTATTATCATTTATTATCATTTTATTAAGCATTGATATAACAAAGAAAAATTAAAGCCAACCTGATAGGAATCTGCTAAGCAAAGAGAGTGACAAAAGAACAGAGATACTAAGATGGTGCCCAGCATGGAGCAACTAGCTTATACCCATAGGTAAGTAAAATTCTATTCAAATGTGTAGATAGGAGTTAACCAATGAGATACCTCATTCAAACAATGAAATACCAAGAGAAGCTTTCAGAATCATATCAGTGCTATACCAATATACGCACAAGGGAACTCAATGAACTTGCAGACACATACTATTACCACTAGGAAGCATGGTATGTAAGCAATTATACAAAATACAAGCGGAAAAAGAATTATTAAACTGTAAAAAAAAATCAATTAACTATTTTTATCTAAGAAGTAAACAGTTAGATCCAACACTTGGTATGAAAAGACAAATGCCCAGTAACGGAAAACTCTATCAAAAGCTGTGGACTCAGCATAGTCCATCCCAAGCAAAGTGGTCCCGACCGCTGAATTCATTTACATGCTGACAAAAAAATGCCGAATCAAAGACCCGTATCATCTAGTCCATGCTCGTTTCTCACTATTCCCATTGGATGAAAATACAAAAGATTTAGAACCCACAACAATAGGTTGAGGAACAGTTATAACCCTACAACTACCAGATTCCAGATTCCTGAACTGCTTGGATAACATCATTCTCCATTACTCTGAACTGATTTTCAACCTGCAACTCACTTTCAATGACTTTTTATAATTCATGATCTCAGTATTATTTTTATTTGCAGTTTGTCTTCTTTTGCACAGCCTTTTGTTGTCAATCTATCTGTTTGTGGATAGTATTCGTAAATTTTATTATATTTCTTTATTTTCCTGTAAGTGCCTGCAAGCAAATGAATCTCAAGGTAGTATATGGTAACTTCTACGTACTTTAAAATTAAATTTTCTTTCAACTTTGAAATGTTCAGGAAAGCCCAATTGACACAAAGAAGGACAAATTCAATCCATCGAATTACTGTCCATTGAATCATTCTCAATCATTGGTAAAGTTATTAAAAGTGATGCTGACAGCGCTAACATTACTTCTCACCACTAAACTTCTCAACGATGTCTAGATTTGTCATCAGCAGGATAACCTGGCTCAAAACCTTTTATTATATCAGATACCAAACAAGGTGGAAGGAGCTAAGTACCAGAAGTAAGAGTGACTGCTGTTGTCGTCAAGGACTCCTGGTAAAACAGAAGTCAGTCTGCACCATCGGGAAAACACGTTAGTAGTGGGTGTCACAGCTTATGCAAAAGATAGTTGTAGTTTGGGGGAAGAAACTGTTACATAGTCTGGTCGTGAGATATTTTTATACATCCCAAAGATGAAGAAGTATTCTGAAGGGAGGATGAGACAATCATGGCTGACATGGGAATTAAAAAACAGCATTAAAGCAAAATAGAGGGCATATACTATAGCAAAAAATAGTGGTCAGAGTAAAAAGAAGTCAGAGGGCTGAGAAGCTTTAAAAAAAAACAGAAGGCAACTAAAAAATATAAGCAGATAAATGATTAAATGAGAAGATAAGCTAGTCAAAAATATCAAAGAAGATACTATAGCTTTTTTTCAGATATATGAAGAATGAAAGAGAGGTCAGGGTGGATATTGGACTGCCGGGTACTGCAGAGGTAGTAAGGTGGGTAAAAGAAATGGTGGACAAACTTAAGTATTTTGTGTCTGTCATCACGTGGAAATCACTAGCAGTTTGCCAGAAATCCAAGAGTGTCAGGGGCAAAAGTAAGTGTCATTACTACTACTAAGGAGATGGTGTTTGAGAAGCTGAAAGGTCTGAAGATAAATAAGTCACCTGGACCAGATGGACTACACCCAGGGTCCTGAAAGAGGTAGCTGAAGATATTGCACAGGCATTAGTAATGACTTTTCAAGAATCATGAGATTCTGGAATGATTCCAGAGGAATGGAAAATTGCAAATGTCTCTACACTCTTTAAGAAGGGAGGGGGTCAGAAGAAAGAAAATTATAGACCAGTCAGCCTGACTTTAGTGGTTGGGAAGATGTTGGAGTCGATAATTAAGGATGAGGTTTTGGGGTACTTGGAGACACATGATAAAATAGACCAAAGTCAGCATGGCTTCCTTAAGGGGATCTTTTGCTTGACATCTGTTGGATTTTTTTGAGAAAATAACTGGCAGAATAGACAAAGGGGAGTCAGTGGGTGTCGTTTCTTTGGATTTTTAGAAGGCTCTTGACAAGGTGCTGCACATGAGGCTGTTTAACAAGATAAGAGCCCATGGTATTACATGAAAGATGCTAGCAAGGAAAAGAATCGGCTGACTGGCAGGAAGCAAGGAGTCAGAATAAAGGGGGACTATTCTGGTTTTGTTGGCTGTGACAAGTAGGGTTATGCAGGGAGCAGTATTGGGATTGCTTCTTTTCACATTATATGTCAATGATTTGGATGACAGAATTGATGCCTTTCTGGCCAAGTTTGCAGATAGGTGGAGGGACAGATAGTGTTGAGGAAGCAGATACTCTGCAGAAGGACCTAAACAGATTGGGGAAATGGGCAAAGAAGTGGCAGATGGAATGTAGTGTAGGGAAGTATATGGTCATGCACTTAGGTAGAAGGAGTAAAGGTTTAGTGCCTTCTCTAAATGGGGAGAAAATTCAATAATCAGAGATGTAAAGGGACTTGGGAGTCCTTGTGTAGGATTATCTAAAGGTTAACTTGTAGGCTGAATTGGTGGTAAGGACAGCAATTGCAGTATTGGTCCTTACCACCAATTCAGCCTGCAAGTTAACCTCTCGTGAATTCGAGATGACTAGAATATAAGAGCAAGGATGTGACACCGAAGCTTTATAAGACATTAGTCAGACAACACTTACAGTATTGTGATCAGTTTTGTATCCCTTTTGTAAGAAAAGATGTATGGCATTGAAAACATTTCAGAAGAGTTCACGAGAATGATTCTGGGAAATGAAAGGGTTAACAATCGAGGAGAGTTTGATGGCTCTGTGCCTGTACTTGCTGGAGTTTGGAAAAATGAGGAGTTTTCTTCAGCTGGTGTGGTATACTGCGTCCGGTGCTCCCAGTGTGGCCTTTTATATATTGGTGAGACCCGACGCAGACTGGGAGACCGTTTTGCTGAACACCTACGCTCGGTCCGCCAGAGAAAGCAGGATCTCCCAGTGGCCACACATTTTAATTCCATGTCCCATTCCTATTCTGGTATGTCTATCCATGGCCTCCTCTACTGTCAAGATGAAGCCACACTCAGGTTGGAGGAACAACATCTTATATACCGACTGGGTAGCCTCCAACCTGATGGCATGAACATTGACTTCTCTAACTTCCGTTAATGCCCCTCTTCCCCTTCTTACCCCATCCCTGACATATTCAGTTGTTTGTTTTTTATTCTCTCTCTGCCCATCACTCAGCCTGTTCTCCATTTCCCTCTGGTGCTCCCCCCTCCCCCTTTCTTTCTCCCGAGGCCTCCTGTCCCACGATCCTTTCCCTTCTCCAGCTCTGTATCACTTTCGACAATCACCTTTCCAGCTCTTAGCTTCATCCCACCCCCTCAGGTCTTCTCCCATCATTTCACATTTCCCCCTCCTCCCACTACTTTCAAATCTCTTATTATCTTTCAGTTAGTCCTGACGAAGGGTCTCGGCCCGAAACGTCGACAGTGCTTCTCCCTATAGATGCTGCCTGGCCTGCTGTGTTCCACCAGCATTTTGTGTGTGTTGTTTGAATATTGAAAAGCCTAGATAGAGTGCATGTGGAGAGGATGTTATCTATAGTGGGAGAGTTCAGGACCAAAAGACACAGCCTCAGAATAGAGGGATGTCCAGGTAGAACAGAGATGAGAAGCAAGTTCTTCATTGATCAAATCCAGTGAATCTAACCATGTAGTTTTGCTCTGTGCCCGTAATGCAGCTGCAAGTAATTGTTCTCATTGCATCTGTCTAAATATGAACTTGTGCATTTGACAATAAATTTGACTTTTAGAAGTAGTGATTATAAATCAGTAAATTACGAATTATAGCCATTGGATGATGTATCGTGCTGGCAGAATGCACAGTTAGCACCTGTTTTCATTACAAGGACGATGAAGTTAGAGAGGTTGATATTAATTATGTGGATTATTTGTAAGGAATTTGTTGCTCCCCATGGTTAGGCTCATTCAGAATGTCAGGAGGCGTGTGATCCAGGGATACTTGTCTCACTTTGCTGTGTGAATTGGGCTGCTCATGAAAGGCAAGAGGGTGGTTTTTGATGGAATGTATTCTGGCTAGAGTTCACTGACCACAGGGATCTGTTCTGGGAGCCATGCTCTTTGTGATTTTTATAAATGACTTGGATGAGGTGGTGCGAGGGTGTGTTCGTAAGTTTACAGATTACACAAAAAATTGGTGGTGATGTGGTTATTGTAGAAGGTTGCCAGAGATTACAACAGGATATTGATAGGATGCAGAGCTGGGCTAAGAAGTAGCAGATGGAGTTCAGCCTGGTAAAGTGTGAAGTGATTCATTTTATAGGTCAAATTTGAAGACAGAATAGAGGATTGATAACAGTGTGGAGGAATACAGAGATCTTGTAGTCCACATCCAAAGATCCCTCAGAGTTTCTGCACAAGTTGACAGGATGTTATTAAGGTTTATGGTGTGCTGGTCTTCATTACTCAGGATTTGATTTTAAGAGCTGCAAAGTAAATATGTGGCTCCATAAAACCCTGTAGAAACACATTTGTTCATTTCTGGTTGCCTCATTATTGGAAGGATATTGATGCTTCAGAGAGGGTGCAGAGGAGATCTACCAGGATATTGCCTGGATTAGGGAGAGAGATAGGGCTCTTCTCTTTGGAGTGAAGGAGGATGAGAGAGGTAACTTGATAGAGGTGTACATGATAATAAGAGGCATAGATATAGAAGATAGCCAGCACTTTTTTTGCCAGAGTGCAAATGGCTATTATAAAAGGGCATAATTTTAAGATTATTGAAGGTAAGTGTCATTAAGAGATGTCAGATGTCAGAGGTATGTTTTTTACACAAAGTCTGGTAGGTGCCCTGCCAGGGTTGGAGGTAAATACATGAAGGATATTTAAGATGGCCACATCTATCTGCTCTTAGGTAGGCACGTGGATGACAGAAATATGTAGGACTATGTAGCATGGAAGGGTTAGATTGATATTAGATTAGGTTTAAAGGTTGGTACCTCATCGTGGGTCGAAGGGGCTGCACTGTGCTGTAATATTATATGTTCTATGTTAAAAATAAGATGAATACAGAACAACCAAATAATGTTCACATGCTGAAGAGTTTTGAAAATTATAGTAGCAATTCCACATTCTAACAAGAACAAGATGGGACAGATGGAATATAATGTCAGTTCTGGAGATGTGAGATTAAAAACAGGAAATACTGGATGTACATCATGACTCAGGTAAAATCTGCAGGGAGAGAAAGACTTTTCAGTAAATCTACGTAAGGACTTTCCCTTTACCTGTCAGTGTACATTAGTAGGTCTTCCACTAAAATGTCTATAGGATGACTCCAGAGAAAATAAACTGACAGAACTTCCCTCCTTTTTCTATTGGCAGCCTTTGACGCAACAGTTAAAAACAATATCCTCTTCCAGTATTTCGGAATCAGAATCAGGAATTATTATTGCTAACATAGGTTACAAAATTTGTTGTTTTATAGTAGAAGTACAGTGCAAGACATTAAAAAACTCTTAAGTTATAATAAACAAACAAATAGATAGACAGAAGGTGCAAAAGAGGAATAGTGAGATAGCATTCATGAGTTCATAGAACATTTGGAAATACTGTATGTTGAAGAGGAAGAAGCTGTTTCTAAAATGTTGAGTGTGGGTCTTTCAGCTCCTGTACCTCCACCCAATGATAGTATCAAGAAGCGGGCATGTCCCAGAAGGCACAGGTCCTTAATGATGGTTGCCAACTCTTTGAGGGACCACCTTTGAGGATTTCCTTAGTAATGGGAAGGTGTGCCTATGATGGAACTGGCTGAGTCTACAGCCCTCTGCCACCTTTTTTGATCCTGCACTTTGGTCCTCTACATCAGCTGGTGATGCCACAGGTCAAATTTGCTAGAGTCTTTGGTGACATACCAAATCTCTTCAAACTCTTAAAGACGTATAGTTGCTGGTGTGCCTTTGTCATGATTGCATTAATATGGTGGGTCCACCATAGATCCTCTGAGATGGTGACACGCAGGAATCTGCTCACTTTTTCCCACCTCTGAACCCTCAGTGAGGAGTGGTATGTGTTCTCCTGAATTTTCCTTCCTGAGGTCCACAATCAATTCCTTGGTCCTGCTGCGAGGATGTTGATACAACACCACTCAACGAGCCGATATATCTCGCTCCTGCATGTCTTTCCATTGCCATCTGAGATTCTGCCAACAACAGTGGTGTCATCATTGTGCCTTCATTATGTGCCTTGCCACTCTGATGTGAGTGTAGAGAGAGTAGAGTAGTGGGCTAAGCATGCCATCCTTGAGATGCAACTGTGGTGATTGCCATTGAGGAGATGTCATTACCTATGGTCTCCTGATAAGGAAGTCGAGGTTCCAGTTGCCGAGGGAGGTAGAAAGGACCTGGTCTTGAAGTTTGTTGATTAGTAGTGAGGGGATGGTGGTGTCGGACACCTAGATGCAATCAATAAACAGTAGTCTGATGTTCAAACTTTAAAGTTAATTCATTGTCAAAGTACACTTATGTCACTATATACAGCCCTGATGCAAATTTTTTGCAGGCATTCACTGTAAATAAAAAGAAACAAACAATAATAATTATAATAAATAAGCAATAAATATAGAAAACATGAGATGAAGAGTCCTTGATAATGAGCCCATAGTGTGTGGGAAAAGTTCAGCAACTTCAGTGAGTGAAGTTGAGTGAAGATAACTGCGCTGGTTAAAGGGCCTGGTGGTTGAGTGGAATTAATCATTCATGAACCTAGTAATGTGGGTCCTGAGGCTCTTGTACATCCTTCCTGATGGCAGCAATGAGAAGAGAGCATGGCCTGGATGGTGGGGATCCTTGATGGTGGAAGCTGCTTTCCTGCGGTGTTCCATGTAGATGTGCTCAATGGTGGAGAGGGAGTTACCCATGAGGGACTGGTCTGTATGCATTACTTCCTGTAGACTTTTCCATTAGTGTTTCCATATCAGGCCATGATGCAACCCATTAGTCAAATCAAATAAAATCAAATCAAGTTTATTTATCATTCAAACCATACATAGATACAGCTGAACGAGACAGCATTCTTCTGGGGTCAAGGTGCAAAACATTCAAAATAGCAAGTGCTACAATTCAAAATATCGAGCAAACAAGCATGTTTCCTCAAAAATAATACATTTATATAGCCCAAGACCCTGAGTGACAATGTCCAGCAATCAATGGTGGAGTCTTCCGGCAGTGTACAGATGCACACAATCCAGTCTGTCATTCTACCTCTCAACCACAGGAGGGCAGCACTGACAGGTAAGCCCAGGCCCCAGCTGAGCTCAACCATATGGTAGCACTTCCTCATCTCTCACCTGAACTGCAGCAGCAGGCAAGCCCAAGGTCTGAGGCCTAGTTCTTACTACAACTGAGGCTACACAGCTCCCATGTTGACTGTCCTCCACTAGACAGGGGTAACAGGCCTGTGGCAACTTACATTATTACTGTCCAGCAGAGTCATATGATTACAAGTGAAATGTCCAAGACAATCTCCCACAATTATCACAGTTATACTGCACCAAATCTGATGCTTCTAAGTAGTCGTCATCAATATGGTCTGCAACCAGGTCAGGTCCTTCATACCAAAATTGGCTCCTACAATATCCCAACAAGCTCCTCTGATATCCCAACCAGCTCCTTTAACACCTCAGCTGACTCCACCGCCAACACCAGTCCAGCTACTCATATCAACAAGAAGCTCACTGACAGAGTAGCCCTGCAGTACCTGATGTTCTTGTAGAATTGTCTTCGGACTGTAAAAAACAAATTTTACAAAGAGAAAAAGCACCTTTGGTTGGACCCCAAGAGGCTACTGGATTCACAGTCAATGCCATCTTACCGGAAATATACTCTCTACCACTTATCTGGAGAAGTCTGTCAACGTTTTATATGACATGCCAAGTCATCACAAACTTCTAAGTAGAGGCACTGCTATGCTTTTTTAGTAATGGTACTGATGTGCTGTGCTGGAACTAGGAAAGGTCCTTCCAAATGATAACACCAAGAAATCTGAAGTTGTTGACCCTCTCCACCTCTGATCCCCCGAAGAGGACTGCACATGGATCTTCAGTTTCCTATCCCTATAGTCAATAATCAATTCCTTGGTCTTTCTGGCATTGAGTGAGTGGTTGCAGTTGTAGCACCCCACAGTCAGATTTTCAATCTCTTTCCTGTACGCTGATTCATAACCAATGACAGTGATGCCATCAGTGGACTTTAACGTGACATTGGAGTTGTGCTTTGCCTCACATTCATAAGTAGAAAGTGAGAAGCACATGGGTCGAAGCACCCAGCCTTGTGGTGTGCATGTGCTGACTGTGATTGTGGAGGAGATTCTGTTATCAATCTGAACTGACTGGGGTGTGTAAGTGAGGAAACTAAAGATCTGGTTGCATAAGAAGGTATAGAGTCCTAGGTCTTGGAATTGATTGATTAGTTTTGAGGGGATGATAGTATTGATTGCAGAGCTGTAGTCAATGAAGAACACCCTGATGTATTCATGTTCACTGTCCAAATATTGCAAGGCTGAGTGAAGAACCAATGAAATGGCATTTCCTGTTGACCTGTTGTGACAGTAGGCAAATTGGAGAAGATCCAAGTCGCTCCTCAAGCAGGAATTGGTGATCTTCATCAGCAAGCTCTCAGAGCACTTCAACACAGTGGAAGTAAGAGCTTCTGGACAATAGTCATTGGGGCAGGTTACCCTGTTCTTCTTAGGTGCCAGTATAATTGAAATCTGCTTGAAACAGGTGGGTACTTCAGATTGCTAAAGTGAGAAGTTAAAGATATCAACGGACACTCCAGCCAGTTCATTAGCGCAGGTATGTAGTACACAGCCAGGTACGCTGAATGCTTTCTGAGTGTTCACCCCCTGAATGATACTCTCACGTTAGTCTCAGAGACTGAAATATCAGGGTCATCAGGGGCTGTGGGAATTTGTGAAGGTGCCTCCATGTTTTGATGGTCAAAGCGAGCATAAAACGCATTGAGCTCATCTGGGAGAAAAACCTTATTGTCACCTATGTCACTTGATTGCACTTTTTAGGAGGTGATAGCATTCAAGCCCTGCCACAGCTGTCGAGAATCCTTCAGTGATTCAAGTTTGGTCCAGAATTACTATTTCACATGTGAGGTGGTTTTCCAGAGATCTTACCTGGACCTAGTCACTAGACCTGAATGCCACTGATATGGTCCTCAGCAGATTGTGCAGCTCTTTGTTCATCCACGGCTTCTGATTTGAGAAGATCCTGAATGATTTTAACCATATATAACCGTATAACAATTACAGCACAGAAACAGGCCATCTTGGCCCTTCTAGTCCATGCCGAACACTTTCTCTCACCTAGTCCCACCTACCTGCACTCAGCCCATAACCCTCCATTCCTTTCCTATCCATATACCTATCTAATTCTTTTTAAATGAAATTTTGTGGAGACACACTGATCTACGACTGTTATTATAAAGTAGTGTCAATCGTGGTGCGTTTGTTTAGATCCTCTGATAAGTCCTTGAACTTAGCCCAGTCCATAGACTCAAAGCATTCCTCTAGCTGCTCCACCACCTCATACGAGCACCCCTTTGTTGTCCTTATCTCTGGAGTCTTGCACTTTATTCTCTGCTATTATGCAGGTAAGAGACCAGAGCGATGATCAGATTTTCTGAAATGCATTCTAGGGATGAAATGCTGGGCATTCCCAATTGTAGTATAACATTGGTATGAATTGCTGTTGTGCAGATGTTTTGAAGTTGAGTGGAGAGCCAGTGAGATTGTATCCACTGTAGAGCAGTTGTGGTAGCAGGTAAATGGCTGTGTGTCCAGGTCCTTGTTCAGGCAGTAGTTAATTCTATCCGTGCCCAATCTCTCAAAGTAGATGTGAGTGCTACCGGGTATGTTGTTCAGGCAGCCCACCCTGTTCTTTTTGGACAATGATTTGTGCACTCTTGATGTAGGTAGAAACCTCTGATTCCAGCAGTGAAAGGTGTAAGTTGTCCTTGAGCTCTGCAACCAGTTAGGTTTTTAATACCCTGCGGGTACACCACCAGGATATGATGCTTTGCAAGCTTTGTGAAGGATGTTCAACCTCCGAAACAGAGATCACGCAGTCGCCAGATGCTCTGGGGATTTGGACAGAAGCAGTACTTTTCCTGTCTTACATAATAGATATTGAACTCATCAGGGAGTGAGACGCCACTGCTGTTTATGCTGTAAGGTTTCGCCTTATAGGGAGTAATGGCATGCAAACTTTGCCACAGCTGTTGTGCATCCAACTGTGTCCCTTATTTCACATGGAATTGCCTTTATGCTCTCACAATGGTCTTCTGAATGTTGTACCTGCAGGGTTCTGGGTTACTGCCTTGAACAGCACAGATATTGCTCCCAGAAGACTATGAATCTCCTGTTTCATACAGAGCTTCTGGTTTGCATTTGTTTGGTGATGACTGTGGCATTTTCATTCATGTTATTTATATATTCATATCTTTCATTTTATGTCTCTTTTGCCATTCTTCTGGGAGGAACAACAAACATGCCTTTTGTTCCATTTAATTTAACTTAACTTATTTAATTTAATTTAACTTATTTATCTACTTGGTGATACAGTGCAGAGTAGACACCTCCGGCCATTTGAGTCACACAACCTCTGAAACCCCATAATCCTATTTAACCCTAATCTAATCCTGGGACAGTTTACCTACCTGGTATGGCTTTAGACTCTGGGAGAAAACCAAAGCACCCGTGGAAAACCCAAGCATTTCACAGGGAGAATTAAACAGACTCCTTACAGGACAGTGCCAGAATTGAGCTCCAAATTCCGGATCACCCTGAGCTGTAATAGTGTTGCACTAGCCATTATGCTACCATGACACCTATAGTTGTAATCATAAAGGCATGTTCACTGTAATAAATAAAACTAATGTGACAAAGGGGTGGGAGGAACACAGTGACTGAGCAGCAGGTAGGGAAATTGACTCAAGTATAGAAGGTAGGTAAACAAGTCCATAAGTACAGAGGGAAGAATGGTCAAAGGGAACATTGGAGGGCCTGTTGTCAACTGCTCCACAGATAAGGCAATTGAGCTTCGTGAACGGATTAGCATACGGAGCTATGATATTATTGCAAATATAATAATGTGATTGAATGAAGGAAAGGACAGACAGTTTCATCCCACCACTTTAACAGGGATAGAATTTCTCTTGTCCTTACCTACCAACCCATGAGACTCTACATCCAACACATCATTCTCCACAAATTCTGTTATCTTTAATGGGACCCTATCACAAGCACACCTTTACCTCTCCCTCACTCTCCAATTTCCCCAGGTTTCACCTTCTCCGTGATTCCTCTGTCCAGTTGTCCCTCCCTACTAATCTCCCTCCTGGAACTTAAGCCTGCAATTGGCAGAAGTGCTGTACGTGTCTACTTCCCTCCTCCCTCATCCCTATTCAGGGCCCCAAACTGTCCTTCCAAGTGAGGCAACACTTCTCCTGTGAATCTTTTGGGGTTTTCTATTGTAACTTGTGATCTTGACACGGCCTCCTCTACATTGGTGAGACCCAACATAGACTGGGGGGACCATTTTGTTGAGCACCTCTGCTCCATCAGCAAAAAGCAGAATTTCCCAGTGGCCAACCATTTTAATTCCTAATCCCATTGCCACCCCAACATTTTGGTCCATAGCCTCCTCTTCTACCATGATGAGGCCACTCTCAGGATGGAGGAGCAACTTCTTATATTTTGTCTAGATAGCCTCTAACCTGATGGCATTAACATTGATTTCTCCAGCTTCATGCAGTTTCTTCCCCTTCCCTTTCCCTCTTTTTCAATCTACCACTCTGGCCTCTTACCTGTTCTCCTCACCTGCCAATGACCTCCCCCTGGGACCCTTCCTCCTACCCTTTCTCCCATGGTACATTCTCCTGTTCTATCAGATTCCTTCCTCTCCAGCACTTTACCGTTTCCACCTATCACTTGTAGTTCACTCCCTCCACCACCCAATTGGCTTCACCTATCACCTTCTTCCTTGTCTTCCTCCCCCTCCCCCACCTTCTTATGCTGGCACCTCCCCCCTGCCTCTCCAGCCTTGATGAAGGATCTCGACCCGAAACTTCAACTATCTATTAATTTCCATAAACGCTGCCTGACCTGCTGCATTCCTCCAGCATTTTGTGTGTGTTGGCAGCTTAATGTTCCTGGATATAGAAGTTTCTGACACAACAGAGGTGGATATAAAACAGGAGGAGGACTTGCACTATTGATAGTGTGAATGTCACAGCATTGCTTATGGATTCATAACTGCCATTTGATCCATCTTGCCCACACTAATAAAGACACTTATCAAAGATACTGATCCTATTTACCCGCCTCTAACACCTCCTCTGGCCATTTTTTTCTATATACCCACAATCCTCTGTGCGAAAAACTTTGCCACAGATCCCTGTTAAGTCTTTCCTCTCTCACTTAATATTATGCCCGCTAGTTTTAAGCTCCCTTACACTGAGAAGACTGTGACTACCTACCCTGTTTATGCTCTTCTTGATTTTATAAACCTCTGTGACATTATTCCTCAGCTTTCACTCCTGGGGAAGCAGCCCCAGCCTCTCCAATATCTCCCTCAAGCCCTCCAGTGTCAGGAAATGTAGAGGAGGCTTGACCCAAAAGCAGAGCAGTGGAAACGATTTAGCGGTGAGAGATAAGGTTAATAAACGACAGTGAGGTAACAAGACAGAAGGGGCCACAAAACAAGAAAGAACAGGTACTGACCTCAGATGCATGAAAGTAGCTGAAGGCTAGGAGCAACAGGTGGAGGCTGGCTGATTCAATGAGTGAACAAGGACAGTGGCTGAGAGCTGGGTTTAAATAGGCTGCAGGTGATGATTTGGAAACGAGTGGTAGGTGACTCCTGCTAGATGGGCAGAGACAGAAAGGTGCCTGCCAGTGCCTGCTTCACAGTCAGTCCAGCAACATGCCTGTAAAACTTTTCATCAATTTTTCGAAATATGTAGAATGACTAGTTAGGGACAAGAGGTACAGGATTGGCTTCATTCTGCATCCAACTAGGTAACAGTATTGTGAGCCACCTACAGAATTCTACCATCTGAATATATATTCAATGTTTAAACCAGGGATTGTCATTCCCACCTTTAAAATAAATTCATATTTAAAGTTCGAAGTTCAATCCTGATGTTCATTTTCTTGTGAACATCCTCCGTAAATCCAAGAACCATAAAATAATCATTGAAAGTCTGTGCCCAAAGGGTGGACAAACAAATAATGTGCAAAAGACAACAAGCTGTGTAAATATAAAAGAAAACTGAAATCATAATAAACAAACAAAGAAATAAATAAATACCGGTAGATAGATAGATAAATAAATATCTATCAAGAATATGAGATGAAGAGTTCTTGAAAGTGAGCCCAGTTGAGCCACGTGGCAAATAAAGTTGTGTGAAGTTATTCCCACTGGTTTAGGAGCCTGATAGTTGTTCTTGAACCTGAAGGTCAGAGTCCTGAGGCTCCCATACCTTCTTCCTGATGGCAAGAGTGAGAAGAGAGCATGACCTGGATGGTGAGAGTCCCTGATGATGGATGTGCTTTCCTGCAATAACACTCAATGTACATGTGCCCAATGGTGGTGGTGGTGGTGGTGGTGGAGGGGGGGGGGGTGTTCTTTATCCATGATGGACTG
Organism: Hemitrygon akajei; assembly: GCF_048418815.1. Classification (NCBI taxonomy): domain Eukaryota; kingdom Metazoa; phylum Chordata; class Chondrichthyes; order Myliobatiformes; family Dasyatidae; genus Hemitrygon; species Hemitrygon akajei. The sequence continues at coordinate 55,483,638 of NC_133138.1, forward strand.
GGCCATATCCACTACTTTTTGCAGGATTTTCCAATTAAGGACATTGATGTACCCAAACCAGGCTGTCATGCAAACAGTCAATAGACACTCCACCACATCTATAGAAGTTTGTCAAAGTTTTAAATGTCATGCCAATCTTTGGAAACTTCTAAGGAAGTAGAGGCACTGCTGTGCTTTCTTTGTAATTATGCTTACATGCTGGGCCCAGGGCAGGTCCTCTGAAATACTAAAACTGCGGAATTTAAAGTTGTTGACCCTCTCCACCTCTAATCCCCTGATGAGGACTGGCTTGTGGGTCTCTGGTTTCCTCCTCCTGAAGTCTCTAACCAGTTACTTGTTCTTGCCTGTTTTTGAGGCATTACTCAGCCAGATCTTCTACCTCCCTCCTATATACTGATTCATCACCACCATTGATTTGGCCAGAGACAGTAGGGTCATCAGCAATCTTGAGTATGGCATTGAAGCTGCACTTAGCCCCACAGTCATAAGTGTAAAGTGAGTAGAGCAGGGAGATAAGCACATTGCCTTGAGGTGCATCTGTGCTTGAAGAGATAGTGCAAGAGACATTATTGCCAATCTGAACTGACTTGGGTCTACAAGGGAGCAAATTGAGGATCCAGTTGCACAAGGAGTTATTGAGGCCAAGATCTTGAAGCTTATTGTTTAATTTTGAGGGCATGATAGTATTGAATGCCAAGCTGTAGTCAATAAAGAGTGTACTGATAAATGCATCTTTGTTGTCCAGATGTTCCAGGGTTAAGTGAAGAGCGAATAACATTGGACCTGTTGTGCCAGTAGGAGTCACTTCTCAGCCAGGAGTCGATGTGTTTCGACACCAACCTCTCAAAACACTTCATCACATTGCTACTGAACGATAGTCATTGAGGCAGGTTGAGGACATTCTTCTTAGGCACTGATATCATTGAAGCCTGTTTGAAGAGGTTAGGTACATCAGACTGCTGAAGCGAGAGGTTAAGGAGATTGGTGAACACTCCCGCACAGGTACTCAGCAGGTACGCCGTCTGAGCAGGGTGCTTTCCGTAGGCTCACATTCTCTTGTCGGTCTCAGAGACCAAAATAGTCAATTAGTTGTAAGAAATGTGCTTTGAATGCATTGACTGTGCCATTAAATGTGATAAAATGTGCATACATTTATTACTTCTCTCATTATGCATGAGTTATACAGTTTTCTCGGTTGATAATTAAAGACCTTGCTTAGAGATGGCACATGGGAAAATTAATGATAAGTATACATACAGGAATATCCTGGCTGAGAATTCAATGTCAAGCACTCAGTATCTGAAATATCAGAAGAAGGAAAAGAATGCCATGTATTTAGATTAGGTAATAACACCAAATGATTGTCATTGTAAGCAGTCTAGATAAAAGCTCTAAAGTTGGAGAAATTAATGGGAAATCAAGGAAGTTTCTAATTTCTCCGTATTTTTATGTTTCCACTTAGGTATCTAACTATATAATACCTCTGTGAATTATTGGCAAATTTAAATACCTGGCTTTCCATCTCCTATTAACATTCTGAAATATTCTGTGCTTTTCATCAATGTCTTAGCCAGTATACTTCTGTATGTAGACTTGTAATTTTTTTTCATTTGGTTAATATTTCTCAGCTAGGTCTCAGGCACATAATGGCAAGGTGGTAGATGTAAATATATAAGAGCCTATCAGTACTATTAGAAGTTCTGAGCACTTCCTTTAGGATGGATTTATTGGTCTTAGACAAAATACATTATAGATTTACCAGAATAATATCTGAATTCTGGTGGCTCATTATAAGGAGACACTGCAGGGACTCAAGTTGCACCCCTTGAAAGAGCAATAGTTTGGAGGAGATAATTAAAATTTTCTAGGTATTAAAGGAAAATGATAATGTTAATAGCTAAAGAAACTACTGTTGTTGCCTGGGGAGGCTGGAC